>NC_067451.1:9100000-9407500 GCF_025434085.1 Hippocampus zosterae | reverse complement strand
TACACAAAGCAACTCAATGCGCTTCACACAAGCAAAGACACAACACCTAAAAGTACTAACCATAAAGAACATACTGTACATTGACAACATTTAAACACAATAACAGAAACCTTTTGAAAAGGTTAAGAAATGAGAGTACGTTTGTAAAACAACGTCACACCGGTCACTTCCTGTTTCAATTTTGACAGAATGACTCTCCTCTCATCTCGTCTCAGATCACTTGCCCTTCCCCTGTGCAAGCCGGATTGTCAGCCCTGCCCTGTTACCCCTTACCTTGTGTTTGAATGGTCCTCGTCTCCCTTTGTCCTGTGCCAGTGTGTTTCGTCCTTGTGCGTGCACTCCAGCCTCCCGCTACAGAGCTGACCAGTTCTTGCCTTGTTTCCACAGCCTTGCCATTTTAAATTGTCAGTTCCTGATCCTCAAATAAATATATATCTTCACTTTGTACCCTGCAAGTGTGTCCTGTGTCCTGTGTCCTGTGCCGTGTGTCCTGTGTCCTGTATCCAAGCCTGGTTCTGACAGTACACACTGACCCAGGACAAAGGGAGACAAGAACCATCAAACACAAGGTAAGGGGCAACAGGTGGAAACAATCAGGGCAGGGCTGACAATCAGATTGGCACAGGAGGAAGAGTAAGTGACCTGAAATGAGAGGATAGTCATTCTTTCAAAATAAAACAGGAAGTGAGAAGCAACACTCACCGCTGTGCGACACAACTAAAGCAAAAACAATATTTAAAATGTTTAGAAGACCTTAATCAATAGTATGGGTGGGTGGGGCTGGGGGGGGGGGGGAGGAGGAGGCTATGCTTTTAACTTGGATTTAAAAGCAGGTACATGTACGGCTGACTTCAGTTCTGATGGCAGCTTATTCCTTTTGTGTGCAGCATAATAGCTAAATGCAGCTTTACCACGTTTACTTTAACTCTGGGATGCATTAATTGATCCAAGCCTGCAGATGTAACTGGGTTTTTATTCAATGACCATTTATTGAATGTATTCATGACCCAAACAATTCAATGATTTCTAAACCAGGAGTGGAATTTTAAAATCTAATACTAAGCTAAGTGTGAGACAGTGCAAAAGCATTTTGAACTGGAGTTATATGATCTGATCTCAAATCCTGAGCTGCTGCAGTTTGAATGCGCTGCAGCTGTTTCAAGCTATTTTGCGGCAGTCCAGTAAGACAACGATTGCAATAATCAAGCCTTCTGGAGAATAAAAATTCATCTTTACAGTCTTCTCAAATTCATCTTAATTTTTGTTGCATCGAAAGCTCATTAATTCTTGAATCCAAATCCTAATCTATCAATCGACGAGCTAACATAAGGCACATTTGCATCCCACCGCGCGTGCCTCCCCTTCTCCTCGTGTGCACTATGCTCCAAACAAATCAATACGACACGATTAACACGGTCAAGCCTGTGAAGAAGAGTATGTGAAAAAGGAGGAAGATGAGGAGACGAGGCAGCCGGCAGGAGAACGTGGGCTGAGTCGAACGTGTCCGTTAGGAGGAGGACGTGAGCGCACGAGCGGAGGAGCTACTTAGGGAGCTGAGCTGCGCCATTTAGGCCCAATTAGAATGCATATTTTAAGTGCAGTTGAACCTGATGAAATATGTATGAGGTGCCCCGCTGATTCCGAAGAGGAGGAAGAAGAGGAAGAAAAAGTGGCCTCCAGGGGGCACCGTGATCCCACCGAGTACGGCCAGGCTGAGCTCGGGGCCCAGGCAGGTGTGACAACGATGAGAGCCGGATGAGAGCGAGAGGTCACGCCGCTGTGATCCAAGATAGTGAGCGATGTGGCGATCCGCCGACCCGCCGACCGTAACATAACAAGACCGCAGAAAGGAAGAAAAAAAAAAACTTCTGTCGTAGGAAGACCTCCTCACCATTTTTCGACCCTTTGGTTCTCAAACACATGTAAGATGATTATGTTTCTTTCATGATGTACCAAGGTGTTTGAAGTAGTGTTTGCCCAGATAATATTTGCAAACAGTTTTGACCAATCTTTCATGATCCACACAATATTGTGCTCTGTGACAATATACGCACCAAATATACCCTGCCTCCAAAAAAACAAACAAACAAAAAACATCAGGAAGGAAAAACATGCAAAATAATAATTTGTTAACAAAGAGACAACTAGGAAATACACAAAAACATTTTAATATGATTTTGAGTTGGATAACGATAGAATTTCAAGTTTATTTTTGAAAGAGTTACAACAAGCATATGCTTGTTTTTAAGGGTATTGTTTGTTTGTTTGTTTTAAACAACGATTAATTAACCTCCAAACAACCTTTCCCATAAAAATTCTGACAGTATTTGTGATTTCACAAACCCCCGTGAATCCAACTTTTCCCAAGGCCATTAATTTGTTCTAATGCGAATCGCAAAGCAAGAGTATGTTTGGTGACGGAACATGCAGCTGTGATGAAAACTTTTCTCCGTTGACAAACGGCTTGATCAATAAATACATTAAAAACAAGTAATGTCATGCTATTTAAAACGCCTTTCATCCAGATATTTACATCTGATGCCGTCTGTGCCAATCATCGAGATAACAGGACCTAGTTGGTCATAACAAAGTGCATGCTGGTGACAATCATTTAATCACTTGCCAGGATTGGTCAAAACAATAGTTTGGTAGGCGTGCACAAGTTGCCGCATTGTTCAATCAGCACAAAGTATTGCATCTCACGGCTTTCCCCACCAGATCACATTTGAGCAGACCCAGATTAATACAGTGGAGAAGAACGCCTTTGAGTCATTCACGTAGCAATCTGGCACTTTCCAAGTTAGAACCCAAGGCCATCGCCCTGCAGTGGTCTTCTCAGACTGCACGACGGCTGAACCCGATTCCGCTGACGGATCGCTGAATTTCAGTGGAGCCAGCACAATGAAAAGATATGAAGACACCCACGTATCGGGAATTAACCAGTCAGAGCAAAGCGGTTTTCCATATCAAATTAGGGAGAAGAGAGACACAATTAGAGTCAAGCTTATTTGCATGTTGAATATTTTTAAAGATCAACCAGAAAATGGACCATTTAAAATCAGCGGCTTTTTGACAAATGATAAAAGATTTTAAAAGGCATCCTGCTCCTTTCTAAAACATAAATTATCTCCCCAGAAAATGACGTCAAAGATTATTAAAAGAAAAATGCCATGAGAGCATTGACATTTTAATATAAATTGCTCCTCCTTCTTTATTTGTATTTAATTTAATGGGCATATTTTTAGATGTTTGTATCTTTTTGACAAGACTTCTTTTAAATTTGTCACGTTGAGTGGTGTTGGTGGTGGACCCCAAAAAGCAGGCAGGAGGGAGGAGCAGGGTATACTTGACAGAATATATTACAACTAAACCCTAAACAAAGTCCTGAAAACAAAAAGAATCCAAAGTAGCAAACCAAAACCATGACTGAAGTAAAAACCTAACAGTGACCGACACATGATTGAAACAAACGTGACAGGAACAAGCAAACAAACAATGACCCGACACTGAGTGGTCGTGCCGGGAGTCCTTTTAAACAGCTAATGACATAACGACCAACAGGTGTGCAGCTGCAGGGAGAGCCCTGCAGTGCCACCTGTTGGTCACAAACCAAAACAGCAATAGTGCCGTCTTTGGGGACGATGTTTCTAACGAACCTAACTTGAACCTTAACAACAAT
Source organism: Hippocampus zosterae (assembly GCF_025434085.1). NCBI lineage: Eukaryota > Metazoa > Chordata > Actinopteri > Syngnathiformes > Syngnathidae > Hippocampus > Hippocampus zosterae. The sequence goes on along the minus strand of NC_067451.1, from coordinate 9,403,821 downwards.
CCTTAGAAACTGACTTTACGAACCTTACCTCTAGCTAATGCTAACGCTCATGCTAATTCTAACCTCAACTTTAGCTAACCCTACTCTTGCGTTTCTTTTGCTCCTGCAATTCTTTATGTGCGGTTGTAACATTATTTTTAGAAAATATGAACAATCCCTGAGTCCAACCCTTCAAAAAAACTTCTCGTCTGTACAATTTCAAGAAGATGATATCATCTCTCAACATCCACACACAATGAGATCCAGAGGGAGTTTACACTTCTCTCTGTGTCCACTTTTTTGTTTCCTGAACTCAGACAAAAGGCGGCGGTCCCAAGCCTCGGCTCTGCTCCTGCCTCAAGGTTTGACGACTTGAAAAGCTGTCCAGGTCACTGACCTTTCCTTGTCAGGCAGACTCACTGGCCCTGTCCTGGTCGAGGTCGCGGCCCGAAGGGCAAACACACAGCGTCCTTCAGGCTCTAGCTTGTCAAGGTTTGCTGCTGTAAAAAAAGAAAAAAAAATGCTTTTCACACGTTTATCTCATTTTTCAATTTTCTATCGCAGAAAGAAGAAACTTATGACTTGTTCACACTTGGCCACATGTGGAAGCCTTTCATTTTTATAAAGTCTGAATTCACAGCAGCGAAAAGAAACAGGAAACAGATCCTGAACTTACCCTGACTTTAAGAGTAACTGCAACCCTAACGCTAGGCTCATCCCAGACTTTGAGACATTTCGAGATTGACTCAAACTCTAACTTTAACCCTCCCGAGTGATTGGAATTAAAAACCTGTTCTTTATGTGAATCTGTTCCCAAAAATTTGATTAATCGGAAATGTTAGTCTACACAAAATAACGCTTGCCGCTTTGTACGAGATCATCCTTGTGCCAGGCATGACCAATCAACTCACACATCGTTCAACTTTTACATGTTTATATTTTAGACTTGGATTGAATTTAAATCAGTTAGTCTTGCCAAAATGACTCGCAAAAATGACAACTGTACTACCATCTCGGATGCTCTCATTGCTGGTCACTTGCAAGGCGAGCTCAATAAATGCAGATTGTGAAATGGATGCTAGCTCATGCCACGCTAAGGTATGTCAGTTCGATTAAAATATAGTTGCAATGTAAAACATGAGTAAGGAAACCTTTCGAAAGACAAAGTACACCTTCATGTTAGTCTGCTAACATGAGCTAGTCTGCTTCCTGTGCACTGTTTCTTTGCCCTTGAGCAAACACTTTGGCCAGAGAAAAGGCTGGAGGTGGAGAAGGTCTTCAGGAGAGACAAAAAGCACCTTGGACATGACAGACAACAAGATCGAGTCACACAGGAAGTTAGCACCTCTCGGCTCCGAGAGCGTTTTTTTTCATCACGTGACAGCAGCAGTTGGCAGTTGGCGCCGTAGCGAGCTGCAGATGCCTCGCCATCCGACGCCCATTAATCCTCCCCCGAGCCTTCCACATCGCCGTGGCGACGGAGGTAGAGATGAGATGAAGTCGGGGTACGAGAGGCAGCGGCAGTCCATCCACCGACGGGCATTTTCCGTCATTTCCAATGGCACGTTTCATTTTTGGAAAATGTGATGTTACTGTGGGTGGCCTGTCGGTCCAGTGGTTAGCGTGTCGACAACACAGCACAGAGGTCGTGGGTTCGATCCCGGGCCTGCGTGGGTTTTCTCTGGGTAATCCGGTTTCTTCCTACATTCCAAAAACATGCATGGCAGGCTGATTGAACACTCTAAATTGTCCTTCGGAGTGAGTGTGAGCGGGGATGTTTGTTCGTCTCTGAATGCCCTGCGATTGGCTGGCGAACCGGTTCAGGATGTCCCCCGCCTACTACCCGAAGACGGCTGGGATTGCCTCCAGCACCCCCTGTGAGTCTTGCAAGGATAAAGCGGATCTGAAAATGGATGGATGGATTTTACTGTTGATGACCAGCTGAGTCGATTCAGCTATACGCGAGAACACGGACATTCACTCATTCGCTTGCTGACTCATGACTAACTGACTTAGGCACTCACTCATTCACACATTGACTGATTCACCTATCAGGTCAGTAACTCACCCATGGACTGACTAACACGTAACATATTTCTTAAACACACAAAAAGCAGCTCACTCAGAAGGGTTCAGATCAGGAGATGTCATTAATATTCGTTAGCTGCGGGCTAGATTGCGGGTTATATAAATAAACTTGACTACTCGCAAAGTAACTCACTCACTCACTGCGATGGGGACGAGAACAAGCGTGATACATACATGATGGCCGGCTGCTTTGGTCGACGTTCTTGTCCACGTAGGAAAACCTGAAGACTCGGCGGCCATTGAAACAAGAAAAGCTCGCCCCCCGCCAAGCTCAAGCGCGCCTCTCACCACAAAAGCGCATTTAGATGCGCACGGCCCTCTGGCAAACATGCACAGCCAAGCGGCGTAATGGAGGAGCAGATTGACAATCTGAAAGCCATTCCACCTCTGCCGTCTTCACGTGGGCTCCGTAAAGACTCAATTACGTCGCCGCTGCTCCATTCATCTGCCGCGGGCGGAGAGAAGAGCCCCGGGATCAATACGGAGCCTGGCGAGGGATCGCTCGCCTCCATCGAACACGGCCAACGATCGTCGACTGAACTCCGGCGCTCCACTTTGTATGAATGCCGCTACCTGCGCCGCTTCAACAGATCCATGAAAAGCGAAACTGGAGCCGAGCGAAATATTTTATTTATTGGCACACGTGCTCAAGAAAGTCATTGTTTGTTTGTCTTTTGGGCTTCTGAAGAAACCTTTGCGAGCTTCGCGGTTATTGAGCTTCCTAAATGATCCGAATAAATCTAACGAACGGCTTGTTTCAAAAAAAGTAGAAGGCTCGCTATTGCTGATTACAATCGAATCAAATGCACCGTATCACATGGTCATTGAATCGTTTCAGTGAATCGGAATCAAAGTGATTGGTATTTTATCACTTCTTACCGGAAATAGATATCGTAGCGTGATATTAGAATAATGATATTATACATATATGTAATGATATTCTATCGCTTCATATCATATCGTAATGGAATCAATGGTATCGTAGCGGGAGTAAATTGCATGGTATCGTAATTGTATTCTAAAGTAATCGGCATGAATCGATTGATTGTATTCTATCACATCTCAATTGGAATGAACAGCTTTGCATTGGAATTGGGGTGAATTTTATTTCATTGTGTTTTATCGTAATCGGAATGACGCATCGTTTTGCGATTGGAATTGGAATTGGGAAAATCGTACCGTAACTTCATGGCGTGAATCGCATCGTTTTATGATGGCACTAAATGACGTCTTTGAGAGCACTCAGAGGACAAATGACATTAGCTTTTCCGGGCATGCTCCATCATTGATAATGGATTGCGAATTTCCTTAACGATCGATGAAGTAGATTTCCTGGGAAGCGCCTCACTCATGCACGGCGGAGTCGCCACGCTTGTGCTAGGGCCATCTTCATCCTCCTCGTTTTTGTCTTCGAGCGGCTAACCGGGTTACGGCACAATCGGATTATCAATTTGTGGGGCCAAGTTGAAATGTACAGATTGCGGCGGCAAGCGGGAGTGACGGGCTAAGGAGCGCGGCTGTCGGGACAGATGGATGGAGCTGCTTATTCCCGCTGACACCGGAGCCTATTTAGAAGACCGTAATTGGAGCTGTGATATCGACACTCTTCCCGCTCCCAGCGTTGCCCGCCTCATTCTCCTCCACCGTCCGCTTCTTCCTCTTTCTTCCCGTAATGGTCTCCTCCTGGTCCGAGTGTAGCATTTTGCAAATCAAACTGTTGATTTTCCCTCCCCCTTATCGCCGGAGTTCCCTCAACTGCTTGTTAGCGGAGCGCCGCTGCTAAAGCACCCAGCTGAGTCCCTGATTGTGTTCACTATTGGAGGGAGGTGAGGGAGGTGGTGGTGGGGGAAGAGTTTCTTCTTCATTTTTTGGGCTATATCTGGAGAAGGGAGCAAAATGGTGGTGGGTTGCCATCTAATGCCAGCATGTCAAATCTTGTTAAAATATCATTAAAAAAACTAACAAACCAGCAGCTCATTTTAATGATACACACAATTTACCGAATACAGTACACCGAGAGGGAGATAGAATGACTAATATACTGTAGGTATGTATGTGCACATTCATACATGCAAGAGCTTGGACTCACACCTAAGATCTCACTCGCCATTCATTTTAATATCCATCCATTTATCCATTTTCCGATCTGCTTATCCTCACAAGTAGGTGGGGGGGGGGGGGGGGGGGGGTGACGACACCCTGAACCGGTTGTCAGTCAATCAGAGTTGCACACAGAGACAAACAACTATTCACGCTCTCACTCACACCGAGGGACAATTTAAAGTGTTCAATCAGCCTGACATGCATGTTTTTGGAATGTGGGAGGAAACCGGAGCACCCGGAGAAAACCCACGCAGGCCCGGGGAGAACATGCAAACTCCACACAGGGAGGCCGTAGCTGGAATTGAACCCGGTACCTCTGCACTCTGAGGTCGACGCGCTAACCACTGGATCACCGGGCCGCCTCATTTTAATGTGACTTTTGAATTGATTTGTATCTTGCGTTTTTCCAGCAAAACCCACCAAAACAAAACACGTCATAGTGCAACAGAGGAAAAATTCAAATGAATTAAAATGGCAAGTGAAATGTACTTCTAGCACTGTATCTACATTAGAGGTGCCCATTACGTCGATCGTGTGATCGACTGGTAGATCGCGGACTGGTCCCAAAGAGATCGCGAGGGGTACAGGGGAGAAAAAAACCCCAAAACATTTGTGTGTCTTTGTGCATGTTAGTAATATATTTTTTGTGTTCATGTACACTGCACCCTAATCATCATATCAGTCTCATTTTCACAAAAAGTATTTTAAAAAATATATAAAATAAAGCAGGTAAATCTTTAACCAATGGTGGCACGTGACCTGTGTCACCGGAGGTTTTTAGCATTTAGCGGATTGTGTTTAAAAAAATAAATACGACTATTGAAAAGTATACCACCAATAAGTGTTTTACATGAAAAATGGCGGTTGCTCCCCGCAAAAAAAAAGAATAAATTAAATATTGAAAAAAAATATCGTGAGAGAAAAAAAAAATCGCAAATATATGAATCCGTGGATGTTGAGCCGTGACTATGTCGGCGTCCAGTGTACACTTCACATAAAGAAAACATATGAACATAAATACATATTTACAAGCACACACACACACACACACACACCATATGCAAAAATCAACACATTGACAGGTATGTGTATGTATACACAGCTACGTGTGCACGTACACAGCCGCAGATGTGCTTGTTGATGCAGAAATACACCCGCATAAGCACAGAACCTTCTAATGCAGTGGAACATTGGTTTTCATATGCCCAAGTTTGTCTTGGACTCAGTTTTTGATGAATTTTTCATCTACATTTTATCCTTGTTTTATAAATACGCTCGTTGTTTTTCTTTTTTTGGTACAAAACCGAACAAAACAAAGAACTTGGCCATTCATTTGGCGGAATCGTTGCACACTCATCTGAAGTGTTTCTTGAGGGAAAAGGATTAACAGACGGTATGGTACGATGCAGCCTTTTTTTTCCCCCCACAACTACAAGCAATAACAACTCTCTCGGTCTACTCTGCTACATCTTTGTAACACTCTCTCAAAAGTCTGACCTTCAAAAAAGACATCACATTTTCTCTACACTTTTTTTGGGCTACATGGTGATTCATTTAGCCGTGATGGAGTAAACCACACACTTATATCGTGACATATAGTAGAAGTGCATTTGAGTATAAACACTTCATAAATGGTGCTCACTCTTTATGTACAGTAGATGTAAAAAAAGTCTACACACCCCTGTTCTAAATTCTAAATTATGGCTGTTCTGAATTAAACAATAACATTCAAACTCGTGTTAAATGGGAGTCAGTACACACTTGCCACTATTTTGAATAAGTCCAATGCATTGATATAAAAATGATCTATTTATATGTAAACACATAACACGGGGTAGCAGTAGATACGTTTTTTACTTCTTCCTACCCCCTTGAACATAATAATTGTGTGGAATGATGACTGATTTCTCTTTCCTTTTTACTATTTTACGAAGCTTACTTTCTGTCAAATTATTGCTGTATATGTTTTATATACTTATTTGCGGACGTTGTATCGGTCTGTCGTGGTGAAGAAGGAGCTGAGCCAAAGGGCGAAGCTCTCAATTTACCGGTCGATCTACGTCCCAACCCTCACCTATAGTCACGAGCAATGGGTCGTGACCGAAAGAACGAGATCCCGGATACAAGCGGCTGAAATGAGTTTTCTCCGCAGGGTGTCCGGGCTCTCCCTTAGAGATAAGGTGAGAAGCTCAGTCATCCGGGAGGGGCTCAGAGTCGAGCCGCTTCTCCTCCACATCGAGAGGAGCCAGATGAGGTGGCTTGGGCATCTGATTCGGCTGCCTCCTGAGCGCCTCCCCGGTGAGGTGTTCCGGTCACTGGGAGGAGACCCCGAGGAAGACCCAGGACACGCTGGAGAGACTATGTCACCCAGCTTGCCTGGGAACGACTCGGGATCCCCCGGGGAGAGCTGGAAGAAGTGGCTAGGGAGAGGGAAGTCTGGGCTTCCCTGCTAAAGCTGTTGCCCCCGCGACCCGGCCCCGGATAAGCGGTAGATAATGGATGGATGGATGGATGGATGTTTTATATTCAATAAACAAACGAAACAAAATTTCAGAAGTTCTAGTAAGCTTTTCTTGACTTTTTTATTTATTTATTTATTTTTTAGGCTGCCTTGAAAATGCACAACCCGGTCATCCAGTGGTTAGTGCGTCGACCTCACAGTGCAGAACTCGTGGGTTGCATGGGTTTTCTTTGGGTACACCGGTTTCCTTGCACAGTCCAAAAACATGCATGGTATGTTATTGGAACATCCTAAATTGAATTAAAGTGTGAGTGGGGATGATTGTTCAGCATACGTGATGACCTCATAACACATCTGTCATTACAGGAGACACCAGTGATTGGTCAGATTTAACACCGGCACTTCAGCAGGCAACATCTTAAAATAAATAAATAAATAAACAGCTATGGACTCCATTTGTCTCATCTCTGCTCACTGATACCCCCCCCCCCCCCTTCTGCCCCCTTCTCTTTTTGTTTCAACTTTGCCAAGACGAGCCAGGCTGCCACTTTTCATCGTCTTCCATTACCCCCGCCCATTATTCCCTAATTTCCTTCGCCTCTCTCTTTGGGTACCTTTCGCACAAAGCAATCAGCTTGGCAGTTAATGGCCGAGCGGTCGGGAGGACCATTTCAAACGCTCCGGCTGTTTTTTTTTCCTTTCTTTTTCCCAAGAAATAAGAGGAGACAAAAGCAGAAGCCGCCAGCCGGCTCAAAGACTTCGCCGCCACTTTGGCCTCCCGTCCCGGAAATGAGGCTGTCAAGTGAGAAATGTCCACAGGAGTTTTTATGCTCACCTTTGATTGGCAGGCAGGCGAGGAATGACAAAGAAAAATTACATTCTCACTCTGTAAAAATCAATATGAACTTGCAGGGATTAAAAAAAAAAGTTTGCCATTTATTTGATGTAATTTCGATTTTTTTTCCCGTTGTTCTGCAGATATTAAGATGTGCAGTGGCACTTTTCTATTACTGTCATAAAAAAACGCAGAGGTTTTTATCTGGTGAGAAAGAGGAAAAATTGCACATTGTCAACACAAATAGCAGTTTAAATAGCCTTCTGACACACGTGGCAGCTTCTGATCACAAAGGTTCAATTGCTGACAACTGACTTGCAAGTAAAAATGAGAAATTGCACAGAACACATTCACAGTGTTTTGTCTACATGAGAAAAAGGTATTGGTTTTGATCACAAAGCTACAGTTACTAAGAATCGCTGGACTGGATAACAACACTGTACTCAACCAAAAGGTGTTTGTTACCCTGCAATGAAGAGTAGAAACATATACAGAGCAAACGTGTACCCGAAATGCAGTCAACACAGTAAACATCCAATTGTTGACAGACGAAACATGGAGCTGCCTCATGATTACAGACCCTTGACAATTACTTAACCAAAAACAAACAACAACAACAGGTACTTGAATTGCACCACTGGCGGTCCATTTCGACATATTGATGGGGAAATAGAGCAATATGGTAACATTTGATCAATATTTGTTGTTCTTGTTTTTGTGTCCAGTCTTGTATTTGCCTGGTTAATTTTAATGAATGGCGTCATGGTCGGATCGGATGTGACGTCAAGTCATTGACTGGCCCATCACTGGCATCCACCATCTACGCCAGGGGTGTCAAACTCATTTTTGTCACGGGCCACATTGAAGTGACCGTTTCCCTTCGGAAGGCCGTTATGACTCTGAAAGCATATGAAGAAGTAATTGATTCATCGATTGTTTAAGTTACTGTAATCAGATCTGTAATCAGATCAAGAGTTATTTTTTTCAGAAGAAAAAACTTACAATCTTATTTATTACATATGAAAAGTTGCAATTTTGGTCGAGATTTTCGCAATCATGGTAGAAGTTGATATGTTTGATTTGCTTTCACGGGCCACAGAAAATGATGTGGCGGGCCACATCTGGCCCCCGGGCCTTGAGTTTGATATGTATCACCTCTACGCTATCGAGTGATACAACAGATCGCTTGCCAATGCCTTTTCCTATGCTTTTTCCTCACATGATGACTCTAATAAGCCGTCGTAGAAAAAAAAAGTCCATTGCCAGGCAGGCGGCAAGCTTTGATTTTGCGAGAAGCGACTCAGATTCGTCAGAATCTGAACCAAAAAAATACCACATTGAATTAGGGGAGCCACGACTGCTTTCAACACTGCCACATCACGGCTGCACTTCTAACAGTCAAGCATTAGCTGTCACGGCGTCCTGACAAATAGGTTCCGCGAGCTATTATAGGCTTGCATTAGTACAACCAGTGTAACTAAAAATGTATTGGGATGCACTTTTTTTCTTGAGGAAAGAGATATATTTTTGCTTCTGACCACCACAGTTACACTTTGATCAAGAGTTATCTTTTTTTTTTAAGAATAACCAAAAAGTGTATCGGGCGCTCTCAAGCGTAGAATTGTGAACAGTTCTTTGGCTGGAACAAAAATACCCTTGACCAGCCAATTAAAACAGCTCTTGCCATGACAAAGTCTTAAATGGACCCTGCTGCTTTGACAAGGAAGATTCTCGACACTTTTGCCATTGCGCCTTGACGTTCATCCCGCGACTTCATTCCCACGGCCGGGGGTCAACCCGCTCTGTCAGCCCCCGTCGGTTCCAACCGGCTGACGAGGGCATTGGGGGAGGGGTGTGACGGGGGGGAGGGGGGGGGGTCAGCGACATTGAAGCGGGGTTCTTCGCCGTGGGCTGATAATCACCGGCGTGGAAGCTGGCGATGCGCCCGAATGCCGGGTCAAAAGATTCCTTAAACTGTCAGCAGCACGACCCCGGGAAGTGTCGCCTCCCGGTGTCTCCATTACGGGAGCGACCTCTCACCCGGGACGATCTTTGTATTTCATGAGCCTCGAAGACGAAGATGAGACTCCATCTTGTTCACCTTCAAGATGAAGACGACCTAATAATCCACTTCCTCTTTTACCTTTTGACTGTGTTCTGCAACGCCAGGGGGCGCTCATGTGCGAGGACATTTTAACTCATTCAGTACCAGCCAATTCTAGACCAAGTATGAAAAGACGTTTAAAAACGTCTTTGGAAGTGAATGAGTAACTGTCATGACTTGAATGGGAACCTTTGAACTCAGGTGACCAGATTTCCTGTTTTAACAGCGCGGGGTTTTTTTTTCTTCAAAGGTTTGTAATCTCACTTGGCATGTTTTCTTCCATTACATTGCACCTTGTGTTTCTTTAGAAAATCACAGACACTGACTGCCGTTCTCATGTATTCTCCATGGAGCCATTCCTTGGTCTACTTGTCTGTCACTACCTGTAAGAGCAGCCATTAGCCCAATTAAATGTTGGGCTAATGGCTATGATAGGTTGGCGTCCATCCTGCAAGCAGTTATTGATCGGTCAAATTGTAATGGACGGCCCTATCTTATGCAGGTGTACCTATTAAAGTGGCCGATGTATGTGAGAGTTCAAATGTTTTTCATATAAACTGCAATGACTCACTTGGCGTGTGGGCGGCAGTCAACGCTTCCCACCAAGGTTAGCCTTTAACTCGCTGGCTAAAAGGCTACCTAATGATGCGCCCACAATGTGGAATTCATGCTGAGCGCCCCCTGGACTTTTTAGAAAATTCATCCCCAATGCCACTATTTGCAACATGATTTTTGGTTGGCATGCCTGTCAAAATCAAGTCTGAATGAACAAAGCCTGGAAATTATATGTGATGCCTGTCATTTTGGTTTGAAGTGGTGGTTATAGGGGTCAGTTCTAACGATCCTTGGACCACAAATTTATTTTGTAAAGTTCAGCCCTTGAAGCAAGTTCCATTGAGTAACATGACATTTGGTTGGCATGTCTATCATGAATAGACCCAGAAAAAATGTTCAAGAAACTGGCCTTAAAAGCTTCGGATGGCTGCAATTTTGGTTAGAAGTGGCCTTTCAGGGAGATTTACCCTGAGGATTGTTCCCCCATAATCCTCCAAAGCACGTTTTACTAACATCGGCGGACATGTCCACCAGATTTTGACCCACAAAAAAAAGTCTTGAAAATCAACGCCCAAAAAGACATACATGGTCTTCCATTTTGGTTTAGAGCAGGGGTTCCCAACAAAGGTCCTCAAGAGAGCCCCTATCTAGCTGTTTGCTTTGGCAAAGCTCAGTGATGAGCTGATGTTTTGAATCAGGTGTGTTGGAGGAGGGAGTCATGTCAAACAGGCTGGATCAGGACTCTTGAGGACTGGACTTGGGCACCTGTGCTTTAGACTGTCCATTTAGGGTAATTTCCAGGGATAATTCACCCTTGAATTTTTTTAATTCTAATCAGTCCCCCAAGCGAGTTCTACTTAGCAGAGTGAAATTTTGGTAGGGATGTCAAACATAAATTGACCTACAAAAAAGTCTTAAGAAGAAAAATACACAGGAAGTCTGCCATTTTGGTCTCAAGTAGATCTTACCCCCTGGATTTCATTTTTTAAATCCAATTTTACCGAGCAACATTAAAATTTGTGGACCTGTCTATTATTAGTAGACCCACAAAAGCATCTTGAGAAACCATGCCTGAAAATACAAAATACACCTGCATGTTTTGGTTTCAACTAAAGGTTTTATAACTCATTCCTAAGAATCTTTGCACCCTGGAATATTTAAACGGATATAGCCCTTAAAGCCACAAGAAGAATACAATTTGCTGTATTGAGCAGCTCCGCAGACAATTCTTAAGATCTTATGCCGCTGACTCTCAGATATTCTGCCATTTTGGCTTTAAACTGCCATTTTAGGAAAATGGTTAAAGAAACCTTGTTGCAGAAGTATTTTTTTTACCATTAAATTGTGAAAATGTATATATTTTTAAAGTGTATTATGAGCATTGTCAATGTATAGCGCTGATAGATATTCACGTCACACTCTTGGCCATAAACAAAGCGGTGTGTGGACATGGCGCAGTAAAATAAATCAGCCTGCAGGTGTTCTGCTCGCTCGCTTGCTCACTCGCTCACTCGCTCATGTTGTTTTTTTTTTTTTCTTTCCCTCTGGTTGTTCGACTGTTTGGACCCGCAGCCACGCGCCATCCGCATGACACTTTATGGACTTTGCGCACTTTCTGGATGGACGTGAGCTGCCAGAAACGACAGCGTGCTTTCCTCAGGTCCTCTTCTGACTCCATCTTGAAACCTTGTTTACAAAGCACCCTGAGGCACCTCGGTACAAAGGCATAGACACACAGATGCGTGCACACACACGCGCGCGCACACGCACACACACAGACACACACACACACACACACACACACACACACACACACACACAGTATCACATGCTGTATCACATGCTGTTGGTGCACTGGATGTGCTTGAAACTCTAACCCAGCCATTAAAGCCTAATCTTTGTTTAAAACCCTAATTTAAAAGCCCAGTCTGGCTGCAATCCCTTTTGTGAAAGCCTTTGTTTAAACACCCAAGCCGATTTTAAAAGCCTAATTTGAATCCCCAATTCTGGCTTCAAACTGTAATAAAAAAAAAAAAAACTAATTTGAAAACCAAACACTCTCCTGAATCCATAATTTCAAACGCAAACCCTGACTTCAAACCCTAATTTCAAACCCCGACCTTGTTTGAAAACCTAAACCAGTCTTTAAAATCTAATGTGAAACGCCAATTAAGTCTTGAAATTCTATTTTATAATTCTTCTTTCTACATAAATTCTTGCTGCTGGAGGCTGTAAATTTCTTCTTTCTACATACATTCTTGCTGCCCTGAGGCTGTAAATTTCTCCAGTGTGGGACAAATAAAGGATATCTTAAAAACTTAATAATAAGAAGAATACATTTTATTTGTAAGCGCCTTTCACAGCACTCAAGGGCACTTTACGACCAAGAGCAAACAATAAAACCACAGATAAAATTAAGAATAAAAGAAGAGATAGATTTAAGTTGAATATGCAAGTCTGCATAGGTGAGTTTTGAGCTCGCTTTTGAATCAGAATCAGAATCATCTTTATTGGCCAAGTATGTAGAACACACAAGGAATTTGTCTCCGGTATAACACGACGCATTAGTATCATCGTAAACAACAACATCATTGAATGTGGGAAGAGAGTCAATATTGCAAATATTGGGTGGAAGTGAGTTCCAGAGTTTGGGGGCAGAGCGGCTGAAGGCTCTGCACCCTATTGTGCTGAGATGGGCAGAGGGTACAGAGAGGTGGAGGGAATATTTTGAAACTTGAACCTTAATTTGAAACTCTCGGGTTTTTTTTGTTGTTTATTTTTTTTAAGCGAGTGAATGTTATGATACTCTCGCTCATTAGAATGCGCAAGTGATGCAATATTAACGGTGCCGTAGATGCATACTTTACAAATGTTTTGTTCTTCTATGCACGTCCCCATGGTCGCACTCAAAGGATGACCTGGCATCATACACGTTATTGCATATTCCCCTTTAATTACTCACATCTAACATTCTGAGCTCTGTTATTCCCATTTAAAGGTCCGTGTGAGAGTAAAAAGTGCCAAGCGTTAATTGTGGCTGGGCAGCAATTACCACAGCGAGAGCTGATGACATTTCCTGAAAGAGAAGATTTTAGTTTTTCAGTAAAGCATTACCGACACTTTAAATGGATTTATTTCGTATTTACACAAGCAATGTTCATGAAAGTAGCAACATATATAACTTTTATAGATGGTCCAGGAGAGGTAAATGTTTCCCTGGTCACAGCTGGGCGTCTCGCCACCTGTTGAAGAGTGGTCGGTCCTTGCATTTAGAACCATCACATCCATCTTTATCTCCATGCTAATGTCAACTGCAGCTGGAAGCCTCTCCTGCTAGGACGATCAGCAGCTGCCACATCAGGAATTCAAAAATAAAAATAAAAAATAAAGAGATGCCTCAGACTCACCTACTCCAAAAACCACAGCTGGGAATTTCTCACTGATCATGCTAAAGCGTGAGATGACTCTCATGTCTTTTCCAGATTATTAATAGAGCACATTAAAAACAACCGCAGGATCCATGAGGAAATTCAATGCCTCTTCCATTGTTGTGGGAAAAAATGTACTGTAATGAGCTCCCAAGCGTCTCCGTGGGACCAGTTTGGAACAGTTTGGACAAATACAACATCTGTAAAGACACTTCGGAATGCACGTAACGGAGTGGGTACAGGAAAGAAACCGATTGTGGAGATGGAGGAGCCATCCGGGGTGAGGATTTGCTGGATGAAGAACCCTCGGAGACTCCCAAGTGTCACGTTACGAGGTGGTGGTGGACCCCAAAAAGCAGGCAGGAGGGAGGAGCAGGTTGTACTTGACGAAATGTATTACAGAGACAACTAAATCCGAAACAAACAAAGTCCAAAGTATCAAACAAAAATCATTACTGAAGCTAAAACATAACAATGAACTAAACATGACTGAAACAAACATGTCAGAAGCCAAGAGCAAACAATGACCCGACACTGAGTGTTTGGGCTGGGAGTCCTTTTAAAGCTGCTAATTATCTAACGACCAACAGTTGTGCAGCTGCAGGGAAAAGCCCCAACAGTGCCACCTGTTGGTCTCAAACCGAAACATGACACCAGGTATGTAGACGGGGAAAAATGGAGACGACAAGAAATTCACGACTGCTGGGAAGCAGACAGCTCGGATGGGGAGACTCCGGGATGGACATTCCAAGAATGGGAATATTAGGATAGAGACTACCGAGGCGGGATGGTGGTTATGCGGGCAGAATGGAAAGCTAGTGGATCAACGTCTAAATATTGGACTGTTCAGCCACTGACTGTGCTTGAATAAGGATCGCCCGAATGAGAATTTCCAGGATAGAGAAATCTGAATCCTGGAATGGGAACAGCAAACATGAGGAGAGAAATGATTGCGAAGGACTCTGAAGGATGGGAGCTGTCAGCATGAAGAAAGCCAAGGTGGAGACTCTCATGATGAGTGTTAGAATGGAGAAACCCTGAATGAGAATGAAAGGGCTGCAGACTATTGATATGACCTGTTGGAATTAGGATGAACGGGATTATCTGTGAGACTACAGTCGTCAAATCAGACGCAACAACTGTGACAGGGCCAGCAGCTTCTTGTTCGACCAAGGAAGCGCGTAAATGTGAAGAACGAGACAAACCAATAAAAAATGAAAACTGATAAGGACAACGACAAAGTTCATTGCGAATAAACTAACTTGTCGTGTCGATAACGAAATGATGTGGACTGCATCAAAGCAGAAAGAATGCTAACGCTAACAGGGACACAATGTAAAACCAAAGCCAAATTGACGCGCTAGAAGGTGGAAATACAATTTACCAAGAACGGACTCTAACCTAGACAGGGTCAAAAAACAGAAGACCGATAAACGGAACAATACAAAACGGAAAACTTGACAAAAAGGAAATTACACTGGCAAACAAGAGACGAATAACAAACTGTAGTGAACAAGAGCCACAAGAAATCCGACAGCTTCCTACCAATGAAACTGACATCCACCCATTTTCACCGGAGGGTGCTAATGCCACCCTGAACTGGTCGCCACTCAGTCGCAGGGCACATATAGAGACGAACAACCATTCACACCCACATCCACACCGTCACTGAATGGGAACCGATCCCACGGTGCCTGCACACAAATCAGGCGTGTGTACCACAAGACCAACAGCAACTGTAACCTAAACAAACAAACAAACAAACTAACAAAAAATCATAAACAGGAGACCGAAAAACACGGCACAGCTGGAATGGTAACGGTTTGGTAAAGGGACCACCAGCATGAGGACTAATGGAAAACAACACCGTGCAGATGTCCAGAATGGGGGACAGCGAGGATGGGTACTGGGTAGATGATGACTCCCCAGATAGGGACGATAAGTTTTAGGATGAGCAAAACCTGGATCTGAGCATCTGGGTTGGAGATTACCAATACGGGACTATTGTAAGAAAGGAAACCAGATAAAGCCATCATGTAGTGAGGAAAGGGCTGTAACATGGACATTCCGTATGCTACCACTTGCGATAACCTGAAATGAGTTTGAGCAACCAAGAGTTATCAAAGCGAGCATAATCTTCAAGTGATAAAACCATAGCACGGAAATTCCCAAGAATAAAACACAACAACGGTATTTTAATGGACTTCTCCATCATCCTCCGTGTTAAACAGAAAAGTCCTGTCAAACTAACTTGTGCACTCAGAGGGATTAAAACCATTAACGCAATTTATATCAAACCCCCGGCATGAGGTCAGTCATGCCAGTGCCTTTAATGCTTCCCACCACCACAATCAACATCAACCCGGCCCACCGCCACCCCACCGCCGCCTCCCCCACGGATAATCTAATTGAGGCCTGGGCTGCGGGCGGCGGATCGTTATGGCTCGGATGCTCTGGAACGCACAGAAATCAAAGCTTCATTAGAATAAGATGGACTGACATTCCAGCTAGAAAGGAATAAATGAAAAGAATTAAAAGGAAAAATGGCAGGAGGGCTGGCAGGATGGGGGCGAGGGTGGGAAGAAATCAACCTTGATTGAGCGGAGGTTCGCTGACCGGTCGCTCAGTTTATGATTGTGTTGACGTGCCCACAAATGGCACATCTCGTTAAAATTAATGCTCCTATTTGAACTAATTGGCAATGTAAGGAGGGATGGGGAGAATTTTTCTGCCCTGCTTTGATGTCCCGGCAATGACAGCCACAGGTGACAGCGAGTCTCATTTTGTAGGGGGACCAGAAAAACAACACAGCAAAAATGTTGCCATGGTAACTGCCTTGTCTTTTGTTAAATTACAGTAAAAATAAAATGGAAGGTGGTGGGGAGGAGGGGTGCGGGGGAAGTAAAATGCAAAAAGGAGAAAGAGCTTTTGAAAAGGATAGCCATTGTAGTGACTGATTCACAATTTTGACGCCCCCCCTCCCCCAAAAAAAAATCATTCAACACAGTGCACACCAAAAAGTGGCCACTGGATCGAACGATTCGGTAACCGTTACATGTATCAATGCACCCCTACCAAACAGGCTTCCTCAAATGTAGCTAAACTCACTATTTTTACTTGTTGTTGTTTAATGGACATCCAGACTTTCAATCATTCAATCAATACCACGCGGCTCCCACAGAGTGAAGGAAGAGTTTTACAACACTTCTCACATAGTTAAGCGGTCAAGGGAGTTCATAGGTTTGTTCTCAATCTATTTCCAGCACTTTACCCCTTTTGGGGACAGCGGCCACTACAGTGGACATCTTATCATCATCTTATCAGGTTACAGCACAGGTGTCAAAGTCAAAGCCTAAGGGCCAGATCTGGCCCGCCACGTCATTATATGTGGGCCACGAATGAAAATTATGTGTGTCAACTTGCATGATTCTTGCTAAAATCTGGACTGAAATGTTAAAGTGTCATGTGTAATACATGACGTTGAGATTTTGCAATAATCTTGTCACCCAGTTTACACTCACTTGCTGTTTTTTAAGACATGTCACAAGGAAGAAGTGACAGCTCCGATAGAGGCTGAAATGATAGCCAAAACTGTCAGCCAAGTAAGAATTGAAGAGAAATTTCACCAAAAAAAAAGAACCTTTAAACGTAATTTAACAAACAAATAGTTGACTTGAGTGATTTCAAAACTAGCAATCCATCAATTGGTTGTGTACCAGTTATGCAAAGAGATGATTAAACATTTATTCGGTTTCACCAAAATTGAGTTTGACACCCCAGCGTTACAGGTTACCATTAGTGGTGCATGAAAGGGTTAAATTGGTTAATATGGTCATGTGTAAAAATGACAGACAATGTGGGGACAGACCAATACTATGATTTGTGAAAGCAAAGTTTCATCTGAGGACATGCACGGTTCCCGCCCAACAATGACGATACCCGTGTAGAAATGAAAGTGTCAAGTTTTGTGAAGTGGTAGTTGGAGGACCTCCCAAAAGCGGGAAAGCACTAAAATGCAAACAGGAGCACATCATGATCCAACCAAGACTGGACCCCACAGGACCAGAGGCCTGGTCCCACTGCCCTCCGTTCCTGTTCTCGGCAACGCATGTTTTGTGGTCGCCCTCCATTCCTGTTCCCGGCGACATTGAGGTCGCCCTCAGTTCCTGTTCCCGATGATGCAAGTGTGCAGTCGCCATCCATTCCTGTTCCCGGCGATGCAAGTGTACAAAAACCTGACAGAGGTTGGATCATTCTGTCAGGTTTTTGCATGATGGTAGTTGGAGGACCCCAAAAAGCATGGAGGCAGGGTGGAGTGACCAAAATGTATTTAACAAATATACAAACAGGCGTACAGGGGAAAAAAAAAACACGAAGTACTCGAACAAAGTCCAGGAAATCACAAGGAACCAAAGTAACAAAAAGTGACACAAACACTCACAACTCACAACACAAGGGAACAAAATCAACTCTAACCTTAACAAAAACCTAACACGAGTCACTTTTGAACAGTTTTGATGATCAACCGTATTGATGATCAACTTTGAGGTCAAGAACCACATGTGTCGAAGAAAACCATTTTCGATCAGACAGACGGCCACCGTGGATCCCCAAGAAAACAACTTGTAAATATTGCTCCAATCTTCATGAAAGGCTTTCTTCCATGTGATCCTAATTGCGAGTTGACGAAGCTCGGTCACCCTCACAAATGCAGAGGAAACGCGCTTGTCATGAGAATTCCATTTGGAGTGTGCGGTGTGACAAACAAACCGGAGCAGCAGCCTCCCTCACCTCATATAAACTGGGCCGCATTCCTTTTGACGGGGCTTTGTTTGAGTCGCATTAAAGGCTTCCCAGATTATTATTACAAATGTAAAATTGCATCAGCCTGGTCCCCCCTGGCTGCTGGCGCTCTGATGTGAGCTCTCCAGAGCATCTTGCCTCGGATTAGAGGTGCCACTGTTCATAAACTCATCAAAGCGCACCGAGAGCGCCGACTCTCTCAAAGATAATGAAAATGTGCCGACAATAACGTGGAGGATTTTAGACGGCGGGGCAACAGGAGGGAGAGATAATAACGGCAAACGCCTGTGGCAATTAGATACTGTACCACGCATAGATGTACTCACTGGTGGCACTCGAAAGAAACGTGAAGGAAGAGCGCCGCGAGATGATGGGTGCAGCTTCAACACGTCTCTGATGATGAGGGAGAACCGAGTGGGTGACCTCAGCCTGAATCACTGTGTCAAAAACAGCAACAACAACACAGAGCGAAACCTGAACCGGAAGCTTGTAAGCGAATGTGACTACCAAGACTGTTTGATTTGAGGAGCTGAGAGGCATACTAAGAGTCAGGAGTCAAGACAAAGACTTTGAGGGCTTGATGCTGAGACTTGAATCATCCAGCAAGCAAGATATTGAGGGGTGAGTCTAAATCACAAGTCTGACTTTCGACAGTTGCAACAAAGTCATGAATTCGTAGAGCCGAGACCAAAGGAAGATCAAGACTTTGGGTGAAGACCAAGTCGTGATGAAAACGTTTTTTATGGTCACTCTGAAAACCAAGACATTGAGACCAAACCAAAAACAAGTCTCTGAAGCCTTACTACAGTGGACAGCTTACCATGTTATCAGGTTACAGGGTGCATGACAGGGTTATTTGTCAAGACCACTCACTAAAGGGGCCAAGATCTCGGCTTCAACAAGTCAAGGCCATGACTTCAAGTCAAGACCGAGACCCAGGATTCAATCCCAAGGGCCAGTGCAATTCTAGCGCAAAGTACAATCTAACAATGTGAATAGGTAGAGTTTCCCGGTCAAACAAAGCAGACAAAGAGTGAGGCGTGTGACTTTTTGTGGCTGAAGCATAACAGACTCGCTTGCTGGAGTCCATGCAGGAGATAGGCGCACGCAAAGTATGTTTATCAGGAACTGCAAGATCTCCACTTGTGGAAGACGTCAAGTTAGCCGCTGTAACGCGAGCACTCGGAGACCGCCGATTGTACATCTGTGTGTTTACAACCCACTCCCCCACCTCCCTCATATGCACAAAACACGCGCACACACACACACACACACACACACACACACACACACACACACACACACACACACACACACACACACACACACACACACACACACACACACACACACACACACACACCAGTTGTGCCGCAGTCAGTGGAGTGCTTTTAAAAATGGCCAAGGATATTACAGATGATAACAACAATAATAATGTTGCATTCAATAAATAGATTTTTTGATTGACTGATTTTGAATGATTCCGAGCACAAGTATCAAATGAAGAGCAACATTTTCTCAGGTTTTGACCTGGTCGAGAGAGACGAATTTGAGCGTAGATCTTTGAGAGTCAAGAGCAAGACTTTACGGGTTAAGACCAAAATTTGAAGTCTAAATACTTACTCTCATGTCTGACATGATTTTAAATGAAATATGACGACCGAGTCCAATTTGTGAGCATCTCAGGCCTCAAGTAAGTCCTGCTGACTGGCGGAGGGAGATAGCGTTCTTATTTGGAATTCCTCCATGCAGGTGAAAACAGCCAACAGCTACCAAAAAAATAAAATAAAAAAATGTTGAGAAAATTGATCCAAAATCCTCAAATCTTCATCTTTCCGCTCAGGCTGCTGAGCATCTTATCTGGCCATTTCCATGCACACGCATTTTGAAAGCCAATCCATTCCTGTACGACGCTATTGTGCAACGCTGCAAAATGAATATAAATGGCATCAATTTCCACTGATAAATGCAGACACATTGTGGCACGGATTCCGGATTAGTGTATAATTGGGAGGGGGAAATGTCAGGGATACGTTAGGATATTCCACCTCGTCACAGGCGGAATGCTGCGAATCGGGACCACGCGTTCTGACTCCTAAATTACTTTGACGCAACTGGAGACTTTAAGATGGATGCTGCATGATTGGCAGCTCTCAGATATCGCTCCGCTCGCTAGGGATCAAAAGGCAGATGGGTTTTTATGATACTTTAGGCATGGAAAAAATATCTGTCACGTAGTCAGCGATTAAAAAGATGGTACCTACTCGACATGCATACAAGCTTCGAGTGTAAAGTCACACATCAGTCACTACAGTAGCCGCCTGTGTAATTTGCATGCACAACTTAAGTTAAGAGACAAGACTCAGACTGCCCATAGAGAAGAAAACAGGGTTTAAATGCCTGTTGGCTGTAGTGACTGATGTACAACCCTGACAAAAAATAAATAGCAAGTGGGCAGTTAAGCGATTAAGTCAAGTCAACAAGTCAAGTCAAGTCAACAGTATTTATAGAGCACTTTCAAACAGCCATCGCTGCATACAAAGTGCTATAAATGGAGCAATTATTCAATTAAATTAGTACAAATAGCTGACATCAAGAAAACTGCTTGACGATAGCTTCCCCACTGATGTGATCGAGTCACAACTGTGACATCAAGAAAAGAAGCTGTCGACTGTAGTGAGTGATGCACAACAAAGTAACTTGGGGCGATCTAGCCACTGTAGTGACTGAGGTTTAAGATTAAGATTAAGAATACCTTTATTAGTCTCGCAATGGAGAAATTCCAGATTCACAGCAGCAAAGTTATGAAAGGAAGAAGTAGAACAACAAAAAAATAGGAGCTGCTGGAAAGGCAGCCACTCTCGCGGCGCCATTTTGAAGTCAAAATAACAAAAAATAACACAAGACAACACATAGGACAGAGACAGTCGTGCAATCTTCACCACTTTTCTGCATACACTTTGTTGTCTGAAGCAGTTATAGATGAAAGAGGAGAGGATCAAAGTGTCCTTTCACCAGTGGATCAGAGACATCATGCTGAAAAATGTGCACACGTCTGCTACAAGCAAAGTTTTGAAAGCAAACACAAAGCTGTAGCGTCCATTGACGAAAAGAGATTAGTTCACTTCTCCTGTCCCACATAATCCGCTTCAAACTCCAAGCCGCGACTCCCAGCTCCAAATCCGCATCGGCACTCCGCGCCAACGCTCCTTTCTTCTCATCGTCGGCTCCTCAAGACCTCCATCCATCCAGCCGCAGACCGTTCAACAGCACCGATCTCTCCGCTGAACAAAGCGGGGCTGTGAAAAATGCTGCCCATTACAGGCGCAAGACACAAGCGCCCCGGGACTGTCCAGCAACGACAGTCAAATGGCGCCGACATTCCTCCAGTCAAAAACAGTGCTGGTATACCCATGCTGCCGAGAAGGCGCAACCACCAAGCACAGAGTCTCCTCCTTGATGAATGTCGTGGCCAAAAAATGCTGAAAAAGGTCCACATCAAGTCCACACGACGTAACAACAAACACAAAGTGACAAAAGAAACACAAGAACAACAAAAAAAGCAAGGCTCATGAGAGCACTTGCTGACGGCTGCCTACTTGGGCGCCATCTTGACTTTTTACCATTGATAACAAGAGTTCAGGAAAGACAGTTCATTGTAGTGACTGATGCACAGCACTGACATCAAGAAAAAAGATTGTGAATACTACCCCACTTTAGTATCTGATGCACAATTTTGACATTAAAAAAACTGCTCGTGAATAGCTACTCTCTGTTGGGACCAGTGCACAACTTTAATGGATGTATGAACGGTGCTATACAAATACATTTTGTTTGATTAATGAAGACAATTTTATTGTGGAATAGCTCCTCTCTGTAGTGACTGAGGCACAAGTCTGGCTAATAGAAATAACCTGGGAATAGTTACCCACTGATTTGATGTCACGTTTGTGAGTAGCTCCCCACTGTAGTGTCTGATGACAATATTACGATCAATTGTCGCAAATAGATTGATATGAATAGCTTTTGAATGGCTGCCCACCATAGTGAGTGATATGAAAGTGATGATCAACAGATATAAAAGCGTATCGACTGGCACAGTCGCATCCAATGTAGTGACTGTTGCGCAATTTTGACACAAAGTCTGATGCGTCGAGAAGAAAAGAGCTTTTTCTTTGCTCTATGCTCTTTTTGTTCATTTCCGTCAGGCCCGAAGAGTCGCACTAAAAACACTCGCGGGGGAGGTAATTCATGCATGAAGGCGTTAATACTACACTTGTATTTTGCATGTCACTCTTCTTTTCTTTAGGGCCCCCGCGGCGTCTCACTCATGGCAGTAAATATAAGAAGGAAGCAAATAAACACTTCCTGTGAGCCAGCCCGCGTAATCAAATGTTTCAGTGCTGTAATGACTGAGGGAAGCGGGAGGAAAAAAGGCAGGGAGGCACCCACATGGCTTATCTGGCAAAGGAGGCGTGCGCTCGCTCGCTCCCATCGCAAGGACTAGGCGGCCCCCCCCAGGGGTGCGCTGGATGCACCCTTCGTCGCTCCCCGCCTGCTCACCATGTGCTGCTTTTTATTACCATCTGGCTATTGAACATTTTATGCAGTGCAAGAGGAGGGGAAAAAATATTCCTGTTTAGTCTGGCAACCGCGCCTAGACACAACACCTTTGATATGTCTGCGGATGCTGTGATCCTCAACTGGTGGTTCGGGAGAAAAAAGTGGCCCATTATGTGTGAGTCACTGAGTGGTAGTAATAAATTAGACGAGAAGTGCGAAACGCTTTAATGTGGATCCCAGGTGGAACTTGGAAAATCATATTTTGAAAGCTAGACTTTTTTATTTTATTTTTTGCTTTGGGTATAACGTAAATGTATCCCAGTGGCTCTCAGTGCTGCCTGGCATGTTGCGACACAACGTCATACGGCATTGAAGGTGCACCACTCTAAATGTGGACTTGCCTCTCTTCTGTTCAAAGCCATGAACAGGATTTCAATCTAGCGAGGGCACTCACAATTCACAATTCACAGGAAGTACTCATTTTTGTACCATGCATGATCTTATTTATCCTCACGATGAACAGTGTGAGGAGTTAACTTAAAAAAAAAGGTGATACAACCAAAGTTTTCAAAGGCTGTTTTGGAATAATACAGTTTCTCTATTGCTCCACAGCTTCTATAAAAATGGGTTGCAACTATGTGACAATACAGTAACAAAATCCCGGGGTGACTACCCTTAAAAACAGTCATGCCCCCGACCGTTGGCTGCAGTAATTAAGCAGCAATTAGGCCCCTGCATGAGTGAATTGACTTGGGGGGGGTTGGGAGGGGGGCATGGACACCACTTTGTAGATTCTCTCACCAAGAGGCAGATTTTTCAGTATCACTGACCGCACTCCCGTAAACACAAGCTTTGATCATCCTGTTGTTGTTTTTTTTTTCATTTTGTTTTGTTTTGTGCAGGCGCTTTTCGCGTCCTCCGGCGTGCCGTAATGAGCGCTTCGGATGCCGTGCCGCTGATGCAACAGATGCGGCGCGGCGGACCGACTTGATGCAACACAGGCGGAGGAAAATGAAAACAGTCGCAATGTCGCTGCCTCTTTGTTGACTCCATTTGGTGGCCGCCGTCGTGAGGACTGCCGGACAAAGGATTTGATGCAACTACTCAGTGTTTGAAGGAAATCACAACATCAAGAGCAGAATATTGTACGTTGATGCCAGCCTTCCTTTTTTTCCGGACATGGCGCCTTGAGACTTTTTTGTGGGTCTGATCATGATAGACATGTCAACCAAATTTCATGTTGTCAACTGAAACCGATTCCTGTGGCTGAATTGTCAATATGAAAATTGGGCCGATTCAGCATTAAATGGGCTCCTTTAAAGCAAAAGAGTTGACTTCTCGTGTGTTTTCAGGTATAGCTTCATGAGACTTTTTTGTGGAGCTACTCATAATAGACATGTCTACCAATGTTCATGTCAAAAACCGAAATTGGCTTAATGGGCAGAGTTTTCAACAGTACAAGTGATCAAGGATATAAACATAAACCTGAAATGTCTACTTGAAAGCAAAATGAAGGCACTTCTGTGTTTGGGCGGGGGGTTGCTTTTTGTGACATTTTTGTGTGTGTATCTATTCATGATAGACACGTTTAACAGTTTTGTGACGTCCCTCCGCTGGTCGCGAGATAAAAATAAAGTCATTGGCAAAATTATAATAAACAAACAACCCCACCCCACAAAAAAAATAAATCATTGCTCGCTTGAAATTACCCTAAAATGGTTGCCTCAAACCAAAATGACATTTTCACGTCTGGCTTCCTGAAACGTCACATGACTGACATGCCGACGAAATTCCATGTTGCCAAGCCAAATTGTCTGCAGGGGCTGATTTTTCAAACAAATCTGTGAGGCTGATATCAAGCTGATTTGGGGTTTTGCACTCCCAACCAAATGCGAATTACCTTCAGAATGGCGACAGCTGCAAAAAAAAAAAAAAAAAAAAAAAAACGAGCTAATGCTTCTTAACTTTGTGAGCTTCTTAGCGCCTTTCTGGTCCTCTTGTCAGGCTGATTAGCGACAGCCAACAGCTGGGAGCAGGCTCACAGGTGCAGCACATCAAAAGTACTTGACGACACGCTTTCTGTTCGACATCATACGAATCAATACGTACACATGTGCATCGAGTAAATGCGGTTCTTTTAATTTTAGAGGTACGTTGGAGGAGGGTGATATCTGAAACACGCAAGATAGGGGCCCGCGAGAACCCCGGTTGTAGGCAAAACAATGAAAACATTTTTTTTTTAATTCTTTCAGATAAATCAGCTTTTTATGACACATGACGAGTCATTCAAAAATGGCAGCGTTATACACCCAAATAAAATTCAACATTGGCGATCATCAAGTAAAGAAAAGCTTAAAAAAAGTAGAACGCATGAACATAAAAGATAAGTGCATTGCTTTGGTCTCCACTGAGCTTTTGCCTTTATTGCCAATGTCCGATTTGAAGACCATCCTGGGAGACGACGAGTCAGCAAAAGCTCGCCGGACACGTAACGCCATGGCGGCCATATTAACACGTGCGTTTTGGGAACTTAATTACGCGTTGGGCACGCGGCCCGGCGAGGCCGCCCGCGATTTATGACGATGGCCCGCCGCACTTAGCCCCGCTGCCGTTCTCTAAATTGGCCGATTACTCACGCAAGGCGGCCGACATGCTCAATAATTGGCACGAGCGCATTTTACTTTAAGGTTGATGTATCGATTGCCACGCTAACAGAGCGGAAATCCATAACGGACTCTTCCTGTTTGTTATCA
Source organism: Hippocampus zosterae (assembly GCF_025434085.1). Lineage (NCBI taxonomy): Eukaryota > Metazoa > Chordata > Actinopteri > Syngnathiformes > Syngnathidae > Hippocampus > Hippocampus zosterae. The sequence goes on along the minus strand of NC_067451.1, from coordinate 9,378,149 downwards.
GCAGTCAAAAAAAATAATAAAATAACAAAAGGTTACAGATGAGGCAGGAACACCTGATACAATGAGGCCTTCTGTTACTCTGTGGCTCAAATTCAAATGAAAACTTCAGTTAGACTGCAAGTTACAAAGACCTATTTTCAACAATGAACCCGACTGTTATACTGTGGGTCAAATAGACCCGAATTAAACAATTAACCCTGCGGGTATAGTCTGAGCAAAATAATTCGGTGTTCTTGTGGGTCAAACTGACCTGCTTTTGACATTTAACTCACCTGTTATACTGTGGGTCGAATTGACCCATTCTTCCTGTTTAAATCTCCAGTTACTCAGCAAGTACACACATCTAGTGTTCGTCATTCTACCAAGAGGATTAAAAAAAAATGTCTAAGCTTGATTATTAGCCTTTTTGTAGTTGAGTCACTCTTATCTCAAGGCACCACATTTAAATGATTAAAAACACTTTATTCAATTTGAACACCGTGGAAAGATAGATGAGTAAATTGTGCAAAATTGACCCAAAAAAAACGCGGCCGTCCTTATCCCAGTGGTTTCATATGTCCAACCCGAGGCCGCCTCCCCGCCCAAAAAAACTTATACTGCCCATCCTCTTGCCAGTGGCCTTTGATAAATCCACTTCTTGCACATTTACCATGCTGGCGGAAAAACGGCAGGTGTAAATGGCCACCTGATCCTTGCCACTTCTCTTTTTTTTCCTCCGCCAATATTACATTTTCAATATCCAATCACGGCGTGAAAATCAGGTTACGGCCACTTTGCTTTGCTCTGCCTGCTAGCGAATGGTCAAGGTAAGGGTAGGGAGCACCCCCACTTGGGGCTGTCACCTGCAATCATACACAGGTGGTGGCGACGCTCTGTCACGGTCGCCCTTAGTGCATGGGTTTGATACACATTACGGCGACGCCATTAGCGCCGCATCGATTGGATCCGGGGGAAATGAGACCAATGAGTCAGAGTGCTTTTGGTCCACTCTGTGAGGAGGGCGACTGGAGCAGAGTGTTGTACTGTCTGCCCAGCTCGTATGTGTTGCTGCTCCATGTGTATTAAAAAAATAGCAGTTTTTTGGAGGTTTAGATAACTGTAACTTCTATGATGTTCGCATAAAAATGGTGGGATATCTGAGCTTAGCCTGTAATAGACTGAGACACAGGAAGTGTCCCATTTTGTTTTAAAGTGGACATTTTCGATTAATTTGTGCCCAACAGGATGAGACACAACAATAATAAAAATGAAAAATTTAGCCACTGTAGCAACATGAGTTTTTGTACACATGTATCATGAGCAGACCCACAAAAATTCTGAAGAACGTATGCCTGATAAAAAACAGACAAAGTCTTGTTAATTAGCTTTGAAACTTGCATTTTGCATTTTATGCTGTCCTAGCTCAGTTGCCCTCAGCAGGATGAACCCACCTGCTTTCCTGTGGGTGTTGCGGGTCTAACTGAACTGATTTTGCCATTGAACCCTCCTGTTAAGCTGTGGTGGAAACATATTTTTACATTTATCATCCTGGAGTACTGAGCATCAACTAACCGTTTTGGGGTCAAATTGACCCATAAAAAAATGCTGTTACACCATGGGTCAACAAAATGTATTGTCGGTCAAATTGACCGGTTTTCATATTTTGCCCTCACATTACATTGCGTGACCTTTTGCAAGACAACGTAACCTGTTTGTAATATTTAACACTCATATTATACTGAGGATCAAATTAACCAATTTTTAATGTTTAACCTTCATGGCACGCTGTGAACAAAGGTGATCAAGTTTTAACATTCGATAATGGTGTAAAGTTATGGGTAAATTTATTCACCTGTTTTTATTATGTGACTCTCCTATAATACTGTGCGTCAATTTGACCCATTTGCAGTTTTACCTCATTATATCGGGTGTAAAACTGCTCCGTTTTTAATGTTCACGCTTCCTCTTATATTGCTAATCAAGTTGAGTCATTTTATGGTTAAACAGTTTCATTTTCCAATCAAATTCTTCTCCCGTCCGTTTGACACATTTCTCAAAAGTTTCTAAAACAACATAAAAATCACAATTGACACTGTTGGTATGTCATTTTTAGGTAAAATACTCACAATATAGATCAAAATGTGTAGTTTATGTATTTACATACATATACATTACCCTCACTCACTATGCTACTTTCAAGTGGGTCAGTTTGACCCCCATCATCACAAGACGATTAAATTGCTTGATTAATGTGCACTCCATGTTCCCGTGAGTATGACACTGCCTCACCTTTTGTGTAACACTTCGTCTTTGCTGGTTAATACGGCTAATCTGCAGGAACACAATGTGCCTCCATTGAATACATTTATTACACTGAGTGATTGATAGGATGGCTTCCGTTGATTTTAATTAATACGGCAGGAGGTGAACGCGCACTATACTCGGACAGAGATTTATGCCACCAGGGAAGTGGCGGTGGCCGTTTTGGCAAAGTGTATAATATGTCAGCTCTTTAAAATGCAATTATTGATGACTTGACTAATGGCGGAATACAATCTGGAGCAGAGCAGACGACGCAGAAGAAGCGGCAACAAATCACGATGAGAGTGCACTCCGCAAAAAGTTTCCGTGTAAGTGTAATTAGATGCCGGTGCATGTTTGGATGACTGTTGAATAATGAAATAATAGGATATGAAGTGAATAAAAATTAAATGGCATCTGCCTAGAAACAATTTAATATTAATTTGAGGAGGGGAAAGCCAATTGGACCCTAGAATTGCCGCTTCAAACCAAAATGTATCCGGCATTGGGTGATGAAACTTTTTTTTGTGGGTCCATTCATGAAAATTTCTTTCAGTTAACTAAAATGGTTCCATCAAAATAAGACGGCAGACCTCTTGGGACTTATTCGTGGGCCTACTCGTTAATGACAGGTCAATCAAAATTCTTGCTACGCGAATGTGTTTTGGGGTTGAATTTTGTTAATTTTAAAAAATGGGTCAGTGTGACCCGCACTGGAGAGTTGATCATTAAAAATAGGTCGATTTGACTCAAAAGTTTAATAGGATTGTTAAATGTTACAATGGGTCACTTTGACCCAGACGATAAAAAGAGCTTTAACTGTTACAAATGGGTCAGTTTGACCCACAACAGGCTTTTGGATCAAGTGTTTTAAGAGGATCAGCTTGACCTATGCTGTGACACCTTACAACCAGTCATTTTATCCACCAGTTAGGTTGACCAGCACTATAACAGCAGCATCAAATGTTAAAAGCGGGTCAATTGGACCCAAAACAGGTCAGTTTCCAAACAACACAAGGGTTTAACGTTCAAAATGGGCCAGTTCTACCCGGAGTATATCAGGAATGGATTACAGTGCCCATGTTGTGTTCCCACTGGTGACGCACCAGTGGTACGTCTTTTTTTGTCGGTTTATCGGTGGAGGCATGCGCTAATCTGTCCTTTGGCGGCGGGATAATCCTGATGATAATCCTGTTGATAACAATAATAATCCTCCTACAACCGTGCGGCGATAACGGAGCGGATATCCTGTCCTGCGCTAACCCCGGGCCTCCCTGTGCGCCACTTCAGTGACTCTGCGAGGCCGGGGCTGTATGAAACTCTAAATCCCCTTGACATGGAGTTAGGGAAACAGGCGGCGCGGAGGGCAAGCGTCTGACCAAAAAAATGGCCGTGAGAGACAATGGCACTTTTAATTGTTTCCGCCCGGATTGAGCGTTATCTTGGGGATTTTGGGACGCCCCCGCCATTCTGCATTTTATTCCCCCACCTCAAAACAATTTGTGGCACCTGTATTTGTGGGGACATCTATGCATGTTTGGTCTTCTGAACACGAATAGTAGGATTGATATTAAAATGAGTCAAATCGACCCACAATTTAACATGAGGGATGAGCGATCAAAAACGTCTCACTTTGACTCGCTGTTTAAGAGGAATGTCAAACAATAACTCATCAGTTTAAACTATGGGTCAGATTGACCCGCAATATAGCAGTCTGGGTAAGTACAAAAAAGATGCCCACTTAACCTGCAGTATATCATGAGATGGAAGTTTTGACAAATCAGTCTGACCCACAATGCAGGTTAAATAAAATCCATCCATTATTCGAGCTGCTTATTTCACGAGGACTGATACGTTTTAAAAATATATTGTCTTTTTTTAAATAATTGACAGCTGGGAAAGGCTCCAGCACCCCCCGCGACCCTCGTGAGGATCAAGCGGCTCGGAAGATGAATGAATGAATGAATGAATGTTTTTTATTTTATTATTTCAATGCATTTTGCTTTATTATAAGCATTCTTTACAATAAGTATTAGCATATCTATATTAAGAGCACAAATATATCTTTATGAAGAGCAAAAGCAATTTTTCATCATTAATAAACAAATGTATGAGAACTAAAATACATAATTATTCCTTCAGTGAAAAATGGCTGCACTTATAAAGAGCCTGACATCTTGTGCATTAAAAGTGCTAAATTAGGTGAAATCTGACTTGTAAAATAAAAAGAGGGAACAGGATTTTTCAGGCTTAAACATTTTAAAAATGGCTCAAAATGACGCCCCTAAAAAAGAGAGGAGGGTAAAACATATGAACCCTCAATGAAAAAATGGGCTGAAACAAAAAAAATTGGTCTGTTTGTACTGCAATATTAACAAAATGCTAAAAACGTGCCATTTTCACCCACTACATAACAATTTTACCTGAAATATAAGTGCCAGGTGTCCCTATAGTGTTGGATAGACACAGACAAGAAACACAATGAAGGATGCTCGTGAACAAAGAACCAAGAAAAAGCAAAAACCAAACCAAAAATGCTTGCAAGACGCACAAACATGGCAAGAGGCTATGATACAAAATGTCAAGAACGTCGAGAGAATTAAGCACCTGGAGACAGAGTCGCGAGCAGGGCTAATAGTCTGACGGTCAGTCGTCGCCGTGGCCTGATTTATAAAGCAGGCAGGTAACAAGGCCAGATTCCAGACAGGTGTGACTCATGCGGTAACGCCCACTCGCCAGCTGGAGACTGAAACAAAAAGCAAACAAGACAGGATCATGTCAAGAAGTGAATGTTAAAAATGGACCATCAAGAACCGCAGTATAATTACGAGAGCTAAACAATCTCAAAAATGGGTCAAACTGACTCACAACAGGAAGGGTCAGTTTGACCAACTACAAACTGTATTAAACCGTTAAAAATGGGTAGAGAACATTGAGAACGGGTTAATTTGAACCACAAAATAGCCCCTGCCTGCATATTCTCCCACTCCCAAATATTTTGTGAGCACAATGGCGTCGTCCGTCTGCAGCAGTTTCCTTTTGTCTTGGGACGTAGATTCGCATCCTTTCGCTGGCACAGATGGACCAATCCTGCATATATTTTCACCCGGACTGTTTTTTATTTATTTTTTTCCATTTTACAGCCTCGCTGTCTCTTCCCGTCTCCTCACGCTCGCGCGCCGCCGAATGGATTTAGGTTGTGGAGTTAATGAGGTGATTTGCATCTGTCCAAAGTGCTTTGCTGCTGATTGTTTGGAGCAGCAAGTAAAAACGTGGAAAAAAGAAAAACAACCCAATTTTCACTTCTCCTCCTGCTGGAGATGTACAAAATATTTCGCTCATTATCCGTCAGAGAAGCACAGCAGGTAAACAAATTTGAACGACTCTGATACATGATATGTAGGGCGGCTCTCTACCTTCATGTGATGTGCTGGGTCAATTTGACCGGGTTTCATGTTCAAAACGCCTGAAAACAAATTGACACAACAACTCCAGAAAAGATTAGATAATCCTTAATTGATCCCCAAAGGGGAATCTCAAATATTATCGTAGTACAAAGCACAGTAGCACCATTCTGATTTAAAATGAGTGAATGGAATAAAAGTAAAAATTCTTGAGATTTTTTTTTTATTCATTTATGGTTTTTAAATCAGGATAGTGTCAACAAAAACAGCAAAACATACAGTATTCTTGCTTGTATTTTTCTTCTAATTTTAATGGGCAATTTGTTGATGATTTTAAAATTGGATACAACTTAATTTGTTTAATTAATTAATTGATTAATTAATTTAAATTCACTAGATTGTTATAATGCAGGTCAAATAGACCCATGAAAACATGAAAAACATCCAGCCTTATCCGACACATACATTGTTATAAATGTTTTATATATATATATAGATAGATAGATAGATAGATAGATAGATAGATAGATAGATAGATAGATAGATAGATAGATAGATAGATAGATAGATAGATAGATAGATAGATAGATAGATAGATAGACAGATATTTTTTTCCGCGCTATAAGGGGCTTCGGAGGATAAGGCCCACTTCAATTATTAGGCACAGAGAAGAGAATCAACAATAGTGGCTGTGGTTGAGTTATGCATCCACTAGATGGCAATCCTCTAAACGAAATACAATACTATATAGCTTTATTTATATAGAACTTTCACAAACACCGCCGCTGCAGCTGGACCAAAGCCCTTCACGGAACATTTAGAATACTATGTCCAAGAAATCAGAATATTGATCAGTATATAAGGTGCATCGGATTATAAGGTTCACTGTTGGCTTTTGAGAAAATTGAATGCTTTTAGATGCGCATTATAATGCGGAAAATACGGTATATATGACCCAAGTTTACCACCACGAGGCCTCGCAAGTCATAACTGTTGGAGTGTGCTGCCGATAAGTAGAACTAAACGTCTTCGCGAGAAGATTCAACATAAGAAAAAATGTCTGTCCAAATGACTCAGTTTTGATCATTTTGTTCAACAGCTGTATTTTACAGGAAAAGGGTAGTATTTAAGGATCAAGGAAAGCTATTAGAACAGTCTTTGAATTGAAATATATGTGGTATCTGATCATTTTACACTCATTTCATGCTTTTGCTCAAAGAAATATCTGCTGGAAGTTTTTGTAGAAAATTGTAGTTGAAAAATGCGAAAATCTTCCCATTAACAGGAAGCACCTGCTCTGATGTTTTGCCTGGGGTGTAATTAATCTGGATGACAGGTGTCCGCCGCGCACCTTCCTCCACACAGCCAAATAACAGCCTCACTCACTCCGGGAAAATTAAAATAAAATGCAACAAAAAATAAATTAAAAAATACTAAATAAGAAAAATGAGCAACAGGTGTTTTCTTGAAATGAAACAAGAGCAGCTCATCAGGCAGCTCATGAAAGACACGCTGGTCTCGCTGATAAAAGATATAAAGATTTGCATCTGAGAAGTTTTTAATATTACTACATGACAATATTACAAAACACATCCAAGTACATATTGCGAGTGAGAACATACAAGCGAGCTGACAATCACTCTCGCTAATTATTCACGCAAACCACCACCATCACTTTTAGAACACCTCATTATCTGCCGTGAGTGTGCGCATTTCATACAATGACAGGTGGAATAGCTTTTTTAAAAGTTTGACTTGACAGCCATGGGGCAGGTTAGTGCAGCCACTTTGGAGCGCCTCATCGTTGGCCATGAGTGCTTGAACAAAAATAAAGGGGAAATAGTGAAAGGGGATTTTTTTTTAAGACATCCAGGGTTCTGACTGGTGTTTCGGGATAGCTTGGTGGCTTTAGAACGCCTTGTTGTCTCATGAGTGTGAGAAAAGATGAAAGAGTGAGATAAAAATAAATCAACAACACACAAATAAAGTAAAAATAATGTAACTGATAAGCAATAATGGACTACAGACTCGGTCTGTACAGTACAAAGAGTGAAGCAGGAAGTGAGTGTGTAGGAGTATGGGATCACATGTCCACATACAGACATTATATACGTGTCCATTGAGAGTTAATAGTGGGAGTTAAGGCGCAAGTGTGTGTGTGTGTATGTCTGTATGTGTGTGTCGGGTCAGATTGCGAGCACTGGCGCAGCTGTAAAAATACTTTATAGGCGGAATTAATGCCGGCGGACATTAGCGGGCGGACCCATAAAAGACCATCAGAGCAGGGGGCCAAGAGACTTGAGTGGCCCTCCGTGCCCGAGCCTTATCGCGCTCCCGGCGTTCCCCTGTGTCGGAGTTAAAGTGGAATCTGGCAAAGCCGGCGCGCTACGTGTGTTTGATTCGCTTTGTGGCACTTACTTTAAATGAAGCCGGTCCAACAGCCACCTTATCATCCTGCCTGCGTGTGTTTATTACAGGTAGCTCTTAGCATAGCGTAGCTTTGTGTACATGAAGTTCATGCTCAAATGTGCAAATATTGATCTTGTGGAGGCTCTCTTAGTCACACAGTCAGACGTTTTTCTAGGAGCCCGAGAAATGACATGGGGAAAAAGATGAAATTGTGGCCGCATTGTGCAGATGTGTGGCCACAATACAGGTAAAACGTGGACGGAATTCAAACTTGAAATTCAGGTAATGTGTGCACCAAACACCAACTTGTACCCCTAGATCTGATCACGAATGACACTCCTATAACGTCACTGCCTCCAAATCCGTTGAGCTTTAGAAAACTCTTGGCGAGAATCACAGCCAACTAGGGATGGGCGATACCAGTGATTTTGGATTCAATCCGATACCAAGTAATGCCTGAGCCATGTATCGCGACAACTGATCCGATCTGGATTCCGGAAAATTATTTATTTGTTTGTTTATTTATTTGCTGCCATTGCGCTCCCACCAATGATCCACCTTCAGTTGAACCAAACGACTTTCAACTACCACTACCTTGTCACCCTGTGGTGTAATAGTTCTGTGTGAACTGTTAAAGACAGTGCACTGGTTCTTTTCCCGTGTTTAATTAATATGGTAAGAAAGTTGCATTTCACCAATAAAATAGAGATCATTCATTACAAAGTATTTTCAACAGCACACATTTCTTTTTATAAAAGATGACAGAAAAGCTGTATTGCCATATATATAATGGCTGGATGATTTTAGAAAATAATCAATTATATTTTCCCCCAAATTTATATTTCAATTTGATTTGCAATTTTTTTATTCAAGGTCCTTTTCGAATGTATTTTTCATCAATGAATCTTTGTTACAACAAACAATATGTGCCGCATTGGACACTATAGACATATAAAGCATTGAATATGTGAAAGTTGACTACAATTACAGGCATAAACAATCAATATTTTGACATGTGATTTGCTCAGCATGACAACATTATTTTGCAACACAAGTTTGCTGTAAACAAATATATGCTACATTGTACACCAATAAGGAACAAACTAGCAAGAATGGATTACAACAATAATGGAAACAAAAAAAAGTAGCTTTTCTACTTCCTACATATCACATTGTGTCATGCGACATGACTTGACTTGACATGATACGTAAATCCGGACTGCAATTTTCATTCAATTTACTACATAGATGGAAAAGTAAATGAAACACACATCACACTTCCTGATTTCCAGTTCGTGACATCACACACGCTTAGTGGTAGGAAATGTCCGATGATGCCTAAAACATTTTTTTCTGACAGGCATCTCATCGCTTAAATGCTAAATGAGTAACATATTTGCGTCGGTCTTTGGGCTCATTCACGAAATATTCGGCAGAATTCATCCTCTTCATACCTGACCTGCCCCTTTGCTGTCCGCTTCTCAGTACAGTAATAAGAGTAAGAGTGGGCCAGAGCAGACGCTGGTGCTTACAGGTGTGCAGAAAAATCTACCAAAAAAAAAGAAATTGAGATGAAAGAAATATGGTAAATTTGCAAATATCGATACTTTAGCTTGAAGATCGATATTTAAGTTTTAGCATTCTGGATCCAAATATCGATAAATTGGTCTTGATCCGCCCATCCCTACAGGAAAGCATATCCTGCTCCTGTGATAAAAAAATAAATAAATTTAAATGGAAGAAAAATCAAGCGTAATACAACTGTGGTGAGCACCAACCCGGGAGTAATGTTACGCGATTTAAAAAAATAATCATAAAAAAATTACAACTGTCTGTGAGGCAGTGAGGGTACCTTAATTGTAATTGGATGAGCACATGCCGATGACGGGGAGGGCGAGCTCGTATTTGGAAGCTGAAGGCAAATGGTTGAAAACTGCAAAGAAAAAAAAAATAATTAGCGAACATCCAGTTGCCTTAGCTTGGACTAGGAAAAAAATTGGAAGTCATTCAACCCCCTAGCGCAGGGGTTGGGAACCTTTTTGACAAAGAGAGCCATGAAAGCAAAACATTTGGGAATGTATTTCAGTGAGAGCCATATATGTTCCTCACGATTGCTCAAGATCCAGCAAAGATCGCGGAATTATTGTCAGTTTTTCCGGGTCCATACGCGGAGATGCCGCAGACTAGCTTGCAGCCTGCTCGGTAGCTTGCACGCTTCCTTTCTACTGTCTCCCGCAGCGTATTTTGATGTGAACGTAGCACGGCACGTGTCAAAGTGCCGCTTTACATTTGACTGTTTCATCGATGTTATTTTATCATCGCAAATTAGAACCTGTTCTTCCACAAAGGCGAATCCTTCGGTCCATTCGTCCTGAAGTGTACTATACTCGTCATTTTTTTTTCTTTTCGCCATCTTATTCGTCTAAGAATGAACTTTGAGCTAATGACCGAGTGGGCTGATTCAAAAGGGGGCGTTTACCTGTTATCTAACAACGGCTAACGTAGGCCCGTATCATCCAATTAAAATCGCCCTTCCCGCCAACTGCAGCCCTGAACAGGACATAACCAATGAAAAATCGCTGGATGGATTAAACAAGCAAGAATATTTTCTTTTATCTGCGAGCCAGATGCAATCATCGAAAGAGCCATATATGGCTCGCGAGCCATAGGTTCCCGACCCCTGCCGGAGCACATTCGCGTTATTCATAAAAACCAATACCATGCACCACAGCAACAAAATAGACTCAAAGGGCCCTATTTTCGTGGCCGGCTAAAAGCGCATTCTAATTGCCTACTTTCATAATTTCATAGATGCACACAGGTAGAAATGGGGTGTTGCACCATTGTGGGAGGGAACACAGATTCCCAGCCATTCGAACCGGCTCCTCTGATTCTTTTGGCCTGTTTTGTTGCTGCTTCCCTCCCCCAACTAGAAGGGGTAGTGGATTAGTGAAGGGAGGCAATAATTCAAATCTTGTTCCAAATGTTAAAACTGCAAATATCCTCTTTAATGAAAACATGAGGGGCGGCACAGTGGTTGCCTCACAGTGCGGAGGTTCGATTCCTGCTTTCCTATGAGGAGTTTGCATATTCTCCCCATGCCTGCATGGTTTTCTCCGGGTACTCCAGTTTGCTCCCACATTCCAATAACATGCACGGCAGGTAAATGGAACACCCTACATTGTCTTGAGGTGTGAGTGCGAGTTCATCTCTGTGTGCCCTGCGAGTGGCTGGCAACCAGTTCAGGGTGTCCTCTCACCTACTGCCTGATGACAGCTGGGATAGGCTCCAGCATGATCGCAGGTTAAAAATATGGCTGGATGACGACCTGAAGACGACAGATTGTTAAAGCGCATCCCTTTCTTGGGGAAAAGCTCCATGTTGTTCCTTAGAGGACGTTTCATTGTATCTGCCAAGAACATCTTTAATCAACAATGTCAAGATGATGTCTTTTTAGATTACTTGAGATACTTTCAAGCACTCAATTTGCTGTTTGTGGCAACAATCCATTCAAATTGCGGTTTTGGCGTCCAACTTTGGCTGACGGCGGTGGCATCATGGGCGTCCCCACTTGACTGCATCAAGACTTTCGCAGTAACGGAGACGGTTTAATTACTAGGAGGTGTCGTATTTCATCTGTCGTCCTCACAGCTCAGTGGCCACCCACACTGATTTTTCAAGAAAACGTTTCAAACCGGTGTGAGAAAGCGCTCATGTTTATCTGCCTCATTAAAGGCACACGGACGTGAAATGACTCTGAAGCGTAAAATGACAAAGTGTCCATGTTTATGGATTCATGGCGGCAGAGAGTGGCTCGACGTGTTAAAATCATCAATATGAAATGTCACGTTCATGGGTGCAATTTCAGTGTAGCTACCACATCATGAAGGCACACACACACACACACAACAACAACAATGCACACACTGTGTGTAATGTATATGTTGGTTTTTGATTTCTTTTTACCAGCGGAAGTGTTATTTGCCACTAGAGTGCACCCATAGACAGTGTGCTGTATATTTTCACTGGTCACTTTTTTAGGAACACCAGCAACTGCGCCCCCCCACCCCCCGGTCTGAAACCCTAATCATTGTATGAAATATTAAATCAATTTTGAATCCATGATTTGAAATCCCAAACTTGTCTTGAAATCCTACTGTGAAACCCTAACTCTGTTTTGACACCCTAACTTGAAACCCTACCCCTTGTTTAAAAACCCCAACTCTTTTTTGAGACAGTATTTATAGAGCACTTTCAAACAGCCATCGCTGCATACAAAGTGCTGTACATGGAGCGATTTAACTTACACAATAAACAGTAAGACGAATCGGCAATAAAGGCGGTAGAAAGCACCAAGCAGTAAAATCAAGAACAAATCTAAGTCATGCTGAGTGAAACGCCAAAGAATACAAGTGAGTTTTGAGGAGGGCTTTAAAGATGGGCAGCGAGGAGGCTTGCCGAATGTTCACTTGACTTGAACCAAATTTGAAATGCAATATTCCCTGGGCCATCTGTGTCTTTAAACATGGCGTTGAACCTTAAACCCTGATTTGAAATCCGAAATCAAGAACCTTTTATTAATACCCTACTCTGATACCTTAACCTTTGTTCGACAACATAAAGCAGTATTTGAAAACCCAGGCTGGAATCCTAATTTTAAATCCTAAATTCATTCCACATTTTGTCTTGAAACCCTATTTAAAACCCCAACCTCGGTTCGAAGGTATAATTTGAAACTGAAACATGATATACTGCCATCTAGAGTGCTGGAGTGGAACGTTTTGAAGACAAAATGTTTGTCGTGTACGTCTAACACGAGTGCGCCTGCTCATCTGCCACCAGATTTCCAGCACCACTTGCACCCGGAGACGGCAATGACACGTTTGGAGGAAGTGTCACCTGTCTGCGAGTCAGCCCGTCCCGGCGTCAAAGTGGGGAAATACGTCATTTCACGCTTGTCTGCGAAAGTGGAAATAAAAAAGAAGAAAGAATGAAAAGCAAGTTCACAGCATCCAGGAGGTGCTTGTTTCCCAACCTTGCTATTCAGCTGTTGACACGTTTTCTGCCGACTCACCTTTGACGCCGTCACAAACGCTTTGCCACATTTTCCAGGTGCAGAAAGATAAAGATAAGAAAACCTTTATTAGTCTCGCAATGGAGAAATTCCCAATTCACAGCAGCCAAGTTATGAAAGGAAGAATTAGAACAACAAAATATAGGAGCTGCTGGATAGGCAGCCTTTCTCGCGGCGCCATTTTCAAGTCAAAATAACAAAAATAACACAACACAACACAGGACACAGACAGTCGAAGATGTCATCTTGACGCAGCTTCACGAAGGAACAAAAGGAAAATACTTTCTGTCTTGAAACCTGAACGCTGTCATGAAATCCCCACTTTTCACAACGCAATCCAACATCTAACTCTGGCTGGAAACCTTAATTTGAATCCCTAAAATTCCTGGAGTAAATTACTTTGTTAAGTAAGCTTAAATTAGTTACTATGGATTTTTTAAAATGTTAACGCAGACTTCCAAACCGAAACTGAAAGCCAGTTAATCTTGAACCCAGGCTTGAAAGCCTGCTTTGAAACACAAAGACTGCCCTGAAATCCTAAACTTGTATTGAAACCCGACCTTAAAACCCTAACTCAGACCTATGGGTGGATGGATGAAACTCAAAACCTCATTTGAAAACATAACTCTCTCTTCAACTCTTAATCTTTAACCCTAACAATGTCATGAAACCATTCTTTTAGACTTCAACCCTGATTTGAAACCCCTTCTTGAAAGCGTAATGCAGACATGCAACCCTAAAATTGACTTGAAGTTCTACTTTGAAAAACAGGCTACCAGGAACCCTAACCATGGCTTTAAACCCCACTTTGAAACTCTAAATCTGCCCTGAAAAACCCTAATTCCATTATTTTGAAACCCTAACCCAGGCTTAAAGCCCCACTTGAGAACCTAAGTGTTATGTTTCGGTCTGGTTACGTTTGGTTTTGATTCCTCATGTGTCCTTTTTTCGCCACCTGTTCTCGTTATCAGTGTTCCTTGTGTGTAACCAATTAGCTCCCTCAACCCATTGTGTCTCGTTCAGGTGTTTTTTCGTTGTCTCGTCACTTAGCTTGTATTTAGTTCCCTGAGTTGTCAGTCTTTGTTGTGTCATTGTGAGCTGTGAGCATACGTGTGCTCCTGTCATGTTTTGTTTCCTGTTATAGTTTGGTTTGATACTTGTGATTTCCAGGCATTTTTTGAGTATTTCGACTTGGGTGTTTTTTTCCATTGTACTCCTGTGTGTATTTTTTTGTTAAATACATTTTGGTCAATCCACTCTGCTCCTCCCTGCCTCCCTGCTTTTTGAGGTCCAACTACCATCACGCAAAAAGTGACACTAAGCCTGTTATGAAACCTTACCCCAGGGGTGTCCAAACTTTTTGCCAAGGGGGCCAGATTTTATGTGGTAAAATGTCGGGGGGCCGACCTTGGCTGACATTCTTTACATTGAACAACAATATTGTTCAACAAATTTTAGTAAGCCAGTCTGTTTCACATTTCCATTTTTATTTTAATTTCAACAATCTTAAAAATTTCTTTTGGTTCATTTGAAACAGGTATATCACATGCAACTGCTTATTCACTTGACTTTTTCTTAAACAGAAGTCTCCTGAGTGCAAATTGATTGATTTGAAACATAAAATGTATCACCATGTCTTTTCAATAGTCACAAAACCTTTGACTCGAACAACAGGGAAATGAACAAGCAATACACATATCCACAACTGCAAGGATCATTTGAAATATGACATATCAGTCAATATAAACACGGAGTGATGTCTTGTTAACTCGTGAGTGATGCCCTCTAGTGTCTAAATGCTATTACTCATTTAGCCACTAGAGGGAAGCAGTACTCTATGAAACATCACTCACCAGTCTACGAGACCTCAGTCAATGCAACACGTGTTCCATTGCGCCCAACCTGCGGGCCAGACGGCACTAATTTTATGACAGGGGCCGAGGGCCGGATGAAATTCGACCGCGGGCCGGATTTGCCCCGCGGGCCGGATTTTGGACATGCCTGCCTTACCCCAAGTTTCAAATCAAAAACCCTTGTTTTTGAGACCTCAATCCTGCCTTGGTTCCTTAATCGAGGCTTGACACCCCAATTTCAAAACCAAACCCTGTCGTGAAACCCTAACCTATAGTAAAAAAAAAAAAAAAACTCCATCTCTCTCTCAAATGCGTAACCTAAAACCCTAGAAGTAACCTCTGCTTCAAACCTTAGTTTGAAACCCTAAATCAGTCACCAGCGCCGCCATTTGGCTTCTGCCATATTTTCTCCCGCCTCTCCTTTGGCACTGTCACAAGCGCTTTGATAATGTTTACCAGGCAGAGAAAAGATGGCAGAGAAGCTGGCACCCGAACATAGCTGCATTTCATAGAAGCCAAAGAAAGAAAGACGGGAGGAAAAAAAGTGGCAAAGACATCAAGCGTCAACCTGACTTGCGCTGAATGCTTGTGTCGGGCGCCTCAGGGCAGGCGCTCTCGAGGAGTTCATGCTGGAAGATGAGATCAGCGCTTCCAAGTAAATATTCAAGACATATTAGCCTTAATGGAACGTTTACAATTTGTAAACATTACAGGTGCAAGAACAATTTTGATCATCATCCGGACATAATTTCCGCTTCTTAACAGAAAATGTTCTCAGATTTCTGTCATCCCTCTTCAGACAGAATCAGACAGATCTTTATTCATCCATCATCCATCCATTTTCTGATCCTCTGATCCTCACGAGGGTCGCAGGCGTGCTGGAGTCTACTCCAGCTGTCTTCGGCAGGAGGCGGGGTACAGCCCCAACTGGTTGCCAGCCAATCGCAAGGCACACATTCACAAACAAACATTTGCGCTCAAATCACACCCACGGATAATTCGAGTGTTCAATCAGCCTGCCATGCATGTTTTTGGCATGTGGAAGGAAACAGGAGTACCCGGAGAAAACCCACGCAGGCACGGGGAGAACATGCAAACTCCACACAGGAGCAGATCTTGATCTTGAAAACAAATAAAACATTTGCAAACATCCGCTTTTACTTGAGAAAACAATCATCAACATTTTTGCTGCTTTTCTTGTGTGTTATATTCACATTCACTTGATGTTTGTGTTGTCAATTAAAAAAAAGGCCCATTTTTCAATAAAGATGTGGATTTTTTTTTTTATCAGATTAATCGAAAAATAATTGTCAGATCTTTCAATTATCAAGGTTTTATCAAGTAAGTTGCAGTACAGGTGGACATCAAAAGACAATTTGGATTTTACTAATTTACTATATGTTTCTGGAAACATTGTATATTATTTAGAGCAGGCATGTCCAGGCTGGAGGGCCACTGTCTTGCCTGTTTTTCAGCTCTCCCGGCTACAACACACCTGATTCAGATGATCAACTTATCAGGTCTGAAGCAGCATTAGAACATTCCTGATTATTTGAATCAGGTGTGTGGCTCTTGGGAGAGCTGGAAAACAGGCAGGACAGTGGCCCTTGAGGGCCGATTTTGGACACCACTGATTTAGAGAATTAAGAGAGTTTAACCCTGTAAACATTAAGAACAATTTAGCCTTTAATTTATGGCATGTATGCTTCAGGAGACACTGAAGACATTTCAAACTTAAATTACTGTACTATGTTTTTTTTTTTTAATATTAATAGTCATGAATGAAATTCTCACGCATTTTAGCAAGCATCAAAATTATTTTCCCTTAAAATAATCTGATGTAGATGTTTGTAAATATTTCCAGAAAAATGTAATTTTCATTTCACATAAGAAAAGTCATTTTGTGACCATCAAGGACATGTCTGTTAGCATAAAAAGGTGGTTGAAATGAAATTCGCTCGTTTCAGTTTTTATTAAAAAAAAAACAAATTTTCTTTTATGCATCTAATGTAATTACCAAAACTCTTTTTTTCATAAATAGAAAATAAATAGCCTTAAATTGTATTTTTGGGAGGGGGGGGGGTGGAAATTAACAATTGTTCATAAAATTCATAACATTTTAGTGATGTTGAATTTGTCACCGTGCGTGGTGGATGTTGGACCCCAAAAAGCAGACAGGAAGGAGGAGCAGGGTCAACTTGATGAGTTGTATTGGTACACAGAAAACTAGATCCAAAACAGAGTCCTAAGAACAAAAATAATCCAAAGTATCAAACTAAACCATGACTGTAGCTAAAAAACTATCAATAACAGAAACATGACAAAAAGATCCTTTGATTAACCTGAGACAATTTCAAGTCTGTAAATTCATTCTAGTTTTTGTAAACATCAAAGACCCAACATACAGACTTTTGTGTGCGTTTTTTTAAAGTCTTATCTCGTGTTTTCATAAACATTTGAGTCTTAGCTATTTGAT
Organism: Hippocampus zosterae; assembly: GCF_025434085.1. Lineage (NCBI taxonomy): Eukaryota > Metazoa > Chordata > Actinopteri > Syngnathiformes > Syngnathidae > Hippocampus > Hippocampus zosterae. Next base: position 9,360,653 of record NC_067451.1, on the reverse strand, counting down.
TTTGATCACTACGATGGTTTGATCACACTGAGGTTCTGCTGCCACTGTCGCCGTGACCACCAATTTGCGTTATGGATGAGTTGCATCATCAGCATTGGAGAGCAGGCTGACCTAGCGGGTTGCCATTGGACATTGGGGACCTAATGAACGAAAGGAAGAAAGGTGTGAATCTTTAACGTCTTGGAAGAGAAGTGATGGCGAGGCATGTGGAATACTGTCTCCGGGCGCAGCTCATTATGGCGCGGTAATCCGTTAGCCCTCTGCCAATCAGTAGCCGCGGGAAGCTGGAGGCACAACAACACCACGACGACGTCCCAGGGAGTGGATCTCATTAACCAAGAAGAAGCTTCGACATGTTTGCGTGTCGCGCTTGCAAAAGTGGAAAAAAAATATATATATATATATATATAATATAAAATCGACAAAGTTGACACAGCTTGTTGTTACTTTTACATAAGGCTTAGTGATAACTCAATCTTTGTCTTAAATGGCAGTGAATACATATTGGGTTTATTTAAGGATGATCCATGTATCGTCTTTACGGTTAAAAAAAAACACATCTCTGAATAACATCTATTAGCTTTGATGCTAACAAAGACATAAGCTCAAAAGCCCAAAATGACCGTATGTTAAGTTCTTAGGAGACACATTTCTCCATTGTTCAGTTTACTGAAGACTGTTGACCAAATATGTGCTTTGAATCATTGAGTGTTTGTTTTTGATGTTAACAAAGACATGCATTAAATGTCAACACATGTATGCTAGGTCCGCCGAACCCTCGAAAACCTTCTTCATCAACTACAAAAACAAGACTTGTTAACAAAATTAGATACTTTTGGTTGACAGAAAACACGAACGGGTCTTTGATGTCTTCCAACAATCTTTGGCAGTCACACAACATATCACCCATGCCCGTAGAGAGCTCCATGAAGCCCACGGTGTTGCTGATGTTAGCCCAGCAAAGTGGTTAGCAGGTGGGCCGTCCTCTGCGGGATGACGCTCTCCATGCCCCCGTCTGCTTTAGCGCATCAAGCGTTCTTTTATTTATGAGCGTCTTATGAATAGATATCCTCGAGCCCACGCAGAGCAAAATGGCACCATCCCCGATCCTCGTTAGGCAGCGCTCCGAGGAGGAGGAGGAAGTCGGCAGTGCAGCAATGTCAGATAATAATACATAGGTGGAGAAAATAATAAATAAGCGGATGTGTGAAGGCGGGCGGCCCGGTAGTCCAGTGGTTAGCACGTCGACTTCACAGTGCAGGGGTACCGGGTTCGATACCAGCTCCGGCCTCCCTGCGTGGAATTTGCATGTTCTCCCCGGGCCTGCGTGGGTTTTCTCCGGGTCCTCCGGTTTCCTCCTACATTCCAAAAACATTCGTGGCAGGCTGATTGAACACTCTAAATTGTCCCTAGGTGTGAGTGTGGGCGTGCATGGTTGTTTCTCTCTGTGTGCCCTGCGATTGGCTGGCAACCAATTCGGGGTGTCCCCCGCCTACTGCCCGAAGGCAGCTGGGATGGGCTCCAGCTCCCCCCGTGACCCTAGTGAGGATAAAGCGGTTCGGAAGATGAATGAATGAATGTGTGAAGGCGAAGCGATAACGCATGTGAGAAAAACATTTACAACGCGGTATGACTCAATATGGCACATTTCACAGCAGCTGCAGCTGGAACACTGCACTTTACGTGTGACATGTTATAAGAACTACACACAACAGCAAAAGAAAGTAAAAACAGTACATTTTTTGAAATACTTTTTTGCATGCAAATACTTTGTTTTTCTAGTTTCTTCCCTTCAAAATTTTGCTGCTTCAAATTGCGAATTTCTCCATTGTGAAACAAATAAAGGTTTTCTTATGTTATCACAGAAACCAAGTCTCACATTGGGTCAGACGCAAAAAAAAAAAAAAAATTGAGATGTGTCTTCAAACGAGTTTTAAAAATGGGCAGGGAGGGGGGCTTGCCGAACATTTAATGGGAGGTCATTGCAGAGGGAAGTACCGGCAACAGAATAGTGTCGATCGCCTCTGAGGCTCCGTTTAGTTCTTGCCACCTTCAGTAGCGTCTGGTCAGCAGGTGCATAACGGTGGAGGCCCTTAGAGAGGTAAACTGGGGCAAAGCCATTTAAAGATTTGAAAACAAGTAGAAGAACCTTAAAATGACCTCGAAAATGTACTTGGAGCCAGTATAGGGACGCCAGAATTGGGATGATGTGCTCCCTCTGACGAGCTCCAGTTAGGAAGGGAGCAGCAGCATTTTGGACCAACTGGAGAAGCTCGAGGATGGATGATGAGGTGATTCCAAAAATAAAGTGCATTGCAGCAATCTAGTCAAGATGTAACAAAGGCATAGAATACTTTCTCGAAGTGCTACTGAGAAAGGGAGTGCTTTACTTTAGCCAGCTGCCTAAAATGTTGCTGTGATATTGTCTGCATCTTGATTTCTTCAGATTTGGGCAAGTTCCCAAGTTGGGGTTTGTCAAAGGGCGGCCCGGTAGTCCAGTGGTTAGCACGTCGGCTTCACAGTGCAGAGGTACCGGGTTCGATTCCAGCTCCGGCCTCCCTGTGTGGAGTTTGCATGTTCTCCCCAGGGCTGCGTGGGATTTCTCCGGGTGCTCCGGTTTCCTCCCACATTCCAAAAACATGCGTGGCAGGCTGATTGAACAGTCTAAATTGTCCCTAGGTGTGAGTGTGAGTGCGAATGGTTGTTCGTTTCTGTGTGCCCTGCGATTGGCTGGCAACCGATTCAGGGTGTCCTCCGCCTACTGCCCGAAGACAGCTGGGATAGGCTCCAGCACCCCCCGCGACCCTACTGAGGATCAAGCGGCTCGGAAGATGAATGAATGAAAAAAGGATTTAAGAGCAGTGCAGATTTGCTGCTCCAATTTCAAATCACTGTCCAATTCAAAACCCAATTTGGAAAGTGTTTGGTTTTGATCAGACGCCAGGGGGGCGAGGTCAAAAGGGTGGGATGTACAAGGCCCACTGGACCAAACACCATAACTTCTGTTTTCTTTTCGCTGAGAGAAATTCAGTGGCATCCATGCTTTGATTTGACTCCAGACAGGACAAAAGTAGTCTTAAGGAGAAGGCTTTATTATTTTTTTGCTCAGTGGGACATCGATCTGAACGGTATCCATCTTGAGAACATAATAAGGCAGAGAGATGAAAAGAAATGATGGAAGTCGTCCGTCCTAAGAAAGTGTCTATGCGGCACAACGCTGTCCGAGTATGACATTTAATTACGGGAGCTGCCAAAATCTGTCGTCTGTTTCTTGCTATACTTTTTTTTTCTCCCTACGCCACTTCTTCTTGTACAATTCGTGAATACTGTATTTCTCTTTTATGAAGTACCGCCTGTTTGCCGCTTCCATATCGCATCCTTTCCGAGGTAACCGGTCAATAAAAGACAATTCGTGCAGCATTTTTCACTTTTATTCATCAATCAAAGATTCTAAGTGTACTGTCATTCCAAACAAATGGCTTGCAATTATCTGTTCATCATTTTGTATTATCATATTATTTTTTTTCCTGTGACTGGAACACAATGAATTGTCAACACTGATTTGTCTTCCCTCCATATTCAAGCTGCTTAAAGCAAGAAAAACACATTTGTTGCCTTCATTCAAGACTGTAAGTCATCGTTGGTGTTGACCCCCCCACCCCCCCAAAAAATCACAGTAATAATAATAATAATAATGAGTAAGCTGAATAGTCAACATTGTCGATGATGTTCAGATTATAAATTGTCTTTGACGTGCATTCCACAATGTACATCACCTACAAGCACTTACAAACACCACAGTTAACGATATTCGGAAGCAATGCAGAGAAATTAAAAGTATAGCTTACAAAAAAAAATACCCGAACATACATTTGCGTGTTGGTCTGCGCGTTTGTTCTCCAACAACATCTCAGATGGGAGATGACGAGATGTGAGAGGAGACGTTGCGGTGAACAGATGAGAGGAAGGCTGTCCACATGGTCTTTGGACTGAGGCGGCAGCATCGACGTCTCAAATGCATTTCTTATTCAGGATGTTCGGAGACGGTGGTGCTTCAATTGGCCCACTTTGTTGCTTTAAATGCATCCATGCCATATTTATTGATGTATACAAGCGAAATATGCTAATCACATTTTAGTTGATGGTTGCCTAGCAACAGAGCTTAGATGGAAAACAAGGTTTTAGCAGCAGGGTGCTGTGTGCTTCACGACAGCTGCATGAAAGTTAGCGATGGGAAAAAAAACCCAAACTTTTTACAGTCGATGTTTGATCGGTGTTACATTTTGGGTCGGCGGTTCCCCCCAGGAATTTTTTTTTCTTCCGTTCAGCCACTGAATAACTCAACAACTAGAAATTTGGAAAACACGTCTATCATGACTAGACCCACAAAAAAGTCTCAGGAAGCCATGCCTGAAAAGACACAAGACATTGGCAGTTTTGGTTTGATGCAGCCATTTTATTGTCTTTTTTCCCCGTTTGATGACTCTTTAAGTTGTACATGTTTGGAATTGGTTTTCATTCCGCCACCCGTGGCAGGGTTCACTTTCTGGACCTGGATTTGGCAACTCTGATTCTAATAAATAGATTGTGTTAACTCAGTATCCGAGTTGCACCAAATATCAGGGACTGTTGTCATGGCCAATAACGCACAGAAAGTTGGCTGTTTGGTTGGAATTTGACTTTTTGAGGTCATTTTGGCCCTCATCAGACTTCTTCGATGTGATGAAGGCAATACCCTGAAGAAATTCAAACTTTTTATACTGGAAGAAAATAAGTAATTTGAATTAATGACGCTTAGAAACCAACCTCCGCCATATTTGTTCATCACTACTTGCAGATTTTATTGTCCCTCGCTTGTTTTAACAACAGATCTTTTCGGCCTTTATCTAACAAAGCAGCCAGCGACTAACACCATACAAGCGATGAAACAAAGCAGATTGAGTGTCTCCTCCGCGTGCGTTACGTAAGCTTCTGTCCTCTGTCTTCACACTGTGCCGAGCGAGAAGATTTATTCTCGTCTGTCACACGCTTGATTTCCACCACCAAACGTTCTCTCCCGCTCGGTGACGAGAAGCGACTCTTTCCCGCTTAAATGTCGGAGCAATGAAAGTCAATGCAAGAAGACAGACGACGCTTGGCACCCCAGGCCATAATTATCCTGTTTGTTTGGAGGCGGGCCGTTTTGTTTTATTTAAATCTCAGCTGGGCTGACAAGGCCCGTGAAAGGCTCGTTTTACTGTCATGACAGGTTTGTCAGCAGCACCAGACGCAGCTTTGCATTAAATATCTCACTGTTTTTTTTTTCATCCGGGGGGGAGAATGGAATTTCACAGTGGGGTAGAAGGTGATTTGTCCTGTAAACAGCGCTAAAGTGATTTAAAAAAATAAATAAATCAGCCCTGTGCGGTGTGAAAAACGCATTTGACCTCAAGAATCAGCGTCACAGGTGAGCGGGAGCCGATTTCAGCTTTGGTTGCCAGGAAATCACGGTCCAGATCTTCGTTTTTTGGAATGGAACATAAGAACGGAAAGAACACGTGAACCGCATATAAGATGGCCAAAGCCAAGATTTGAACGCCAAACCAGAACTGTAAGACATGCTAACCAACACTCCACTGTGCTTGTCAGGATGGATTCACTGCTTGGACCAACTTTTCAGATCAATTGAGTGAGGTTTTTCCGAGACCTTTAGGAGGTTACATTTTTCCAGTCAGACTGGAGACTGTCTCCTTGTTCATAGCAAGCAAATCCTTTTTCTGATCCGCTTATCCTGCAAGGGCGTCGCGGATCCTATACCAGCTGTCTTCGGGTAGTAGGCGGGGTACACCCTTAACTGGTTGCCAGCCAATCATAGGGCACATATAGACGAACATCAATCCGCGCTCACACTGACACTCACACATATGGACAATTTCGAGTGTTCCATTGAGCTGCTATGCATGTTTTTGGAATGTGTGAGGAAACCGAAGTACCTGGAGAAAAGCCACACAGGCACGAGGAGAAAATGCAAACTCCTCACAGAAAGGCTGGAGCCGGAAGCGAACCCTATACCTCTGCACTGTGAGGCCGACGTGCTAACCGCCTGGAAGCAAATCTAAAATGAACTCTTTCAATCCACAAGACGTACTTGTACATCTTTTTAAAATTAGGCCCCGCCTACCAAGGACGTAATTGTACGTCTAAGTCTTTTTTTTTGCGTCACAGAGAGGTGGAGGGTCTGATGCAATCTGTGAATGAGAATAAGCCGTTTGCATTGTAAAGCATGTAAAAAAGCAACCCGTAGGTGGCAGTGGTTCCTCACATGCTTGAAATGCATGCCTTTACAAAAAGCTTTTTTTTCCCGTTTTTTGGCCAGTAATCGCCAGTTTCATGAAATTTAGCCATTTTGTAATGCCGATTGCTGAAAAATTGAGAAAAAAAAATTCTTCTGAAAGAAGACAGTCCAAACTTTATTTTGGTAGGCTCCATGTTTATATAGCATTAGAAACTAATATTCTGTGGGCCTTGCAAGATCAGTCAAAATCCAGTAAAACGCTGGGATTGAGGGGGTTGCTCCAGTGAAAATGGCTAGGATTTAATATCAGGAACATTTGACCTGCCCCAAGGGTAACCGGGTATCGTATCAAGCTCTTTTACAAAGAGGTAGTCCGGGTAAGGCCTCGAGACGACAAGCTTGCCGCTAAAGTGACAACAATGTCACGCGTGAGCATCAGTCAGTTGTGGTGTTTGTGTCGTATGTTGGAGCTGTCAAACTCGGAAGCTTGTCGTGACTTGGGCTTCCTTACTGACACAATCGGAGCACGGCGACTGCTCGGTTACACCTGTAACCCGTAAAATCAACGCCGCCTTTGTAAACAACTTGTTCATCTGGAGGCGGCAGCGTTCGTATCGCGGTTTTGTGCCTGCCAAGCTCGACAGCACCGAAGTGGGTGGAAAAGGAGGGCTAAGGGAGGGGATGAAGGAGTCTTGTTTGAAGAGGGAAGCAACTTGATTGCAATTGCATTGTGGGAGTTATCAGGCCGTGTAGCAAGCGAGTAAACACGAAGATGACGGCCGTGGGAAGCGATGTCAAAGGCAGGCCGAGTTCAAGCGGCTGCCGGTGAGGGAGAAGGAGGCAGGCTAGGAGAGAATGGTTGGCGGTGCGTCCTGTAAATATTCACAGCAAGCGTCCCCGAAGAGGAAAGAGCCAATTAACAAATCCCATTAATTATGAGACTATCACAAATGATTAGGACACGGCATCCCACTTGCCAGAGTCCTGCTCTCGCCTTGGAAGGAAAGAAGAAAGTTGAAGTCACTTGAGGATTTAATCAACTCGAGGTGGACAACTTCTAATGAGTCCACTTCAGCTGGTTGCAAAGCTCTTTTTATGATCAGCAGTCTCATGCAGCCATCAACAATGCTTATACTTTTGGCATTATTACCTCCACCAAGGCGTGTTACATTCCTGTTGACTATCCGGATCACAATGTCAGTTGGTTCCAAATAAACGGAAAGTACCGGTTTGATGTCCTTGATTTGCACTAAATGAAACTAAATGGTTTCTGGCTCGGCCTACGCAAATAACTAAATAAATAACAGTAAATGAATAGCTGACTTTGGGACTTTGTATTGGTCTGTTGTGGTGAAGAAGGGTATTGTATTTGTTTAGCTACAAGCAAGAATGGTATTTTTTGCCTTTGCAGAGCAGTTTTACAAATCACTTACTTGAAAATCGTATTTTCTTGTCTAGAATCTCAGTTAAATTCATTTTTTTTTAAAAAGATAGCTGGCTGGCTTACTACTGACTGACAAATTGAATTCCCATATTGGCCCGAATATAAGACGGCCCTGATTATAGGACGACCCCCCTTTTTTAAGGCTCAAGTTTGAAAAAAGACTTTTTGAACACCAAATACATTTTTACACAGAAAATAATTAATTACAGTGCATCTGAACCTAATTATTTTAACAATATACATGTATTTACATATTTAAATATGTAAACTAAAGTGCAATCACATTCGTAAATGAATGGCTTCTAGTTTTTGAAATATAAATTACATCATAATTACTCAGTTGCCTGTTAACTTGGACAATCTTCAACGCACTTTTCTCCAGATTGTCGCTACGTTTCTCCATTTTCTGTTATCTCCTGTTATTTTCTTCTCTTTTCTTTCTTACCGCTATTTTTTAAAATTTTTCTTCTTTGTGCTACCGCTATTTTTATTTTTATTCTTCTTGATAGGGGTTCGCTTTCAGTTCAGCATTCGCTTCAATGATATCTGGCGCCATCTAGCGTCGTGAATGGGTATAATGTCTAGACCCCGAATATAAGATGACCCCCACTTATTCACTCTTATTTCAATGCAAAAAATACCGTCTTATATTCGGGCCAATACGGTAATAACCAGATGATAGACTCACTTACTCAATAAATATCTGACTAACTACCCCGGACCTGAATGACTTTCTGGCATGTCAAAGAAAACAATCTACGGCCACATGCTGTAAAAAAAAAATTGAACTAGGAATGGATCTCATGTGTGAAAGAATGAATAAATGAATAGTTATGTGAACAATATGTGCATAAACGACAAGCCGGTGTTCCGCTGTGGCCTCAGCAGGCCCCTGGATTCCGATTACGGCGATCCAATTGAATTCCCAGCAGTGGGTCACAGGTGTCACTTTTGCAAAAGCGGCAATGAGGCCACTTGGGGGGGGGGGGGGCGCCAAGCATGGCACCGAGCGACTGGGAGAGCGGGGCGAAGGGGGCGACTTATTCACAAGGCAAATAATTATGTGGAGTGTTTTCTTCACAGTGACCAAATGATTTTAATTACGCAGAGAGTGAAAATCAATATGTTGCCCAGCCAGATATGTAATTATGCTTATCTTATTGCCATCGTCATTAAGTGCACGCTGTTTGACCGCACACCAACACGCACACGTACACACATACCCGCTCACATCCTCGTTAATGAATTGAAGGCGCCTTGGAAAAATGAAGTATGAAGTCCTCACCCTAATTGTTTGCTTTGTGCGAATAAAATGCGCCACTTGCTCATACTTTACAAAATAAAAGGCCGCTTAAGTCGCAGAGGAAATGAGACACGCTCTTTTTTAATGTCAGATTCATTTTGTCACATTATTAAAAAACAATCGATGGAACTTTTATGTTCCCTTTGGAAATACATTTTATTATTTGACATCAAAATCAAATTTGCAGACTAACAAAAGAGGGCCCAATTATGAATTATGGTTTTCTAAAAAAGGTAAGGATTCAAGCCAGGGTTAGGGTTCCAAGACTGCTAAAGGAAGGGTTTCAAGATCGAGTCAGAGATTGAAAGTTTTCATTCTGGATTAGGGCTCAAACAACAGCCGGGGGTTTTAAATTCAAGACAGATTTTTGGACTTCAAGTCAGGTTGTCAATTTGTTTTAGGGCACAAAACCACATTCGGATTTTCTTTTGAGAGGTTAAAGGCAGGATCATTGTTTGAAACCAATGTTTAAGGCTTTGAAAGTAGCTTTGGATGTACGTCGAAAATGAGGCCAGGGGACTATTTTAAAATTAGGTTGGCCTTTCAACAAGTACAGGATTGTTGCGAAGCGGTTCAGTTTGTTGCTGATTGAAATCCGGATATTTTTTTGGCCTTGGAAAAGCACTTTGAAACACTTTGCACTCCTCATTATCTTGAATCATAATAAGATGCCATCATGGAAAATGGAAGCATTTTCAAAATGAGTTATTTGATTATCTGCTCATTCCAAGGTCACAAGGTTGCCGGTTGTGTTGTTCTTCCTCTACCTGCTGCACAAAGGCATTTGTTCCCACACTTGCTTTTTTTTTGTTTGTTTCTTCCTTTTATGACCACTTCGACCCTTAATTCCCCTCCCCTTCCTGCTCCTTTGGCTGCACTCGCAGCCTCTCAGATTAGTCAACTGGCATCGGTTAAAGAAAAGCGGGAGCTCAAGCTGTCACCCGCATGAGCGCGCAGATCCCACCTTACAGTCTGCGGCCACCCGACATTTACATGAACACCTTGTCCAATTATTCTTCTCTTGCGCTGATACGAGCGCCGGCCGCGTCATGCATGGTTGCCGGCAGCCTGCTCCCTCGCTGACAATTTACACAGGTTAGAATTCTCCGAGGACGAAGGACACGAGAGCGCCGTCTCCTTCTCGCACGCCGCCACAAAGTCACATTTGCAACTGGAAAGTCATCAAGTATCCAGAAAGTGTAAATGCTGGAACGAGTGTAAGCAAGCAAAGAAGTGTAGAGGGAAACAAAAGCCTGTTGGATACTCAAGATTTATGAGCGGGAACGGCAAAGGCAGACAAGGCTCTGGTTGGTTTAGTAAGAAAGATGATATGTTGAGGTGACACAATGCTGCCAACCTATCAAAATTTCCATATTTTTAACCTTTCGTCAAGAACATTCCTGCTAGTGAGGATCAAGCGGTTTGGAAGATGAATGAATGAATGAATATTGCATTAATCATGTCAAGATGAAAATGCAGTCATATAAAATTAAATTTTTCCTTCACACGGAATTTATTGCTCTCAACAATTTTACATCCTTCCATCCATTTTCTGAACCACTGAACAATCAATACCTGGTTCACCGGGGAACGTGCAAAATATAGAAATATGACTCGATACGTATTAGTACAATTGAGCGGCGTAGTGGTTGACGAGTGAGGATGTCCTTCTCACAGTCCAGAGGTGCAGGGTTCAAATCCTGGCTCTGGCCTTCCTGTGGGGAATTTGCATGTTCTCTTGCATGTGTGGGTTTTCTCTGGGTATTCCGGTTTCCTCCCGCATTCCAAAAACATGCATGGCAGATTCAAGAAACAAACGATAAATTGTCCCTGACTATGAGCGCGAATGGTTGTTCGTCTATGTGTGCCCTGCGATTGGCTGGCAACCGGTTTAGGGTGTGCCCCGCCTACTGCCTGATGATGGCTGCGAGAGGCTCAGACGCAGGAGGATAAGCGGTTCAGATAAAGGATAAATGGATGGATATTAGTACAATTGCATTAATGGATAACTGTGTACTAAGGTAACTCAAATCAAGGTATTATATTGAACAAAATATCAAGGCTTCAAAGAATAAAACAATCAAAAAAGATTTTTTTTTTTTGCAGCGACATTCCAACAATGCATGCACAAGCACACGGATAAACTTTTTTTTAAGAGTATTTTCATGTGAAGACATGTTTTCAAGGACCAAAATAAAAACAAATGATTTAAAATGTCACTCAAGGCTGACTACGCTTCACTGATCTGTGGCGTATTCCAAGAAATATAATTACTAGACTGACAGTGGGCCTATAGCAACACAGTGCAGTGTGATGGAGTTTGGTAGTCCATACTTGGATAAAATTGTCATTAGCACACAATTCTTGACTGCGCATCAATGGAGATAATAATCTGCCAATAATGCGTCACTTGGAGCGGCTGCATTTGTTTCTGGCCACTGATACGAATCGATTTAAACTAGCAGCGGAGTCAAGTCATTAGCTTTGAGCTAACTTTGAACACTGCCCTGTCACTGCCAACTCGATTGCACATCAGCTATTAGCTAATGGAAAGTATAAAGAGGCTGACAAAGTCCATGACCTCCAAGTGAAACAAGAATGCACCAGATTATGGAATGCTCCAAGCATTGATGGCTTCCTCTCAGCTCCCTTTTCCACCAAAGAGCTAACCTCTGTCATCAAACAAAACTGGCAAAGCTCAGGGCCCTGATAATATTCCATCTGAGTTCTTGAAATACTGTGGCCCAAAATGCATGAACTGGCTATGCAAAGACCCCTCAGCCTGTATGAAGCACCAGTCTATACCAAAGATCTGGCGGAAGGCTACTGTGGTTTCCCTGCTGAAACCACATAAACCTCCCGATGACACAGGGAGCTACCGCCCTATCTCACTGCTATGTGTTCCGTATAAGATCTTGGAACGACTTCTCCTGACCAGACTTGATTCAGTGGTTGACCCCCAGCTGCCTAAAGAACAAGCTGGCTTCCGACATGGACACTTTACCACCCAGCAAATAATCAATCTGACCAGTAGTATTGAAGATAGCTTCGAGAAGGGAACCAGGGCTGGAGTTATCTTGGTGGACCTAACTGCGGCATATGACACTGTATGCCAAAGCCTGAAGCTTCTCCAGATGATTCCGGACAAGCAAATGGTTCGCTTCCTGAGCAATATTCTGGCAAACCGAAGCTTTGTGCTCAAGACCAGCGACGGACAACGCAGCCGACCCCGCTGCTTGAGAAATGGAGTACCACAGGGATCATGCCTCTCGCCTATGCTCTTTAACATCTATATCAGCGATATGCCCATAACCAAGTCTCATCAATATGGATATGCTGACGATCTTGCACTATGCTACTCCCACAAAAGCTGGCGCATGGTGGAAGAATCACTAACTGCTGATATGGCATTGATAGCGGAAGACCTGAGAACGTGGAGACTTAAATTGAGCTTGGCAAAGACTACCACCACACCTTTCCACCTAAACAACATGGAATCCAAGCGCCTACTGCATGGGACTCCACTCCCACCAAACCCATCCCCCACGTACCTAGGAGTGAAGCTCGACCGACAGCTCACATATAAACAGCACATAGATGCTCTTCGTCCCAAAGTAACAGCTTGAAACAATCTGCTGAGATGCCTAGCTGGCTCATCCTGGGGTGCTAGCACTCACACACTCCGTACAAGTGCTCTTGCGCTTACTTACAGCACAGCTGAATACGCAACACCAGTGTGGTGCCGAAGTACCCATTCAAAGAAGATTGATGTTGCCCTCAACGACACCATGAGGATAATCACTGGATGTCTGTGTCCCACCCCCACTGAGTTCCTACCAGTATTGGCAGGCATTGCCCCAGCCAGCTTACGTAGAGAAAAAGCCACCCACTGCCTTGTTCAACTTGCTGTGCTGGACAAAAACCATGCCCTAAACCAGTTGATCGCCGAGGTACAACCTGGAAAGCGCCAAAGGCTAAAATCTCGCCACCCTTTTCCTCATCATGCTGCAGAACTTCATGATTCCAACTTTAACATCCTGGAAGCATGGAGAAGTAGTTGGGATAAAACTGCAAGACCCAACCAGTTCATGATCCAACCCAACACCGAACCCCCACCTGGTTCAACGCTACCTCGGAAAGTCTGGGTACGACTCAATCGCTTAAGAACCGGTGTAGGCCGTTTCAACGGCAACATGTTCCGATGGGGTCTCGTCGAATCACCATTCTGCAACTGTGGACCAGAACTCCAAACTGCAGAACATCTACTCTACGACTGTCCCATTCACAGACCACCGGATGGCAACTTGAACCTCACAGCACCTAATGAATCTACTGTCCAATGGCTGGAACGTCTGGACATTTAACACCGCAAAGCTGCCCTCATACGCGAGAAGAATAAGAAGCTAAGTTTAGATGCATCCGCATACCTTCCACAGTGACACACATCAGCGGAGTCAATGGGCAGGTACAAGCGGCATCGTGCCAAACTCAGATTGTAGTTATCTATCAAAGATTGTTGCTTGTTTTCAAACTTTTTGGGTAATGTGACCCATGATTTATATGTTTATGTGACACCACATCTCCCGGCTCGAATGAGGTCGTGTTCAGAGATTTCTGGAACAAAATAGGACAATATAGAAGAGTTGACAGCTCTGAAGACACAATTTGTAGCTGAATTTGAAGTCGCAAGGAATGGATAAAAGTTTATAACCACAATGGATTACAGTACCCTAGCTAGTTGAGCCATAAAGAGATACCATATTTTGCGGATTATAAATCACATTTTTTTTCAAAGTTTGGCAGGGGGGGGGTGATTTAAACTCTCGTGCGGTTTATGTATGAGATTATTAACACATTATTGTATCATTTCACATGTTATTTTCACATTAAGCCGCAAGAGGGCGCTCTAGGTCTATGTTGATAAGTCGACAATGAGTGACAAAAGCGATGTAGAATAGGAAACCCACATCTTCTACCTCCAGAGTTGGCAGACCTGTTTCAAACAGACACTGAGGATGAAGATTTCATTGGATTTAGTGATTTGGAGGGACACTGATGCTTTGGTAAACTTGTTAACATGTTCTTTATGCAATAGTTATCGGAATAAGTCTTAATATGTTACGTGAACATACAAGGTTTGTGCGTCATGCAACGTTAGCCTGTAACATACTTATTCAGCCTTTTAAGATATCCTTTATTTCCACACTGGGGAAATTTACAAATTTTCTATATATTTTTTTTTATTTGCCTTTCAAGATGACATGTCTGTTCTTGAGATTAAATTGTTCACATACATTTCCCGCCAAAATGCGACTTATACACCAGTGCGACGTATGTATGTTTTTTTTTAATTTTTATTATGCATTTCATGGCTGGTGTGACTTATATAAAGGAGCGACTAATAGTCAGGAAAATAACGGTAGGTCAGCTGCTTCGACTGATGAGACACTGATTGGCCTGACACTCCAAAAATAGATCAAAGTATACGACCCATGAGGTAAGAGAGCAAAAAAGGGCAAGAAAAAAGCTCATTGGACAAACAAAGAGGGGAGCAGGGTGGGGCTTAAGAGGCACAGTTTAAAAAAGCCAGCGCACGCAATGAGCTAATTGGCATGACAGTTAGACACTGTCATGACAATGTGACATCATGAGGGTGCATTCAAGAAGAGGGTGGGTGGAAGAAGTAAGGCGGGGTTTACACCACCAAAGTGTTATAAAAAAAACAACAAAGAATATCAGAGGCGCTCCAACAACAGAAGCTAGCGATGGGAGCCAAATTTAGCGTATTAACACCTCACGTGTAATTAAAGATACCTCAACATGAACACATTATTGTTGGACAAATTTGCAGAGCACCGTGTGCGTAAACAACAATCCAATTAGCACATTTACCGAGGTGTTGTTTAGCCGAGCAAACCACCGGCGTACACATGCCAGAAGGCACGCCGGGTTCGGGCTCAGGTAACGCATCACCTGAATGGCAACGACACGGTTGCCAGCCGCAGGCTCAAATTTCTCACCTCGTTTGAATCTGTGATATAAGATGCTGAAAAATATTTCCTGATGAGTCATGATTTCTGGGGAGGTGTGAGGCATCAACGCGTGTATTCAAATGCTCACCGTTATTTATAGCTTGAGCACAAAATAGAAAAAGTCAGGGAAATTGCTCACCTAAATGCGATGGCAGAAAAATGTTCCATATTTTGGTATTGTTCATTAATCCACCATAAAAGTTTCAGTGGTGGTATTTTGAAATATCAGGCTGGGTGCAACATAATCAATGGTGCCGCAAATAGTAGTTTCAAACCAAAATGGCTGACTTCCTGTGTATTTCCAGGCATGATATTTTTTTGTAGACCTGTTCGTGGACATGCTTACCAAATTTTATCATGAAATTTGATTGCAGGGTTTTTGAGTTATGTTGGGCGAGCCTAAAATGGTCATTTCCAAACAAAATGGTCAACGTCCTTTTAGGTAGGGCTTCTGGTTTGTCTGATCATTACACACACACGCACACACACACACACACACACACACACACAATTTTGTGTTGTTTGAGACATACAGGATGGAGGTCGGGGGGTGTTGGAATTATTTTTGGTGCACACTACAGAGCCAAAAAACTGAGCTAACTAACTAATTACAGCAACATTGGGGATATGGCTGACAAAATTCTACAGTAAATCCATAAAATGTCGACAATATTTATTCTCCGGCCATCTGCTGGTAGCTGAGATGTGTCCTGCTGTTAGTAAAGTACACACATCGTTCGCAGCATGCACACTATTAGCACACTAGTCGACACATTCATCTGATTTACGGCGACCCGGTCAGCTGACTCGGCCCTGGGACAGATGGATTCTGCTGGCCGAGCCGCCGTCGCGCTTTCACATTTTGTTCCACCAGCAACTCAGGTTCATCTTTTATCTCCGTCTCGCTGCCACGGCACCAGATTTTGCCGTTGTAACAAAAAATGAGGGATCACAATTGTTTTCCCGCAATGAACTTGAGAGGGTTTGAAACCGAAATTTTGAAACTCTGACATTACCTTGGTAACACTAATCCTTGTTTCAAAACCTTACTTTGAAACCCTAATCCTGTCTTGAATCCTACTTACATTACATTTTTATGATTTCTTGTGTGAAAGGTTCCTGGGAAAATAAAAAAAAAGGTGGACCAGCCACAAACTCATAGTGAAGATGAAAAACAGCTTGTGCTACAGTGTTTGCATGTGCATCAATCAATAAATTCACTGATCAATGTTTAAATCTCTTGTTGTTGTGTCTTTTTAAAAGACAAACCGGCTGATTGTAGTTTTGAGTACAGTTCCACTTGCTCTTCCTCTAAAGACAACACTCGATGGCCCTGTGTGTGTGTGTGTGTGTGTGTGTGTGTGTGTGTTCCACCTGCTGTTGATCGAATGTGTTTGTAGCCGCAGGGAGTTGAGCTTCAGCTCTTCCTTTTCCCCGAGGAGGAAAGAAGCATTAACACGTGTGTTTAGTCTTCTTGCTTGCGAGGGAGGAAGTGTTTCATTTTAACGTTTCCTCTTTCTTTTCTTCTTCTTCCTCCTCCTCCTCCTCCACTTAAGTGTACCTGCCGCGATCGTTTTGTCTGGCCGCCTCTGAGGATGCCTTTTTATATATATTTTTTTTTGTTTTGATTTTTTTTTTTTTTTTGGAAGCTCGCCTCCGTGCGCTTGCCAGGCTTTGGCTCACAATCTTCTTTCCTCTCCGCATGTTTTGTCTTGTAAAAAAGAAGTGTTATGTTGTTACGCCTTCTGAGGCAGGAGATGAGGTTTGCCGATGGAGGAGGAAGAGGAGGCCCGCATCGTCACAGCAACCTGCATGTAAACCTTGAAATAAAAACAATGCAGGATTAGAGTGAAAAAACCCAAGCAAACGAGAACAAGAGGAGTTTTCAATTCGGATAAAAAAGTAACTGAGGATGCTACATAACAACTGCCCAACTAAGTTATCGGGGTAATGTACTGTATCTGTAAGACTGAGGACAGACACAATGGATTCGAACACTTTGTGGCCCCTCCCTCTGTTGTGTTTTTGGTTGGCTTTCCCTGAACTCAGCATGGGCTGGGCGTCTCCCCAATCATTGCACCTGCCTCACCTACACACCTGCCAGTCTTCACCTCGTCAGCCACATTCTCCTCTGCAGTATAAAGGCCATTCTGAAGATCCACTTGTTGCCAGTTCAACCTTGCCGTGTTGTTTTGTGTTTTGTGTTATTGTAAAGTGTCCTTGGGTGTCTTGAAAGGCGCTTAGAAATAAAATGCATTATTATTATTATTATTATTATTATTATTATTATTAACAGCGACTTTCCCTGCTATGCTTTCTGCTGTCGCGCCTGGCCCTCCAGTCCGAATTGGTTTGGTTTCTCTGACTGCCTTTGGTTCCTGCCTCCCTGATGATAAACCTGTACTGTGTTAATTGTGTCTGGCTGCGGGTCCTGTGCTTATCTTAAGCTAAGCGTAACAGTTTAAGGGTCAATAGATCACCCTGCTAGGAGGGTGGTACTTTCAAAAAACCTCGAGGGTTGGGTCTGATCATAGACATGGTCATTTCCTGTCTGTTCAAGAATTGGAATCCAATCGTTTACTGTGATCAAAGGCCCTCCAACTATTGTCCGAGCTGCTCATCCTCCAGAGGGTCGTGGGCTGTGCTGGAGCCTATCCCAGGTGACTTGGGGCAGTAGGTGGGGTACACGCTGAACTGGTTGCCAGCCAATTGCAGGGCACACAGAGGCGAACAGCCATCCATGCTCACAATCACACCTTGGGACATTTTAGAGTGTTCCGCTCACCATGCCATGCATGTTTTTAGAATCTGGAAGGAAACTGGAGTACCCAGAGAAAACCCACGCAGCTACACGGAGAACATGCCAACTCTTCACAGCGGACGCACCAACCAGTCGATCACCGTGCCGCCCTGCCATCGACGTAGGCGATGGGTCGATGGCAGGGCGTGGAAATGGATAGGGGTGGAAAATGGTCGTGTCCCATCTGCGAAATTCATGTCGGTGAACGACTCGAATGGCTAACAGTTCACCGTAAAATCACGGCCTTGCATGACTTTGGATTTGAGATCAGTGTAGCTTTTGGGGAAATGATACAGTGTTGATCTCGGCTTGTCACGTCAGTTATAAGGGAGGGAAATAAAAACACAGTATACAGAGTATATGTCGCAAATGGTAGCTAGTGTGTCATGATGACACAGTTCATGGTGTGAATGGCAAACACCATGTAAAAAAGACACCATCGCTCCATGCGGTGTCAGCGTCGGTCAGCAGTTAAAGGCGGCTTAAAGAACATCCTGAGAGATGTGGTAGTACATTCAAGACGTTCAGTAATCTTTGTGAGTGCTGCACGAACTATTGCCCCCAATATACATCCACCTATTTGTAGTCTGGAGAACTGTCGGCTATGACTATTGCCTGTATTTAGTTCAAGGTTAAGTTCATGTGTCCATGTATTGATAGGATCTGCCGCTGAGAAAATATCTGATAAGAGCCACTAAAATCTCCCGTAACTCAAGTTGAAAATACCTTAGACAGTGTCCGTGTGTGCGAGTGTGCGTGTTGTGTGTGAGTGTGTATGTAAGTGAATCTTGTTCATTTGCTCTCCTGCTTCTGCTTAGCCAGCAGTCAGTCAGAGAGCTGCTGCCTGTTTCAATATACAGTGATGGATGAGGGACAGGGGTGAACACAGACACACACACACGCACACACGCACACACACACACACACACACACACACACACACACACACACATATGCACATGCATACACAGTTAGATATTTACTTGAGGATATAATAAAATAGCGTTATTAGAGTTTCCTTTTTCATGAGCTGGAATTGAACTGTGAAGTCAACACGCTAACCACTAGACCACCAGGCCGCCTGAACAGTAACATTTAAACCAAAAACCAAACCCAACCCCTAACACCCAAGCTCCCGAATGTAGGAATTCCATCATAACCTCTGACCTCTAGTCCTGAAGCTGAATCCATCCATCCATTTTATGATCCCCACAAGGGTCACCAGGCATGCTGGAGCCTACCCAGTCATCTTCGGGCTGTAGGCGGGGTACACCCTGAACCGGTTGCCAGCCAATCACAGGCCACACAGATAAAAACAACCATCTGTGCTCAAACTCACACCTAGGGACAATTTAGGGTGTTCAATCAGCCTGCCACGCATGTTTTTGGAATGTGGGATGAAACCGACGCAGGCGCAGGGAGAACATGCAAACTCCACACAGGAAAGCCGGAATTGAACCATGCACCTACGCACTGTGAGGCCGACGCACTAACCAGTCGACCACTGTGCCACCAAAGCTGAATCCCAACCCTCACTCATACTCCTCACACCCTAAACTCTGATTTCCCGGGTACCCGCCAACCTCTCTTACCTTAACCCTAACCTCCCAAAGGCCCAGTCCTTTTTTTAAAACTATGTCCTCCCCCAATGGTGGAAGTTTACCGCCACCTCTCGAACGCGTGCGTTTTCCACAGCAGCGTCCCCATTCTATAAATTTTCAACGATGTGCTGTTTTTCAAATGAGTGCTGAAGAACTGCTCGTGGTGTTTGTTCATCCTCAGGGGGACTATTTATTTCCATGACAGTCGCGCTCGCTTAGGAAGACAAAAGCGACGCACCAGACGAATGACACCAATAATAAAATCATCATAATTGGAATCATAACAAGTTGTCACCTTTGCACTTTGATTATTCTCTTTGTGTTTGTGAAGGTGGCATCATTACGTCCTTTGTGCTTTATGTGTGTGTGTGTGGGTGTGTTTGTATATTGCATCCTTTCGTGTGTGTTTTGTGCATTCACTCGGCTGCGTTTCGCTGATAAGCAGCGTGTATGTGCAAGTGCAAAAAGCATGAGCGACGGGAGGGTGCCAGCAGGAGTGTGACATCCAGTGAGGCATTTATTGCTTGAATGTGGGGTGACTGATCCTCTTACACACACACACACACGTGCGCGCACACACGCTGAAGCACCCACCGTGAAATGATGCGATGATAGCATGCACGGTGGTTGACTCTGCCTGGTACATTGCAGATCAACATCAGGGAGGTGACATCATCCCGTTTACGCACGACGACGACAAGCTTCCCGATCGTCGGCTTTACCCTCTTCCAATATGACAACGATTTGCAATCCTAAATCCAAATATCAGCTCTGGCGTCTTACTCGTTTGAAGTAAGTGCAGCCAACTCAACAATACAGATATGAGATCTTTTTCCACCAACATTGTGAACATTTCTGAAGCACTGCAGCTAAAATATCATCTTCACCAACTTGACCATCTTCAACACTTGAGTCATATCGGACGTTTGGACAAACTCAGGGTTGCTTTGTCAGTGGCAGAGCAGAGTATGCAGCACTAAGGCCACGATGAAATGTCTCCTCACTCTGTTTCATGGACAAGCAGCAGTGGAGCGAAGGGGGGAGTCCGTCTACAACAAGGATATGTTGGGTGAAAACTTGAAAGTGTTCTGACATCATTGCGCTTGATCCAGAGTGCGATGGCTGAGCATGCAGTGGATGAAACCCTGCCAAAAGACTTAATCCAACCCTGCAAAGGAGCAAGGATGCAGGATGGGCAGTACCGCCGGGATGGAATTAAAAAAATAAAAAATAAAAAGAACAAAGTGCATGAGAGGTAAAGAAAAAAGCTCTGCCAAGACTGAAATTGTTCTAGGAAAAAATAGAGAAAAAAAATGTAAAGCGGTGAGATGGCAGAAACAAAATGGCAGTTATTGCAGACATAATTGGACTTTGCAGTACTTTCCAAATTCAGTTTTGATCGTTAAAGTGTATCTGAGAAAAAGGAAGTGCTAAAAGCTCTTGCAAAAATATTGAAAGACCTGCAGGAGAATGTCAAGAATCGACAACAATTGAGAAGTTTTGTTTTGTTTTGTTTTTGGAGGAACATTTCAATGCCATTGCGTTGTTTTGACCTTATTTTTTTATATTATATCCTGTATATATTATTTTTTTTTTCCAATATGAGGTCCGAGTAGGCAGCCTTCGGCAAGTGCTCTTCAAGAGCCTTGCTTTTTTGTTCTTTTTTGGTGTTTTTGTCTTTTGTTTTGTCACATGTTGTTTGTTGTTTCATTGTGTGGACCTGATATGGATTGTCTTCAGCGTTTTTTGGCCACGACGTTCATCAATGGAGAAGTATCTGTGCCTTCTCGACAGCACGCCTGTACCAGCACAGATTTTAATTGGGAGGAATGTTGGCGCCATTGACTGTCGGTGCTGGACAGACCTGGGGCGCTTGTGTTTTTTGCGCCTGTAATGGGCAGCATTTTTCACAACCCCGATTTGTTCAGTGGATATGCCGGCGCTGTTGGACAGTCGGCGTTGGTGCGGATGGATGGATGGCTGCTGAAGTTGAGGATGAGGAGAGATGAGCATTGGCGCAGAGCACCAATGCATATTTGGAACTGAGAGTCGCCGCTTGGAATTGAAATGGATTTCCATGGGACAGGAGAAGTGAACCAATCTCTTTTTTTGTCAATGGATGCTACAGCTTCTTGTTGACTTTGAAACTTAGCTTGTAGCCGACGTGTGCACATTTTGAGCATGACAAAGGACACTTTGATTCTCTCCTCTTTCATCTGAAACTGCTTCACACAACAAAGCGTGTGACAGAAAAGTGGTTAGGACTGCACGACTGTCCATGTATTATGTTATGTGTTGTGTTTATTATTTTACTTTATGTTAACTGTTTTGTTAAGCGCTTTGTTGCAGCTGTGAAAACGCTATATAAATCAGCATGTATTGTATTGTATTGTATTTTTTGCACTGCATAATAGGTAGTGCATAGGTAGTAAGGTAGTAAATAGTTTAATCTCCTTTAAAAAAATTTTTTTGCAGTGATTTAGATGTTTTTATTTTGAGAATCCAGGCATCAGATGCACTAAATAAACAGTAAACAGATCAACTAAAGGAAGTATTTATTATTTATTTTGTTATTTATTGTGTGTAAAATTGTTGAAACTGTTTCTAAATTTGTGCTGTTACACTTGTATGACGGTCTTTAAAAAATGGCGACAGACTATAATTTACAATGTTGCTCCATTTCAACGACCATATTTCCTGCACTATAAGGCGCACCTAAGAGCATTTGATTTTCTCAAAAAGCCGACATTGTGCTTGCTAATCCAGTGCGTCTAAAATATGGATCCATTTTCTGATTTCTTGGACATTGTATTTTAAATGTTCCGTCAAGCGCTTTGTTAGAGAAGCAGCGGTTGTGAAAGCTCTATAGAAATACAGCTGTTTGGTATTGTATTCTCTTTAGCGTAGCTCCATCTAGTGGATGCTAGTGCAACCGCAGCCACGACTGTAGCTTCTATTATGTGCGCCTTATAACGTGGTGCACCCTGTGTATGAAAACAGTTTAAATTAGGCCAATCAGTGAAGGTGCGTCTTACACTCAAGCGCCTCATAGTGCGGAAAATACGGTACTTTGAAGACAAAAACCGCCAACTATCTCGACTGACTTGCACTGTTTTACCTATCACTATCAATGTATTGAGTGTTTTCCTTTACAATGGTTGCGCGTCAGCTTGCTCGCTTCAGGTGGTCAGAGATCACATGATGCCTATTTCCTTCTTTGCTTTGTCAATACAGCACGAAAGCAACAACACATCACAATAAAAGCATCTGTAAAAGTCACATTGGATGATTTATTGACCCTGCGCACACGTGTGTGTGTGTGTGTGTGTGTGTGTGCGTGTGTGTGTGTTTTGCCGGAGACCTTTGGGCCGCGGGGAGTGCACAACATGAGCTACAGTATTGATTAGAGCCACAATTAACCCCACGGAGCCTGTCATGTATCACATGGCTGCGTTGCTGAGGCGATACAGAAATGGCAGAAAGGTAAAAATGGCGGCAAATGTGAAGGTGGAAAAATAAAAGTCTCATCAGAGACTTTTAGTGTCATGGATGATGAGATCACCAGTGTGGAACTTGACTTGTTAAAGCGCTGATGTGGTGGACATGGAGGAGAGGGCGCTCCGCTGGAGATGTCAACCAAGCAAATCCTCTTTTTGAGTTTGCCTGTCAAATCTCAAATCAAACATTGAAGCTGTGTCCAGCGATGAAAAGAAAAAAAAACCCTCATCCACAATTTTGAAGTTGTCTTGTAAAAGTTTAGGGTGAGGTATTGAATTTTGTTGCTGTGCAGTGCTCATCTGAAATGATCAACTAAAAATATTGGCAATTGAGTGTTGCTCCTCCGTCTCGTGCATGTGGCTTAAATTATGTAGCAATCGCAAAAAATTGCTAGCGGGAGTCTATCGTTAAAGGACCCCTGTGAACGGATAAAGTGAGCCTAAAATAGCCGCTTCAAATCAAAATTGCTGACTTGTGTCTTTTCGAATATGGCTTCTTGAGAATTATTTTGTTTCTGGGTCAGCTCAGGAACATTTCACATTTCACCAAATCACACATTTATAACTAAAACAGGCTTCAGGTGCTGAATTGTCAAGGAATTCAGAGAGGCGCTACTGAGTTTGATGTTGTAAATACCTGTTTTTAGAGTTCTGGGTTTCATCAACCTCAGAATGATAAAACTTCAAATTATTGGCAAATTAGTGTTGCCCATTTGTCTTGGGTACAAGGTTTAAATTTGTCATTCACGGGGCAAAATCTGTTGGAGCAGTGTTTCTTTGAAAGACCCCTTGGAATGACCAAATTGATCCTAAAATGTCTGCTTCAAATTGAAATGGAAAACTTCATGTTTATTTTCAGGCATCTGTTTTGGACACTTTTTTGTGGGTCCACTCACGACCGATACAGTATATGTAACAGGCTTCCTGTTTCTAAATACCACAGGTTTTAGGAACTGAGTTGTCAAAAATCAATTTGAGTGCAAGTTAATCAAATCAAGTGAACCAAAAAATGTTTACTTCAAACCAAACTGGCAGATGTACGGTGTATTGTGAGGTGTATTTTTTTTTGTGGGTCTACTTGTGATAAAAATCTCTACCAAGTGTCATATTATGAAGGGCTTAATTTTCAAATAATTCTGAAAGCGCTACCAAATCAACATGTTTAAACCTTGTGAAATTGGATTATTAGAGTTTTGAAAACAGCAAACTTGCTGTATGTTTGAATGTTTCGTTTTGTTTGGTTTTTCAATGATGGACTTATTAAGTTTCGTCTTGCTCAGTAAAATAAGCTGGCTGCGGCTGAATTTTCCAAAATTTGTTCCAGCAGTGTTCCCTTTTGGCATTTTGGCTCTTCTCAGTCTTATGAATGAAGGTTAGGCTTATAATGCTTCTTCAAAATTGTTGTGTGAAATCCAAAATGAGCAACATTTAGTAAAAATAGGTGTATGTGCACACAGTGCCATGCATAAAACTTTTTGAACGTGTTTGGTGCTCGTGAGAAATGTCTTTGGACGTACTTTTCGTCTTCTTGCCTTTTAGGCGATGGAACGTAAGCGGAAATTCTTTGCCTGTCGATAGGATCTCTTTCGTGTGCTAAGCGTGTGTAAGTTCAAGGTTACCATTTGGGAATTTTCACAGATTTGCCCGTTTTAATTGAATTTCTTCATGGTTGGATGTGACGCTTCAACCTCTGCTCTTCGTATGCACACACACAGTAATAAATCCATTCAGAGCAGATTAAAGCTTGTAATCTGATTACTTTCAAGGTCGATGAGGTTGGCATCCATCAAATGGAATCTGCCTTTTTTTTCACGCATTGAGTTCATAGTTCAAGAGTTTGAAATATTTGCACGATGTGCCTTTAAAAAAATTCTTAAGACGGAATGATGCTTTCTGTGATTATCTTTTATTTACTCACTTCAATAGTCAACATACTGCCCGTGCATACACGCATGCACACATCAAGGAGGAATTTCATAGTTAAAACAGTTCAAAAAGAGTATTTGTGAATATTTTTGAAAGAAAGAAATCGTCTTGAGTCGCGGTCAACAACATTTAAGTGAATATGTTTACAAATAAAAAGCTTTTTTTTCCCAGCAAATCTTCCAGCCACACGAAGTGAAAACTCAATACTTGTCAATTTTAGCATTGCCTACCAGAGCTGCATTCAAGTCCTATCGTGTCCAAGTCAAGAGGGTGCGAGTTCAAGTCCAAGTCCCGACGGTTATTTTGAGAATCCCAAAAACGTTATTTGAAGTTTCTTTTTAAAGGCTGATGTTCATTTTCGGGAATAAAAACAGTTTCATAGTCGATCAAAATATTTTACTGGGACACACAGTTTCTATGATTTTCCCACAAAACATACTCAGTTTATGTCATGATCCTGTTCTTGTGTTTCTCCAGCAGGTGGCAGTGGAAGGCTTCCCTTCCGGCAAGCACACCTGCTGCCAATTCGTTCGTCAAGATTAAGCCATGTATTTAAGGACTGTCATTCTGTCAAGCCTTTGTCGGATTATTCCTCACCTTGCTCATGAATTTGTCACAGAGTGTTGAATTCTTGAGATGATCGTTCACGCCACGTATTTTTTCGCCTCGCTTTTGCGTTCTTCATTGTAAGTATTTTGGTTGTCAAGCTTAGTCTCGGTTTTGATTCCTTTGGCTCTCGTCTTTTGACAACAAAGTTATTTCCAATTCATATTATCCTTTGCGTTTTTGGTTAGTTTTGTTTTTACTTGGTTATTGTAACGAGCATCCTTTGTTTTACTTTATCGGTCCTGCGGTTTTGAATTAAGAAACTCTTTTTGTTCAATTCCATTTGAGTCCACGTTTTGAAAGTCTGTTTCTGTTCCGGACCCTTCCGGAACCGTAACGTAATCGACACGCCGAGGTTCACTGCTTTTATTTTTAAACCCTACTCATGAAGAAAAACTGTGCCGATCTCAAATCAGAAGTGCCGTCACACCACCCTCTACCAGCGTCTGCTTATCATTACAGTGGTTCAAAAACTTGAATTTCACAGACAAGCTGAACGAAAACGTTTTTCTATAACTACCGGTTGAAGAGCATATACTTACATATACTTCTAAAATTATATCAGAAGTGTTTGTCAGTGGCAGTTAACCGTTCGGATTCTAGGTGGTGACTGAAAGAGAAGTTAACGTACACCTGTCTGCTTCAAACCAAAATAGCTTGTTTTTCCACGGGCCGATTTTCAGAGGCCATTTCTCAGCCACAACACACACGCCCGTAAAAACCTAACCCCCCACCCCCTCCACCCTACATAGTCTGTTCAAACTTACGATGAAGTTAGCAGAAGTTTGCTGAAATCCGACCACATCGTGTTTTTGATTCCCAGATGTTTGTGTTTCCCGTGGATGCTACTTTAGTAATTCCAGACGTTCCTCGGGAATCCTCTTTGAATTTTTGCGTGTGTCATAAGCGGGCCAACAACGGCGCAGATGCTTCGGCACAAGCCTCTGCGGTACGCTACACGTAAGGGGCCGGCAAGGTTACGGCTTGTTGAATGCCGGCGAGTGTAAACAGATGCTTGTAAACAAAGTCGCCACATGAAATTCAACTCAAACACTCAGCCAGCCGAGGGAAGAATCTTCGTCAAAGTCCCGGAGGGGAAGGATGCTTCTCAGCTCTCCCTGGAGGGAGGTGAGGTGGTGGTGGTGGGGGGGGGGGGGGGGGGGCTACTGAGCTTTGGGGAGGCGACACCAGCTGAGCTGAGAAATAAATAAAAGTGCTTTGCCACCGCAGCTTCTCGGCGAGCGTTGATCCCCCTGCGACATGCGGACTTTCTTCCATCTGCTCGTCACTAATTAACAGACAGGAGCGTCCCCTGAAGAGCCACACGCTCTTCATCCTCATCCTCCTCATCCTCGAGGAAGAACAGGCAAAGCCGCCAGCCAACCAGGCGAGGCAACCTAATTGTTAATGGATATGCTTTTACTACGGCGAAGCATTAGGGGAGATTTGAGGAAAAAGTTGGACTCTGAGGAGACAAATAGTTCATTGACTGTCAATCCTAGCGTGACAATATATTATATTATTCGTCAAGTGTGTGAAATTCAGATTTGTAAAGTACTGTAATGACTCACAGACATCAGTAGATGGCGACCTTGTATTGCTTTGATTTGAGATCAGCCCGGCATCGAAGTTGAAGATAGATAAACTCAAGGGTCTCAAACCCATCTTTGTTGTGGGAACTTGGAGGACTGAAATCATATAAAGAAGTCAAGAATAACAGTTGATTCCAATATTGTTTAAGTTACTGTAATAGGGTGTTTGGCAACAAAAACATGTTTACAATATCTCTTATTTATTACATATGAGAATTTTAAATTTGGGTACATATTTTAGCAAGTATCATGGAAGTTGCCATGTTTGATTTGCATTAGTGGGCCACATAAAATGGTGTGGTGGGCCAGATCTGGCCCCCGGGCCTTGACTTTGATTTCACTGAATTAAGTGGTAAATATATTCTTCTCATATGGATTTTGATGGAGACAAATGCCGACATGTAGGTAAGTTGGACAACTTTAGGCAAAGGTAGGTAGAAACTGAGTACTCTTTGCGGTGGCTTGTAAAAAAACAAGTTCTTTGCACAAGAGGAGCTGCAGATTCACACTCAAGATGTGATTTGCAGCCAGCCTTCATCTGCAAGAAGCCCCGTAGAGCCACACGCGTGTGCTTGTATGTGTGTGTGTGTGGTGGTGGTGGGGGGGGTGTCCTTGAGCAATGAGTGACTGGCCCATGATGAACGAACCAAGCGGTCGCTGTGTTTGTCCACTTTGTGTTTGAGCAGCGAGTTCACATGGTGGCTTGAGTGGAAATGTCGCCATGGAGACCTTCTGACTGAAGGCCAACCTAAAATGTCAGGTGGCCTGAGATATTGTTTGTCAGACGTTCCACACGTCAGATGAACGAACCATTGTTGTTCGTGCTGTTTGGCCACATATATATATGTGTGTGTGTACTGGTAGTCAGGAGGATAAACATACTGTATATATCTATCTATCATGCTGGAGCCTATCACAGCGATCTTCAGTCAGTAGGCGGGGTACACAGCCAATCGCAGAGCACACATAGACGAGTAACCATTTGTGCTCACAGTCACACTTAGAGACAGTTTAAAGAGTCTTCCATTAACCTTGCTGTATTTTACACATACGTACAGCACATTTGACAATAAAGTTGTATTCAATTCAATTCAATTAATCAGAATGTGGGAAGAAACCGGAGTACCCGGAGAAAACCCACACAAGCACAGGGGGAAACATGCAATCTCCACACAGGAAGGCCAGAGTAGGCGGACATGCTAACCAGTCAACCGCCGTGCTGCCCTCTTCATTTTATTATCAAGCTAATATTTTGCATTTAGAGTCTGCAAATTCTAGAGTTATGGAAGCCATATTCGCCATCGCACAATGATGGCAGTCAGGAAAAAGGGGAGTCGAATCCATTGAAACCAGTGCCGTGCCGCCATTTCCCGCGAAGCACTTTTTCATCTCACCTTGACCCAGGGCCTCTTCGGAAAGTCACTTTTATGCCACTTTTACGTCACCTTTGTTGGATTATGTCATTAGGTCAAGGAGAGACGCTTCCACTCCCCCCCCCACCCCCCGAACTAAAAAATAAAAAGTGTGATTTCTTTTCACATTTGATACTTTGATACTCGCCGAAGTGAAGTTTGGGGTTGAAGCTGTTCAGCGACTGTTGATGTGTTTTTCCTTTCATTGTTCAGTTGCAACCAGTTTCCAAGACGTTTGTCTGCCGCTTCTCTGCGCGAGAGATTGCTGTCTCTCGAAGTAAACAGTCTTTTATCCACGACAAATGGTTTGCTCCGCCAGGTCGTCTCAGTTCAGCGGCTGCTTCGCTGTCACCGTGCCGCTTTTGTTTCCGAGGCATCGGAGTTGGCGACCTTTTTGAGTCTCCGCGTCGGTCGCCTTGCTGAACAAAAGACAGGATTGACCCTTACTCGCCTTCGCCGTGACAAACATCACACATACGGATGCGCTCGTGTGGCGACGCAATGAACTCTCATGGTGGCGGCGGACACTTTCCGCTCTTTCTTCTCTGACAGACAGAAAAACAAACAGCTCACTCGCCTATTTACTCCCTGTCAGGGCCTGTGACTACAATATGACTGTTTCCATAGCAACACTACCGCAAATGTATCAGTGTTTTGAGGGCTTCCCCATTGTCAAAAACTACAAATTTTGAAGCTAGTGTCATGAGAGGAGCCCCAAAATGTGTCATGAAGTGACGCCTGAAAACACACAGGAAGTCGGCCATTTTTGTTTCGAGGGTCCATTTATGCCCATTTTATTAAGGTTCAGCTCACAATATTTGAATTAAAAATTCAGCCCCCAAAGTCATAAGTACATCCATAAATATTATTACTTATTTATTAAATAAGTCTCTGAGCCCACAAAGACGTAATTAATTTTAGTTTAAAGCAGGTGTGTCAAACGAATTTTTGTCGCGGGCCACTTTGGAGTTACGTCTTCCTTCAGAGGTTCCACAGTGAAACCACAAAAATGTTGTCTGATCGCATTATTACTTGTACACACCAAATGCAATGTAGTACTAGTTTTGAAATCACTCAACTACAATTATTGTTAAAGTGATTGTAAACAGGGTACCACAATTATTGCAAAATCTCATCATTTATTATACATGACAATTTGACATTTTGATACAGATTTTAGCAAGGATCATTCAAATTGACACACGTGATTTTCTTTCAGGGGGCCACATTAAATGATGTGGCGGACCGGATCTGGTTCCCGGGCCTTGACTTTGACACCTGTGAGGCTCATTTCAATAAGATGCACCCACCAGAAATTCTGGCAAGTTTCACTGGTCAACATGACAAGAGATAAACGTGTCTATCGATCATGTGTAGAACCACAAAACTAGATCAAGAACTTTTGCCTGAAAGGTCACAGAAAATCTGCTATATTGGTTTGAAGTGACTGTTTTAGGCTCACTTTGTGAAAGTTGCCAACATCCCGGTTTAAAATAAATACATGAAATCAACCCTCAAAGCCAGTTTCACTGGTCAACATGAAATTTGGTAGCCCTGTCTATCATTACAAGTCACTCGAAAAAGTGTTCAGTCATTCTGATCTGAAAAGACATTTTGATCTGAAATGTAAGTTTTGGGCTCATTTTGAACATTTTCAGGCATCTGTCAAAAGCTAACTTGTCTTTGAGATTTTGTCGGACTGTAACCAAATCCACACCAGCCACGTAAAAATCAAGTCAACGTCCATTGTTCACAAAAAGTTGTCTGAGGTTGTGAGTCCTGTCAAGTCTGGTAGCACTGTATATTCGCCTGCGGTTGTTTTTGTGTTTGTTCCTCTCCAAAAATGACATCATTACACTTGTGGAGTTTGCCTTTGATTGATCCTTTTTCAATGCGGAAAGTCTGATCCATCCCTTCACTGACTGGTCGCCGCCAGGAGCATTCTGACACTTGTGAAATATGGATGACTGCTTTTATATTCATCTTCTTCTTTAGGACTGGGAGGTCCGAGGGAATAAACTTTAATTATACATGCCAGTGTCAGGGATACGGATGGATTGATTGATTGGACATCAACGGGAGGGAAGGGGGGACGTAGTGGGGAGATTGGGGGGCGGAGTAAGGGGATTGTGCCGGTGGGGAGGACGTACGTGGAGGTGATGGAGCTTCTCAGCTCTGGCGGTGGGCCCTTCATCACCTGAAAGGCAGCCGGCATTAAGGCAGCTGTCAGGGACTTTGATTTGGCGAGGGAATTACAACACACACCATTTGTACACGATGCCCCCTGCGTTTTGAGTACACACAAACACGCACACGTAAATACACAATCCACACGGTGTGGTGCTGCTTGTCCCTGCAGGCGGACGTTGCTCCTCCGCGCTGACACTCGCATGAATAATTTGCGAGCAGCGGTCGGTTGGTTGAAGCCGCAGGTGGAACACAAACACGAGTTGGAAAAATCCCATGCTTCCTAAACATACCACGGGCCCAAGGCGACCTGTATGCCTACGTGCACACGACACTCTAATACAACAGCCCCCACAACGCCAGGGCCGCGGACCGGTACCGGTCTCACAGAGAGACGAAATAACTTCCATCACTTCCGTTTTATTCATTTCAGAATCTAACAGATGTTTTATTTTGAAAAAATACAGAATTTTATTTGATATCAGTCGACAGTATGTCACTCTTGACGCAGGTGAATGCTCGGTCACGTAATAGGTTTACCACATAAAAACAAACACAAAAAAAACCTCTTTGAAAAGTTTTTTTGGGGAAGAGGAAAAAGGCCCAGCCAGAAAACAGGATTGGAGCCTGCGACTTTCAATAAAGAGAAGGCTACATTTAATAGTATAAGAAGTCCGATTTCAAATACTGCTTTATCTCAACGGGAGTTTCACACCCAACAAGCAGCGATGGTGAGTCGTATTTTTCATGCACTTTTTCTTTGTGGCGTATCTTATTTTGAGGCCACGTTTAAACGTTACCATAGCGACCAGATAGGACGTTCCTCATGTCATGATTCGTGTTTATTATTATTTTTCGAAAATACCACACCTTTCATGCGGGTCATATCACATTACATTGTTGTATCTGTCCAGCCTTAAAGGCCGGTCCCTGAAAATATTGTCTGAATTGAAACCGGTCCGTGGGGCAAAAAAGCTTGGGGACTTCTGGCCTAAACAAATAGGCATACAAAACACAAAATAAAGTGCCAGCATGGGGAAAAACCTGCAAACTCCTCACAGGCCAGAGTCCTGAATCAAACCCCAGACCTCTGTATTGTCGTGCTAATCAGTCGTGCATCATTGTATTATTATTATTATTATTATTATTATTATTATTATTATTGCCTTAAATGTATTTTTAAAAGCACCTCTGACCACAGCACAACTGGTGTGTGTGGCTATGTGTGTGAGGGGGGAGTGTCATACATAAAACGGGTAATCAGGGCCGGAAGGCGTTCTCGAAATGTGCACTTCACAGCGACCAACTTTACATCATCTGTAAGAACAGATCTTTCTGCAGCTTCTTATATATGACCTTAAATTTGTTCTTGGTTTTACTGTTTGGTGCTTTCTACCGCTTTTATTACAAATTTGTCTTACTGTTTATTGTGCATGTTAAATTGCTCCATGTACAGCACTTTGTATGCAGCGATGGCTGTTTGAAAGTGCTCTATACAGTTGACTTGACTTGACTTGACTTGAGCGCATCGATCTCCTACACGAACTCCAGCGAATACGTTTCACTTCAGCACTTGTTGACTGTGCACCTCTCTTGTGCTGAATGAGGGGTAGAATTTTGATTGGGCGTGAATTTAGTCCTCTCTGTTCACTCCCACGACGTGGCAAGGGTCCCCATTTCTAACTGCGCCCATCTATGAAAATGCCAAAAGAAAAAAAAAAACTCAACCCGTGCACACAGATGGACGACACTTGATTTGTGTTGGACATGAAAATAGTGCCCATGGACTCAAACACGCCACACAGGAAAAAAATAATCCAAATATGTTGATCACAAAATGTATCCCGTGGTTAAAAGTGTATCAGTAAATGAGTTTTGTACACCAGAAGTAAAAAAAAACAAACATTTTGTGATGAATAAAAAGCTAACAGCGAAAAGCTAATGCAGCTAGCATATATATTTTGGAGTGTGGTTTGAGGTTTCTCCATCAGCACCCATGCAGCATATTGGTTGATGCTATTGGCGCTGAGGAGTGCTGACAGCTTTGTGTGAAAGCGGTCATGTTGGGCCGCAGCGCCGTACGTCATCCATCAAAGGAAGCCAAATTAGCATTTGGGGACTCTTTATTTGCAAAGTCAACGCGTGTTTATCTTGACAAGATTTTTATTTTATTTATTCATCCAAACTTGATTTATTCAGATACAGCAATTAAGATCAGATTTTCATTTTCAATGCCGACCTGGCTGCACACAGTTTAGCAAAACAAAATTACCAAACCTAATTACTGAACACCAACCGCCAGACTGATGAACTGGCGAATCCTCGCTTTCAGGGTTGAAACATTTTTAATGAAGACACAGTTTTCGAGAAAATACCAATGTTTAGAAGACACAAAATTTACATTTGTATGAATTTTTGAGAGATTTTCTGTTGTCATTCTTTCAACAATCAAGTCATATGAAGTTTTTTTTTTTTTGGGCTGCATGAGTGCACTTGCGTAAAATCTCAATTCACCGAGCCTTTGAAGCTGCTGATTTAGCAGCCTAGACTCCCAAGTCAGTGACATGGTGACAACGCAGCTTCGAAGACGACAGAGGAGTCGCTACATTCCACAAATATAAAACCCAGACATCTAACTAAAAATATAAACACTAGAGGGATGTAATCAATTATTAGGATCAAGTCAAGTCAAGTCAACAGTATTTATAGAGCACTTTCGAACAGCCATCGCTGCATACAAAGTGCTGTACCTGGAGCGATTTAACATACACAATAAACAGAAAGACGAATCGGTAATAAAATTCACACAGAACTTCATTGGCACACAGGAAGGTGTGCGTGAACGCACGTCTTAGCCCTGGAGAACTCAAGAACCCTTCTTTGGAAAATGATGAATAATACTTTAAATGACTGCTATATGTTCACTGAACACCAAAATATGTTTTTCTAAATATATAATGCTTTAATCCTAATTTAGGATTAGGGCCAAATTTGACCCTTTGGGATTTAAGGATAGCATTTGAGTAGCAGAATTTATAGGGGCTAAATTAGACCGCTGTCACGTTCTGCCCGAAGCGATAACAGATCGCTCCGTGCAGAACAAGGAAGTAAAGGGTTGGATCCCCGGAAAGCAGACAACAAAAAAATCTTGTCAAAGAAAAGGGTGTCTTTAATGACAAAAAACAGAAAGAGCCCGACAGGGAAAAAACGGTAACACAAAACGCTGGTCAAATAAGGACCAGGAATAACAAAGAAGGAAACAACAACTGAAAACGCTCGCGGAAAACAAAAAACGCGAGGAGGGCCTGAATTGGCGGAAATACGAATAATACAAAATCTTAGAGGCTAAACGCGAATAACAAGAGTATCGGCCGTAAGGCAAAAAGGCAACGAGTCAAATAACAAATAGCGAAATAGAGCGCGAGAGCAATATGGCACGGCGTGGAATTCTCCGGCAGTGAGTAAACTGCCGGAGTCTCCTAATAAAGGAAGCATAATCATCCCGAAATGAACAACAGGTGTGCAGTCGGCGGGGAGAAAGCCCGCCCCCTGCAGGCAGGCACGGAACGTGACAACCGCGTGGGTGCCCCAGGGTTAGAAACACATTCATTTTATTTGTCATTTTATAAATGAGATCAGAGAAGTAAAAGGTGAAAAAAACCATCGATATAAAGCAGTCTAAATAAGTCAAAATTCACATTCGTTTCTCTGACCGTTAACAGAGGGGGAAATCTAACATGCTGCAGCCAATCAGAGTCCAGCTTTTCCTTCTAACGTTGGTTTGCAAGGTGTAGATGAAAACAGAATCAGCCAATACATTAAAGAAGAAGCAATAAACACAAAAATAACGTTCAGCTAAGCGCGCACCTGAGGGGCAGCCGCGACTTCCAAAGATGAATGCTCTTTTGATCATATTCGTTCCTTCGCCGCGCCTCCAGAAGTACAACAATGCACGAGTCAGTCACGCTGCTCTGCAACGGAAGGGAATCCGCGCTGTACATTTTGTTCATAAGCGAGGTCGCAGCAGCAGTTAGCCTCCCACAGGTCATTGTAACGAACGCATTCTTTTGTGAAAAAAAATCCTGTTGTTATGATGAAGTTTTCATTATAGAAGCGTGCGCTGTAAGCAAAATCGGCCAATGGAAAATTAACTACATGAATTCGGGACTTTAAATGTGACCGTTATAAGGGTGAAAACGTAAACGGGGTACGTTGAAAATTGGTCTGTCCAGAGTGACGTGGACGATGAAGCCGTTGTGCGGTATGTCAAGTCAAGTCAAGTCAACAGTTTTTATAGAGCACTTTCAAACAGCCATCGCAGCATACAAAGTGCTGTACATGGAGCGATTTAACATACACAATAAACAGTAAGACGAAATGGTAATAAAGGCGGTAGAAAGCACCAAGCAGTAAACAACAGTAGAAAACAAGGAGTAAAATCATGCTGAGTCGAACGCCAAAGAATACAAGTGAGTTTTGAGGAGGGCTTTGAAGATGGGCAGCGAGGAGGCTTGCCGAATGTTCAGTGGGAGGTCATTCCAGAGAGAGATACCAGCAACAGAAAAGGCTCGATCCCCTCTTAGCCTAGGTTTAGTTCTTGGTACTTCTAACAAAGACTGGTCCACAGACCTGAGGCGCCGGGCAGGTGTGTAGGGGCGGATGAGCTCAGAGAGGTAAGGTGGCGCGAGATTATTTAGAGATTTGAAAACAAAGAGGAGGATCTTGAAAATAACTCTAAAATGAATGGGGAGCCAGTGAAGGGATGCCAGAGTGGGAGTTATATGCTCCCTCTTACGAGTACCAGTCAAGAGGCGAGCAGCGGCATTCTGGACCAGCTGAAGGCTCTGAATGGAGGACTGGCTGACTCCAAAGTACAGGGCATTAGAGTAATCGAGCCGGGATGTGACAAAGGCATGAATTACTGTCTCAAAGTGTTCATGTGAGAGGAGAGGTTTTATTTTGGCCAGCTGTCTAAGGTGAAAGAAGCTTGATTTAACAACGGCACCAATTTGCCGATCGAGTCATCAGATGTCATCAGAAACAAGGCAACACAACAAACCTCTTGAATCCTAGCAACCAATTGATGAAGTGAAAAGAATGAAAATGCGAACAGAGTTTGCACAGCACAGCCTGCCCACCATAAACATTAGCGGTTTAACTGCTAATCACTATCCTTGCATGTAGCCTACTTGTCTCAACCCATCCGTGATGCAAAACAGGTTGGAGACCACGGATCTACTCGTTTGGGTGAGGTACTGCCAAAATTGTCCGAGGTGCAATAAAAACACTCTAAGTTCTCTCAATGTAAATTTTAAGGCCTTGAAGAATTACAAACGTACCAAAAAAAAATAACCTATTTTTTTTCTTTAAAAAATAGCCTTTTTTTTGTTTTTTTCCAAGATGATGCAGAAGTGGCGTGACTTTGAAAAGCAGGCCATTTCATCCTGGTACGCTTCTGTGAAGATCTGAAAACATCAAGTGCAGTGGTGAAGTCGTTCGGGAAAAGACGTGTCCTCTCAGGAAACAATTCGTCCTTCACGTAATACATGTAAATACAATATGTAGCATTCATCAATGTGTAGGTACGTACGTATGTACGTATGTAGAAGGACATTATCACATCTTGAATGGCGTCTTCACAGTCCATCAAGTGGTGGAAAAGAGAGACCAATTTGACAAAGGCTCCAGTGAGCTGGCGGCGTCCACGTGTCCTTGAATAACAACGCCATCAATATTCCATTAAGGCACAGCGCGGTATTGTCGTCCTGGGGGGCATGACGGCGGCGGGAAAAAAAGCTGCTCAAACATCACGTTAAAGATAATTTCGCGGGGGACGCAAAGAGAAAGAAGCATCCGTGTGTTTGTTTTTCCATTTTCATCAAGGCCGATATGGACGGGAGATGCCTGATGTTTGATTCATGAGAGAAAAGACATCCAAACACATCTCGCCTCACTGGTGGCGTTTTACTGTTTTCTTTTAAGGACACATATACACATACAGTATACTGTTTTTTTTTTTGTTTAAGGCGAATTTATTTATGCATGTTGGCCTTTTGTCCATACCCATTTTTTTCCCTTGTACATAAGAACTTCCAATCTAAAAAGTTTGTAAACAAAGTCAATGTTTTTGTTGTTGTTGTTGTGTGTCAAACTTTACCACCACATACAATGACAACAACATTTCAGTGTGGGTCATTTGTCCTCAGGTTAAAATTTGGTATAAATCAGAAAAAACTAAGAGTTCATCTATAAGGGATACTGATAAACAAGCCCATAAAATGCCCACTTTAAAGCGAAAAGACTGACTGCCTGTGTCTTTTTGATTAGGGCTTCTTGATAATTTTTTTGTGGGTCTAGTCATGCTAGATCTGCCCACCAAATTCTATGTTGCTAAGGTAAACTGACTTTTTAATTTTTTTTTGTCAACTCATGTTAATACTGCTGATTAAAATGTCATATCAAACAAACTGCTTTGGGGGATGCATTTGACCAAAAACTGTTAAGAAGTCGCGACAGGGGAGTCGACAGGTTCGCACATCGGGCGACTGGTGAGCACGTCCACCTCACAGTGAAGAGGTCCAAGGTTTGATTCGGGGTATGGCCTTCCTATGTAGAGTTTGCATGTTCTCCCCGTGCCCGTGTGGGTTTTCTCCGGGTATTCCTGTTTCCTGCCATATTTCAAAAACATGAATGGCAGGCCGATTGAACACTCTAAATTGTCCCAAGGTGTGAGTGTGAGCGCAGATGGTTGGACATCAAATATTCCATATGCTTCAATGTGGATGTATTAACTCCAGTAATAATGATTAAAGTATACAATTTGAATGACCACATTTGAGGTTGTGTTTTACATGTTTTCCGTATGTGTTTTCTGGCTGTTTTTGGTATTTTTGTATGTGTGCGTGTCTGCTGCTGTTCAATGCGAGCAGATGGTTGCATCTATTTTGGTTGATGCCGTTTAACCTTTACTCAAAATAAACGTCAACAGACACAGCCATCTGTTCGCACCGTTGCAGACGACAAACCCGGCGAGTACCACAAAACTTTTCGAGCGGACAAACAACACTTGATTAGAACGGCAAACAACGTACGTTATGCTGTTTTATTTTTTTGTATGCGCTCACAGTTTCCATCTCAGTTTTATTCACTTTGTTTTGTTTTCTGGACAAAATCAGTCGAATTTAACCGACGCATCAGGCGAAACTTTTTTGACCTTTGAAAGTGACATTCAGCTCCTGGCATGTCTATCAATAGTAGACCCACCAAAAAGTCTCATGGAGCCAGGGCCAAGAGAATTCAGAGGGTTGGCCATTTTGATTTGAAGTGAGAATTTTAGGCACAGTGGAGTTTGCATGTGCTCCCCGGGCCTGCGTGGGTTTTCTCCGGGTGCTCCGGTTTCCTCCCACATTCCAAAAATATGCATGGCAGGCTGATTGAACACTCTAAATTGTCCCTAGGTGTGAGTGTGAGTGCGAATGGTTGTTCGTCTCTGTGTGCCTTGCGATTGGCTGGCAACCGATTCAGGGTGTCCCCCGCCTACTGCCCGGAGACAGCTGGGAGAGGCTCCAGCACCCTCCGCGACCCTAGTGAGGATCAGGCGGTTAGGAAGATGAATGAATGAATGAATGAATGAATGATCTAATTTGTACCAGATTGGTAAAAATATTAATTTGACCACACAGCCAGATTCCCTCGCCAATATGGACTTTGGTAGGCTTCTTTATCATGAATAGTGCCACTCCAAAAAGTCTGCACAAGTCATTTTTCAAGAGACACGAGAAGTCAGATATAGTTGCAAAATACACAGAACGTCTGACATTGTTCTTTAAGTTGGCAGTTTTACGTCCATTTTGCACACCAAAGACAAAAATATCCACAATATGTTTTTTTTCATCTTACCAGATTTGAACCACTACTAAACGAATATATATACTAAACGAGTATAGCGAGATATTGTGAAATATTTGAGTCTTGGTCCTTGTGTGTGGTTTTTTTTAGCATGACAGCAAAGTTCAATGACTGACCATACAAAGACTAAATTTGAATATGTCGCGCTTGAAAACTGAAGCCAGTTTGACTCAACGACATGAAAGCAAAAAGTCTCAGGAAGCCACACCCAAAAAGAAATCTGCCCTTTCTTTTCAAATGTTCTTCAAAATTTCAGCCACCGCCGACCAAATTTCAAACTTGTGTACTTGACAGATGAATGATTCAAATGTCGTTGCCTATGGGCTAGGCATTTTATTTTGGTTTTAGTTCGACGACTCACCATAAAAATGATGTTTGTTTAAATTGCTCTAACATGTCCTGTCACGTTCTTCTCTCGGAATACATTTCTGGCGTGTCGATGTTGTCGAACGTCGGTCACTCCACAACGCCGTTGGGATTTTCTGCATCATGCTTCTCTGCTTTTATTGCCCCGCTGGGAAATTTGCCTCGGACAAATCCTAGCATCTGTAACGTATAATCACCGTCATAAACAACACGTGTGTTCACTCACTCACTGGAGGCTGTCGCCATCACAGAAAGTGAGAATGGCAATCAAGCACACATGTAATAGGGTGTGGGTGGATGAAATGTGTCCACTCCAGGGAATTCCGGATTGTGGAATGTTGTCATGTTCAATATGAAGACTTAACATGGCTTTTCACCAGTGGACACATCACGAGATACACAAGCTAATGAGAGACCTGCCACCCACACTGCTGTCAACGACACATGAAAGTTGGGAGATTTTACCAAACGGGCAGAGGACACGAGTGCGGATATGATGATACTGAATGATTGGAGTTCTGTCAGTCAGAGGCGCCTCTGGATTTCTTCAGGCCAGGATTTTCATCACAAGGCTTCTTGAGACATTTTGTGGGTCAACACAGGACAGACACGGTAAAAAAAAAAAAAAAAAGTCATGTTCATTCAAAGGACTTCAGAGGCGGAATTTTCAACCACAATACATTTGCGTTTCGGGTTTAAAGGCAAGACATTGAAATATGCATCCATGCTCTGCCATTTGCATTGGGGAAAAATCTAATAGTTACTCCTTGGCAATGTCCATCTGTCCCAGTACGCAAGGTTCAAATATTATAGCAATCACAAAAAAATTATGTCCTACAATGTTGCCTTTGAAGGAGCCCCGCAAATGGCTAAAAACGGCCTAAAATGGTATCTTCAAACTAAAATGGCTAACTTCCCGAGTCTTTTTGGGTACTGCTTGTTAAAACTTTTTTGTGGATCTACACATGATTGCCATGGCAAATAATTTCTTCTTGTATTGTAAACTGGCTTAGAAAATGTCATGTTTTATGGCGAGTCGTCATATTTAACTGCCATACTTCGCACACATGTATTGATGAAAATTGAAATGTTTCACAATTTAGTATTATTCATCATTCAAATTTCATTGCAATAAAACAAAATGTCTCGTAGACGTTAGTGGTTGAGGGACCCCTAGAAACGGCCAAAATAGCACTCAAAGGAAACCCAAACAATTCAGACTTTAAACCAATATGGCAAACTTCCAGGTCTTTTCAGGCATGGCTTCTTGAAGCTTTTTTCTGTGAGTCTACACATGATAGATACAGTATGTATTGCAATTTTCATGTTGTTGAGTAAAAGTGGCCTCAAGAACAGAATTTTGCGCTTGAGCCAATTTCTTGGGCTCTCCACTGTGTCCACCATGATAAAATATGTTTTTCTCGACATGAACATGCATACCTAATTTGGTGAGTTTGAAAAAAAAGAGATACAAACAATTTAGTTGGCCTAGAATTGCCATAGATATACCGAGTAATTGCCTTTGTGTATGTGTGTGTGCGTGTGTGTGTATGTGTGCGCGTGTGTGCGCATGCATCCGTTTGTGAAGATGGTTTCTGGGGCGTCTGGATGCCGATGAACTCCTTGAGATGAAAATCTGATTATTATGATGCCATCCCTAGGGGGCTTCCAATGATCACTGATCTACTTAAGGAAAAGTCAGAGAGGGATTGAAAAAAAAAACCCAACATCTTTTGACAGATATCAGCCTGAAGGGGGCGTTGAGTCTAATTGGACGGCATGCCCAAGGACCGCCTACTGACCAGATTAAACCCTGGTGGGGCTGAAGATGGACAAGACGTCCTCAATTAGAGTTGAAGTGGTTGACTGATATTTCAAATTGCTGTTTTACTTCAACCAATTATGCTTCCTCTGGGTTCGTGAACCTGCCCCACCAAGCAGTTTGTAGGTGTAATTCTAAAGTAGGTTACTTTTATACTTTTGTCCAAAAAAATAATAATAAAAAAAGTACATCCCAATGTTTCATGCGTGCTCTCGTGCCACCTGTTCTTCACCATCCTTGGGTTTTCCAACCAATTGGGGGTACCTGATGGACATCTTGTTTTTTGGATCTTGCCCGTCCGTGTGACCCCTCCGCTTTTCCACTCGGCCGATTTGATGACACTCGAGTGAAC
The DNA here is from genome assembly GCF_025434085.1 of Hippocampus zosterae. NCBI lineage: Eukaryota > Metazoa > Chordata > Actinopteri > Syngnathiformes > Syngnathidae > Hippocampus > Hippocampus zosterae. The sequence continues at coordinate 9,319,531 of NC_067451.1, read as the reverse complement.
ATGTGTGCCACCAAATGTCGCCTTCATCGTCGGGGCCCCAAGACACTGAGTAGGTGAACTGGAGCATATTGTACCCTGGCTGGTGCGTCGGAATCACAAAGTTGCATGTGGTATTGTATTACCACAAAATACAATCATAATATCTCAAAATATAATAAGAAGATTATGAACTTGGTTTTATGTAACTGAGATTTTAACCCTTTCAGGCACCAAAAATGATAACCTACCTGATAGCAAAATATGCTGTCCACTGTAGTAACCACTGTCCCTGAAAGGGTTAAGCATCTGAATCAAGTGGTATACCAGTGATCCCCAACCCTTGGGCCTCGGACCGGTACTGGTCTATGGCTCATTTGGTATCGGCCCGCATAGAAAGATTTCGGAAGTTAGAAGAATTACTTCCGTTTTATTTATTTCGGAATGTGAAAGAAGTTTTATTTTGAAAAATTATATCCGTCTACAATATGTCACTGACGCAGGTGAAGGTGTGCTTCCCAGTCACGTCATAGGTTACCGCTAAAATGAAACCCAGGAGCTAGCAAAACGAGTAAAAAAAAACAAACAAATGTTTTTGAAACGTTTTTTCGGGAAGGGAAAAAGGCCCAGCCAGGAGACAGAAGAGGACCCTACGACGTCCAAGAAAAAGAAGGCTACATTTAATGGACAGTGTCAGGAGTCCTACTTAAAATAAGGATTTATCTCAACAGGAGATTCACACGCACCTAGCACACTCTGCATCATATTCAGCGATGGTGAGTCGTGTTTTCATGCACTTTGTATTTGCAGTTTATCTTATTTTGAAGGCACGTTTAAATGTTACCTTAGCGACTAGAGCGTGTTGCGGCCAGATAGGACGTTCTTCGTGTTTATTATTATGTTGAGTAAATTGCTATGTTTTCATGCAGGCCATATCATATTATTTTGTTGTATTTATCTGTCACACCTTAAAGGCCGATCCCTAAAAATATTGTCTTACATTAAACTGGCCCATTCGCCAAAAAAGGTTGGGGAACGCTGTGGTACTACACTGTACAGCAGGGGTCCCCAAACTACGGCCCACATACGGGCACATTTGACCCGGCCCTCTAACCCTCCTGTTGTCCTCGGGTCAAAATGACCCGTCACTGTGTTAAAAACGCCCCAAAAACCCACTAAATGATAATTTTTTAACTTGAAATTTTATGACTTTTCCTTGATTTTCCCTAACTGCAGAAAAATCGAAATGTTGTTTTAATTCACATTTCCATGGAAGCTGTACAAAAAAAAGTACAAAGGTGGTCTTCGGGGCAAAATGACCCATGATGCAAATAGGGTTGAAATCAAGGTCACAAAGTTATTTACACACCATGTTGTGTGTAATGTTCCAGTGTTTTAGTTGTGTCTCAGATCAATTAGTAGAACACGTGAACAAGACGGTAGCAGACATAAACAAGAAAGATAGGTGGCGTTCTCGTAGATGGCAGAACTCTTTTTTGTGGATTTCAAGGGGCTATAAAGAGAGAGAGTTGTTTAGTTATTATTTATTTCCTGGTTTTTCTGTGAAGAACTCAGAGAGGGTTATTTATTCATTCATTCATTCATCTTCCGAGCCGCTTGATCCTCACTAGGGTCGGAGGGGGTGCTGGAGCCTATCCCAGCCGTCTTCGGGCAGTAGGCGGGGGACACCCTGAATTGGTTGCCAGCCAATCACAGGGCACACAGAGACGAACAACCATCCACGCTCACACTCACACCCTGGGACAATTTTGAGTGTTCAATCAGCCTGCCACACATGTTTTTGGAATGTGGGAGGAAACCGGAGCACCCGGAGAAAACCCACGCAGGCCCGGGGAGAACATGCAAACTCCACACAGGGAGGCCGGAGCTGGAATCGAACCCGGTACCTCTGCACTGTGAAGCCGACGTGCTAACCACCGGACTACCGGGCCGCCCGAGGGTTATTTAGTTATTCTTTATTTAATTAATAGTGTTATTATTTGTTTCCTGACTTTTTTTTCTGTAAAGAACCTGGAAAGGGTTATTTGGTTATGTCTGGCTTTCTGGGAAACAATAATTTTTTTAAGCTCCCCTACGATCGTTGATGTTACAAACTGACACCGGCCCCCCATCAGAGAAGGGAAAAGTTATGTGGTCCTCACAGGAAAAAATTTGGGGACCTCTGCTGTACAGCATTAATTCAAACATCCATAGTTTGCCGTTTGTTTCGATCCCGGGATTGGCAAGTCTAGTATCTCCATGTCAAGTTTCCGTACCGATCTGTCCAACACCCGTGTTTGTGTGTGTGTGTGTGTGTGTGTGTGTGTGTGTGTGTGTGTGTGTGGCTTGAATGTAAACATAGACACATACACACAGACTACAAAATGCTAGCAGCTGAATGCCGAGTGATTTATTTACAAGAGACACCACACACTCAAACGGCCAATCAGACGCTCGGTTGGAACCAGAGTGTATCGTTACCCAGAAGCCCTCGGGGCTCGGGGAAGCCAGCCGCGCATATGCGCAGGCACAAAAGACAGCCGAGGCACTATGGGAAGGGAAAACAGAGGCAATTGTATCAGAGGCGGCAAGGCGCTCAAGCATGTCACATGGGGGAGCCATGCAAGGAAAGCATACGGATGCACGGAGAGCATACGGACGCGCTGGCACGGAGAACATCTGTCGAGGCGAGTGGCGGTGGTTGTCTCGCACAGGTGACAGCAGATTTTTGTGTATGCGGGATCAACCGTGTTGGGCCAACAACATCAAAGTCGCACGCAAGCCGCATCGGCTGCACACAGATTGAAGGTGAAAAATTAATGATACAATTAAAAAAAATAAAAGATTTTTTTCATGTGGGATGGTATTTAAGTGTGCGTTGGCATTGCGATAGGAGAGAATTGAATCATACTGTAATTGGAGTGAATCATGGCACAGCATCATTGGAGAATCGCATTTTTGTGAATTGTATCTCGTCGTATTTGGAATGACTCGATTCACATTGTTATCGCTGTAAATCAATTTGGGTGTATCTTGTCATACTGCATCCTAAGGCTTGCCGTACAAATTTTTCATCTTCCAAATCCATGTTTTTTTTTAATCGCCACAAAAAAAGCTGATCTGATCTTTGGTCACTCACGAAAACTAGCTACCAAACCCTACACACAGTGTAAGAGTTCAAGTTGAATTTCGCCGCATTGACCAGTTCGCGGCAGACCTCGTTGGTGTGAATCATCTTGTTGGATATCGTATTTATGGGAAACATATCGCTTCATAACTGGAGTGTCTTGTATCACATCCTAATTGGAGTGAATCGTATCTTTATTGTGATACCAATGAATCGTATCACATCGTAATTGGAATGAATTGCATCAGGTTGTTGTTCAAGTAAATTATATTGTGGTATCGCCTCAGCAAGTGTGAGTTTTGTGATATCACATGCAACTGAAAGTGAATCGCATCATATTTTAATTGGTGTGACTTGTATCGCATCACTTTTGCATAGGTGTGGGTCTTATCCTTCGTACTTGGAGTGACTTATATGGTATTATGTCAAAATTTTTGTGAAACGTATCACTTATATTTGGGTCGTAAAAGGACATAATTTAATTGGATCACAATTGGGGAACATTACAGTGTAAGGGTAGTGAAGGGTATCAAATTAGGGGTCGTTTAAAAAAAGATATCATTCTGTACCGTATCATCGATTGTATCTGACTTCGTAATAGTATTGTCCCAAACACACAATGAACAGTACATTCTTCATTATTGTTGTAATATAAGCAGAAGCCCAATTCACGTTAGATATTAAATGCCACGACCTCCCAAAAGGAGGTCACAGTATGCTTGCTTTTTTGTGGGTTTTTTCTTTTTATCTTTTGTTTGTTTGTATTCAACTCACAGCTGAACCAAAGTAACCAAAGCTATTTTGCTTAGTGAGCCATTTTTCTGAGCATGTCAAAGTAAGTAATCCTTATCAATGTTGTGTTTACACCCAAAGGTCCAAACTGTGATGTTTTTAACGTTATCTTTGTTTATTTTATGTTGTTTTGGGGGAGATTTTGAGGACGTGTGTAGACAGTGAGCCCGCCCATCCGCTCCCACCCCTCAAAAAATGGCTTATACGGGTTCATTAAAAGTCACAGAGGCATGAAATGTGGCCACAAGCTTGCTGACACAAAGCGAAAGCTGAGCAAACATTATGTCCGGGTTGTTGTCTCGCTTGTTTGCTAAAAATAAATAGTACAAAATACAAGCATGAGCTGGCTGCAGAAAGATGCTTACAAGCGCAAAAGTTCACAGGGAACACAGGCATAAATGATTGTGTTTCTAGAGCATATTGAAACGGTGTTGATTACATTGTAAGAATTTAAAAAAAAAACAATTATATGAATGGAAAATAAATGTATCCAAAGTGAATCCTATAATTTTTGGGGGGTCAAAATCTAACCTTGTGGAGTTCACTTTTTAGGTTTTCCTATTTTTGATGAGAAGCCATCAGATGCCATGACCATGCTCCGACCATAAGGAAGGACGAAAGCTGTTGCCTAATTATCTCGGAGATTCAATTTCAAATTTCGTAACAATTGGACAAATTCTCCGGATCGGGTCCCACTTTGAACGAACCGTTCATGATGTGTTGAAAATGGATGCTTCGCAAAGCAAAATATCAGTCTTTTAGGACAAAGCCTGAGTATTTTGTGGGTCTTCTCGTGATAGACGTGTCTACCAAGTTTCATGTTGCTGCGCAGTAACAAGAATTTCATGTCATCTGGCAAGTCCTCAAACTTTGCGGCCATGCTCTGACGACACAAAAGCTCAAATATTTCACATTTAATACATGCCATCAGCCGGTACATCACGATCAAATTATGGAACAGTCAAAAAAATAATCTCTTGAAATAGTCCATGTTTGAAGGATTCCGAAAAATTGCGGGAATAACGTGAAAATGTCAATTTCAAAACAAAATGGCAGACTTCCTGTATCTTCCCAGGTTTTGTTCCTGGAAAGTTTTTGGGGGTTCGACTCTTGATAGAAAATTTCAAACAGAACAAACAGACTCCCTGTGTCCAAAGTTGTGACATGTTGTGCATCTCGTCATGATTAACATGCCTATCAAATTTCATGTTGCTCAGCAAAAGTGTAATGTAATCCGTACAAATCATCTGAAAGTCACTTTCAAACAAACATGAAACCAATGAGAGTCAAATATTTCAGTTGCTACACCAGGAGTTGACATAAAAAGCAGTTTGTGAATACTGTAATTTTGAATCTGATTTCCAAACGGCGTTCTTACAAATGTTACCCCCAGATGTGTTTCTCCAAGATGCCGCCAAGGCTTCGCGTGACTAAGGGCCAGAGGACCAACGGTCTCGGCAGAACTAGGTCAGGCGTCTGTTTGGCCAAGGGGGCATGTGGTCAAAAACGAATCATCGCTCAGTCAAAGGGTGCGCTTCATTTGTATGCCTACGGGAGTCTGCGGAAGCCTCAGCAGCTTGTGCTTGTTTCAACAATGTTATTATTTTTCACATTTTTTTTGGTGAAGCCTTTATGTACTCAACTATATTTGTGTGGGTTATCCGAACCTCAACTTTAACCCTTAACCCCAATACAAACCACATCCCTTTTACTTACTGTAGTTATAAATGACACATTAATAACAATAATACATTTTCTTTCAGAAAAATATAAGGCACCATGTATTGGAAATTTGGCGACGTGATGTCTATTCAACATCACTTGATTCACTTGAGCGAGGCGCTTCTCCCTGAATTCACAACACATTCGCAACATTTTCGCAAAGTTACGCCATTGGATTTTGACTGGGTGTCTGACAGCCGCTCTTCCGTCAAATCCTCCGAGATGACGGATCATTTCAGAAGTTAGTGGATGCAACTTTGATTAACTTTACTGCCTCGTAAATTTTAAAATATATATAAATAAATAAATAAACCTCGCCAGGCCTCTGTGTCCTGGACCGTAAACGTCAATCGAAAGCGGGGGGAAATTGTGTGATTGACACTCGTAAATATGAGGCTGTCCCCCCGTTATGGGAACAGAAGGGAATAGTGTTTAATTTAATAGGATTTCAAATGCTCTAAGGCGATTCAAATTTAGGATCTGAGCACCAGGCGAGATGAAGGATCTCTTAGAATTGTGTTTTTTCTTATTATTCCATCAAAAGATCCTTTTGAGGGGGGCCTCACCGTGGTTATTTTAGGGGTTCCCAACAGAAAAATATCTCAGTAGAGCCCCTTCGATTGGTAGAAAAAAAATTCCCCTTGACACCAGGTCTGACCAATTTACGAAAGAGGTTGCCCATTTTGGTTTGACGCAGCCAAGGTCATTCCATGCTTCTTTTTTTTTTTTGTTAAATTGGAGGAAAAAAAATAAAAGGGCCATTTGGGACATATATCATGACTCTTCCATACTCCCATATGAGCCCCAAGTGGAAGCATGCCTCCAAGAAAGAAGGATGAGGCAACTTGCCAAGGTTTGTTGCTGATCCCATTTCACGTGGGTGGCGCATGCCGCTAAAGTTGAACGATACATTTGAAGGTTTTCAGAAAGTTAAAAATAATAAGCCTCCAACACTGTTTTCACCGGTTCACACAAAAATTGGTCTGTGATGACATGACAAAAAAAAAGTCTCACAGACCCATGCTCCAAATTGAACAGTAAGCCAGCCAATTTGATAAAGAGGACTAACTTGGGTTGAATTTCATGTCACATACTTCCTCATTTTTTTTCTTTTTTTTTTTTTTTACTTCATCATCTACTGTGAGATCGTGGCATCAAAGTGTGTTCCTAATTTCGAAGATTGGCCTTGAAAAAAGGGCGATGCAAGGGCTCGATACGTGCAGCTTTAATGGTTGTTATTCCCACTATTCCCCGCAGCACTTTGGTCCCATGCGCTAATGGTCACAACATTGAGCTAAATACAGTTTGTGCTCTTCCTCAAGGCGCAGATATTTCCTAATTTCCCCGTACTGCGTGAGGCAGTTTGTTCCATTCGGATGAAGCTCCAAGCAAGATAGACATTTTGAGGAAACGACTTTTTGTCAAGGGGGATAATTAAACTTGAAGAATGTTGAAACAGGTGGACTTTTTTTTAATTTATTTTTCTTTTTTAAACGAGAAGCTAGAATACTAGATGCATTTAATTAGCTCTCATGTACTGTAGATTAAGCCCACCTTCTGAAGCCCCCTCACTCACTCCCACCCGTTCCCTCCATGGTCATTAACCCAGCCACCGAACCAGAAAACGATAGCAAGGGACCAGGGAGGGTTGAATCGCCAGGGAGGCAACGAATGATGGGAGGGGGGCAGGGGGGCGTACGCGTGGGGGGCAGCTGGGTGGTATGTGTTGGTAGGAGCGGAGGCGGGGGAGTTTGTCTCGCCGCCGTGGGGATGCTTCCGGTAGCCCCTTGCTTCCAGTGTTGATTTCCTGGGGCCCAATCATGGCTGGGTGAATTATTCAGGATGCTCATCAGCTGTAATCTGATTATTCACTGGAGTATGAATAATTAAGGAGCGCAGCAGCCAACATTTCCATATTTCTTGCTCCTCTCCTGAGTGGTGATGGCAAGGTGACAGGTGACTGGAGACTCGTGAAAACGTTCTCACCTGGAGCGCCTCCTCCGGGACACGGGCGGTAACCACATTCCAAGTGCATTGCTATCTTGATTTAGATTTAGTATTTAGTCTTAATGTACAATTTTTTTTTAAGTATGAGTTGTGCGTTTAATGTGTTTATAAATAGAATGCTTGAATGAAAATACACAACCAAGGAAAATTTTTGGATGGTCACTGATGGTCCAGGATTGGTTTTAGAGCAGTGGTTCTTAACGTTTTTCAAAGTACCGAACCCCACCAGTTAATATGCACATTCACCGAACTCTTCATGACTGAAAAATAAATAAATACTGTATATTTCATGGGGCGGCCCGGTAGCCCAGTGGTTAGCATGTCGGCTTCACAGTGCAGAGGTACAGGGTTCGATTCCGGCTCCTGTCCTCCTGTGTGGAGTTTCATGTTCTCCCCATGCCTGCGTGGCTTTTCTCCGGGTATTCGGTTTCCTGCTACATTCCAAAAACATGCATGGCCGGCTGATTGAACACTCTAAATTGTCCCTAGGTGTGAGTGTGAGTGTGGATGGTTGTTCGTCTATGTGTGCCCTGTGATTGGCTGGTGACCGGATCAGGGTGTTCCCCGCCTACTGCCTGAAGACAGCAGGGATAGGCAACCCTAGTGAGGAGAAAACGGTTCGAAAAATGGATGTACTGTGTATATATATATATATATATATATATATATATATATATATATATATATTGAGGACAACTACAAGTTCCTCGGTATACCACAAGCCAATAGCAACCTCGAACTGGCGACAAGGAAAGTGGCTAAGGCCAAATACCTCCAGCGAGTGAGGCAAGTCCTAAGAAGCCAGTTCAATGGCAAGAATAAGACCCGGGCAATAAACAGCCATGCCCGGAGACGGCTGGGATGGGCATGAATGAATGAATGAATGTATATTTCATGATATACAAAATAAACCTATATACTGTATTTCAAGATATAAAAAAAACACATTTATTAAAAACAGAAGAAAGTAAATACAAATTCAGGAGATATATATTTTTTTTAATTGTATGACGTACTGTCACGACAGTCACACCTTGACTACGAAGTAAATTTCCCACAGCACTGATTGGACAAGCAATGTTATGTGATCATCTGCAGCCAGTGATGGCCATGCGGTCGTGTCATAACTAATTAACCTATTTTGTCGCGTGTGTCTGACCCTGAATGGCAGAGGCTCCGTCGAACCCCTGAGACCGACTCAACAAACCCCTGGGGTTCGATCGAACCCAGGTTAAGAAACACTGTTTGAGAGGTTTATGGTTCAGGATTCTGGTTTATTGATCCGGTTTCGTGTGTGAGGTTGGTTTAGTGTTGGGAATTAGGGTTTGGCGTTAAGAGTGCAAATGTGGCCCTTGAACTCAAATGTTTGCCCACCCTGGTGTAAGACAACATTTTGTCTGTCGAGTCGAACTCGTGTTAGTTTCATAATTTTTCATGAATTCATACTGCTGGCTTGTCCCTATATTGTACATTGGTAGAATTCTACTTCTTCCATCACTCTGTGGGACTCGTGCAGCATTATGCCTCCAGAAGTTGAACTTCTGGATGTTTTTTAGACAACAACGAAAAAAAAAATCAGTATTTTCCGCACTATAAGGCGCACCTAAAAACAGTGCGCTTTATAATCCGATGTGCCTTATGTATGGATCAATATTCTGATTTCTTGGACATGGTATTTTAAATGTTCTGTAAAGCGCTTTGTTATAGCCGGAGCAGTTGTGAAAGCCATATATAAATAAAGCTGTATTGTATTGTATTGTTCCCTTTAGCATTTCGGGCAACTGCGGCCACTATTGGAGCTTCTATTCTCTACGGTATATGAAAACTGTTTTAAAATAGGCCATTCATTGAAGGTGCATTTATCCTCGGAAGTACCTTATAGTGTAGAAAATACAGTAATGACCTTAGACACAATTGAGGAAGCCTGTTTTGTCAAAAATTATAGCTGGGAGGCTTCAGTACAGAAAGAAGCACCAGTCAAGAGTAAACATTTTTATGCAAATTTTCTATTGACGGTTTTGTTAGCTCATCCTTTTTATTGCATCACTCCTGGCCATTATACTTTTGAAACAGAGTTTGGGAGCATCAAGTAACCACAGGTTTTCAGCACTTCTTAATCGTATTAAATAAGTGATTTTTGGAGTGGTTTTGTGTTGATGTGCAAGCAATATAAGGTATGAACCCAACTGTAATAGTGTGTTTTTTGGTAACTCACGCAAGATGGCGTTCTTTGGATTTCCTGAAAAATTCACCCGAAAAAATCAACGCATTAAAACAAGGTAAAAAAGTACTTCACACTAAAATTGTGATTCGGATAGTAACCCACAGATGAAGCAAAGATGTCTCTTATGACGTTTCCAGTCAGGTTTCGTCCCTACACTTCTCCCTGTCAGGAAAGGGATTCTCTCATTGTACCCAACAATTATGATAATATGATGTGAAGTATCCCTTGGGTGTAATTTTTCCATAATTCAACTCGGTATTTTCACCCATTTTCTGACAGATTTGTTTTTTTTTATTTTTTACCTTTTGTGAGGATCCTGTGATGTTCCTCACCATTCCGTGATGAGTGAACGCGCGCCGGACTTCCACTTAATGCTCTCTCTGTTCTTTTAATGGATTCCGCTATCACGCACACTCACACGCTCATTAACATTCAAAGCCGGCTGTGATTAATTCGCATCGAAACAATTGATTTTTGTCCCCCGCGTCTGTCTCGGGAAATAACGGATGGCTTCATCATCGGAGGGGAGGAAGAAAGGATGGCTCCACCTGGACGTACCTTACACGAGAGGAGGAGATGATGGAGCATGTGTGTCATCATCAAGTGAAGAAGAAGAAGTGGAAATGTTGAGAAGAATAAATAACAAGCAATGAGGCTGCTGTGAAGCATTTTGACCTCAGCGCTTCATCACATGCTGCTTGACTGCATCATTATGCTCCAATAGAATAGGGAAGACAAAATCTCGAGGATGCGTTTGCTTTTCAAGGTCTTCCCGTGTCTTCTTGTGCCTGACTTTGGGTGCGTGTATGTGTTTTTGTGGGTCCAAAATTGATCGACGTGCATCACCGATTAAATGGGAGTCATTGCTTTTTGAATTTGGTAACTCAAATTGGGAACAGCTGAGGCAAATGAGCCGAAAATAGCAACTTGAAACTCAAAGGACATATTTGTATTTTTTTTTCCAAGTAGGCTTTGATTTCTAGAGTCTTTTTTTGTGTGTCTCCTCATGAAAGACATGTCGACCAAATTTGTTGCTTGGTGAAACTTACTTCAGGGGTTGAATTTTTTTAAATGTTGGATAACCATAGACCAGCATGGTTTTATGCATCCATCCATTTTCTGATCCGCTTATCCTCACAAGATTCGCAGGGGGTGTAGGTGCCTAGACCAGCCGTCTTCGGGGAGTAGGCGGGGGGCACCCTGAACTAGTTCTGAACCAGCCACTCGCAGGGCACACAGAGACAGAGAGTGTTCAATCAGTCTGCCATGCATGTTTTTGGAATGTAGCAGGAAACCGAATACCCGGAGAAAATCCACGCAGGCATGGGGAGAACATGAAACTCCACACAGGAGGACAAGAGCCGGAATCGAACCCTGCACCTCTGCACTGTGAGGCCGACGTTCTAACCAGTCGACCGCCGGGTCGCCTTATTTGATCTAGTGACCATTAAATCACAGATTTAACGAATGACGCACATGATTGGTCTTTTGGGGCATGGCTCCTTGAGAAATTTGTATTACTTGTTATGACTTACAAATTTCATGTTGCTGGGTGAAACTGGCTTCAGGAACTAAATCAAAAATCTCCACTTGCCACTTCCAAGAATGTTTGGGGAAAACGCACTTAGTGTGCATGATCAAATCATAACCTAGCTAAAGAGCATCAACAATTCCATTGACCTAAAAAAATCTCCATATCTATTTCTTCTCCTCTTTCAGCCACTGATATGCATGGTAGTCTATCACCTCACCCCGAGTTACTTTCAGCTTTTGTTGCATCAAGTTTATTAATGACTGACTCTCTTAACACCTCCCCCCCTTCCCAACACCCCCCCCCCCCACCGCCTTTTCAAAGCCTTTCAACGTGTTTTTGAAAAGCATCTGGGATAGCTGTGAGCTGCAAAAAAAAAAAAAAAAAACACGTTTCAGAAAGTTCCGACTCGGCTTTTTGTCTCTTCAAAGCTGCGTGCAGCATTTAATGGGCCTTGCGCCGCAAAACACGCAGATGAGGTGTTTTCACCGGTGAAAAGAAGGGTGAAGACTGCCCCCCCACGCGATCCCAATGCCTCCCCAGGCATCACATTACCACGATGCAAACAGCTTCAAGCATACGACTTGATATCTTTTCTTCCTTTATGTTCTCCATATGAAGAGATGCATTCAAGACGAGCAGCTGATGTCAGGATCCTTAACGTTTAATGTTGGAACATTTCAACGTCAGCAGGCCAGAGGGAGGCTATAGCGTTGTTCTTTTATGGGTATCAAAATTTATCTTTTCCACGAAAGAGTTCTACTAATTTCACATCTATGCATGTACCCTAGGTAGATAGTTTTCCCGTTTAATCATGTGCCGTCATGAAACGTGGTGGCGGAGGAGCAGGGTGGACTTAACATCATGTATTAAAACACTGAGAAAACTAAATCCAAAATAAACAAAGTCCTGAAAAAAACAAGAAACCAAAGCAACAAAAAAAAAAGCCATGACAGTAAGCACAAACACACACAATGACCCAAACCGACCTTGTTGAGCTGTCTGAAATGGGGCGAAACGTCAACAATTTACAAGTGGCAGCTAACACTTTTGCAAGGGACTGTATATAAACACACACACACACACACACACACACATATATTTTTGGGCTGTGCTCGTATAGCAAATAATGAACATATGAAGACAGAAAACGAACGCCAAATCAGAATTGTCCCATTTTGGTCAGAAAACATCAGCATATTATCGTCAATGTGGAATGCTAAAAGGGCGCACCCCCTTTCCCAAATGTCTGCCATATCTACACGGGGAGTGCACTTGGCGTGAAAACTACACATGTGGTTCGTTGAAGAATATTTGCCTACTTGGACGTTGGACCTGAAAGACTGACTAGCTTTGCACTAGCTAGGATGAGGCTAGTAACAACCTAGATTCATTTAAAATGGGACCAGAGAGAAAAAAAATATCCAACTGACCCGGTGGCAGACAGGGTAAACCCAAGACTGGTTGTCAGCACATAAAGGCAAACAACCCATCATGCTTTCAGTCACAACTAAGGACGATTTAGAGCTTCCAGTGAAGCTAACATGCTAACATATTTTTGGAATGTGATAAATGCCACGCAAGTACAGGTGCCTGTGCTCGCGTGGGGGTTCTCGTGTTACTTCAACACACATGCAAATTTAACACAAGAATTCCAGATTATAACGATCAACATCAGAATGCTGAGGTAGATTTGCCAACCACTGTGCCAAACTCTGTTCATGATGTCTCCATTGCAAAATCTGCATCACACAATGAAAACTGGCTTTTCACCCTGTCTGGAGTTTTTTTCAAAAACGGTGTTTAAAGGATATTTGGACAAAAGGCCAAATGGTCTGGAGAAATAAACCACCTTGAAAATCTGGATGTATGTGTGGTCGGCAACCTAAGTGTTAGAGAAAATGTCCGCCTTTAAGAGGTGAGCGCACATGTGACAATTAATCTCGTGTGGCTTGTGATGGCTCAAAAATGAGCACATGAAGCGAGTTGGACGCTCAGGTCAAAAAAACTTGGCCACATTTTCCAGAAAAAAAGCATGTTGTTGTCACCTTGCTTATTTTACACCTGACCCCGGTGGAGGAACGCATTTAAGCTTTTTTCAAGCAAAGTGCAGGCCCCACGCGGCTAATTGCTAGCCTGACAACACGGCCTGTTGTGACCCTCACCACTCAGCATCCAATCGCCGCAATTATTCCTTGTTTTGTGCAAAACAACATTCCTGAACCGAGTGACATTTTGTGGACATGAGCGCCTTGACGTTGATTTTATCGTCAAATATTTTCTATATTACCGTAAAATACCAATAGGTTTGCATGTCGCTTTAAAAAGACACAGACAATAAATAATATCAACCATATAAGGAATTATCACCTGAGCGTATTTTTTTCTACAATGCTTAAAACTGTTTCTCAATTGGGAAATCAATAGACGCCTAGTGGTGCCTGATGTAACTGCAAGGTGTCCGTGAAGCTATTACCCTTTTTAGAATGATCCTATGATTCATAGAAATTAGGAAATATATTACTCAAATGTAATTGAGACCACTCGCTGAAAAACACTCCTTGCATTTGTCAAAAGTGTGCCATGGCAAAGACAAAATGGTGTGAATGGGACAATTTACATTCATTGTCCTTCAAATCATGCAGCCAGAAATACATATATGATCCAAACTAGTCATTAAAATGTTTACACTCTTGTTTGGATACAATCATAATTATGGTGAAGACATGCTGAAGTTAGAACACTTGGACAAATTCATACATAGCTCAGAAGGAACATTTTCTCAATAAGATAAGGATGGATCAAAATTCTCACGGCTTGAGAGTACCCTGCGAGGCAAGTCACTTCTATTCTAGGGAACCACTGTATACCCTCACGCCATTTCAAACCCTACTTTGATACCCTAACCTTGGTCTCAAACCCAAATTTGAAAACCTAACGCTGCCTGGCCTCCGTGGATTTGTCTGATTTGTATTTTGGCCTGAACTTCCCGAGGCATGAGACAGAATTTAAAATCAATAGGATTCTTGCTCTGACATCCAACTACAATCATAGAAAGATCAGTCGAACATCAGAATGACTGGAAACACACACTGCACATCTTCACCTCAACATCTAAAACACACACACACGCACACACACACACTCACACGCACACATGCACAAGATTTAAACAACTTCATTCAAACAAGCATTTGATCTGCTATAAATATTCCTACCTTTATTAATAGACACAACACCATTGTTGTGAATTACATATGCACACCATGAACACACATAGGCACATGTATGACTAAGACGCATGTTTCAGAGGAAGATCCATTCCTTGATGGCTTGCCACCTATAGAATGACGTACACATCCATTTGCATGCACACACACACACACACACACACACAAATACCCATAGGCTTACCCATCATGCAATGAGCACACTTGCTAGCATGATGAATATTCAAACACATGGAAACGTGCATGTGCGCGCGCACACACACACACACACACACACACACACATACACGCACACAGATATGTACTCATCTCATGGTGCCACTCATGAACTTATCAGCGGCGGAGTCGACACGGTAGAGACGTGGACACGAACAGGTCCAGATGGCGCCGTCACACTTGTCACCGCCGTCGCCGTCATCGTACTTTCTCCCAGGATGCACCTGTGACAGCTGCAACATATGCGCCCACCGCTCAGTCTGAGCGCAGTGCACTAATTATCAGCGGCTACACGTTCCCCCCCTCCCAGCAGTCACCTTACAAGCACGGGCCAGGCCTCGGCCGACAAATGGGGGCTGTCGTTAACGTATGCCAGACAGCGCCACTCGTTAGTGTTCGTTGAGGTTGGTGGTCTGCGATGTCACGACTTGATCGTGACGAATTGTATTCCTTGTATTGTATTCCTTGTGTGTGTGTGTGTATATATATATGTATATATATATATATATACATATATATATATATATATATATATATATATATATATATATAAATCCTCATCTCACCCCTCGGGTGGTGTCCGTCCCTCATTCAACTTGGGTCCTCTACCAGAGGCCAGGAAGCTTGAGGGTTCTGCGCAGTATCCTTGCTGTTCCCAGCACTGCACATTTCTGGACTGAGATGTCTGATGTTGTTCTCATCTAGTTTGGGGGTCACTGCCCCAAGTGCTCCGACCACCACAGGCACGACTGTCACCTTTACCTTCCATGCTCTCTCCAGCTCCTCTCTGAGCCCTTGGTATTTCTCGAGTTTCTCGTGTTCCTTCTTTCTGATGTTTCCATCACTTGGGACCGCTACATCCACTACAACGGCTTTCCTCTGCCCTTTATCTATGATCACGATATCTGGTTGGTTTGCCATTACCAACTTGTCAGTCTGCATCTGGAAGTCTCACACGATCTTCGCTCTCTCATTCTCCACCACCTTCGGAGGTGTTTCCCATTTTGACCTTGGGGTTTCCAGTCCATACCAGATGGTATGTAACCAGATGTTTCGGTAGACTATGCCAGCCACCTGGTTATGGCGTTCCATGTAGGCTTTCCCTGCCAGCATCTTACACCCTGCAGTTATGTGTTGGATTGTCTCGGATGCCTCTTTGCATAACCTACACCTTGGGTCTTGTCTGGTGTGGTATATCTGGGCCTCAATGGCTCTGGTGCTCAGGGCCTGCTCCTGAGCAGCCAGGATTAGTGCCTTTGTGCTGTCCTTCAGGCCAGCCCTCTCTAGCCACTGATAGGACTTCTTGATATCGGCGACTTCAGTTATGGTCCGGTGGTACATCCCCTGTAGGGGCTTGTCCTCCAATGATGGTCCCTCTTCCAGCGCCTCATCTTCTGTTCCCCATTGTCTGAGACATTCTCTGAGTATGTCATCCGTTGAAGCCTTCTCCTTGATGTATTCATGGAGCTTGGATGTTTCATCCTGGACAGTGGCTCTCACACTCGCTAGCCCCCGGCCTCCTTTCTTTCGGCTTGCGTACAGTCTCAGGGTGCTCAATTTAGGATGGAACCCTCCATGCATGGTTAGGAGCTTTCGGGTCTTAACGTCTGTGGTCTGAATCTCTTCCTTTGGCCACCTTATTATTCCTGCAGGGTATCTGATCTTTGGCAGGGCATGGCTGTTTATTGCCCGGGTCTTATTCTTGCCATTGAACTGGCTTCTTAGGACTTGCCTCACTCGCTGGAGGTATTTGGCCTTAGCCACTTTCCTTGTTGCCAGTTCGAGGTTGCTATTGGCTTGTGGTATACCGAGGAAATTGTAGTTGTCCTCACACTAGTGACCACCTAGTGTATATATATATATATATATATATATATATATATATATATATATATATATATATATATATATATATATATATATATATATATATATTCATTCATTCATTCATCTTCCGTACCGCTTGATCCTCACTAGGGTCGCGGGGGGTGCTGGAGCCCATCCCAGCCGTCTCCGGGCAGTAGGCGGGGGACACCCTGAATCGGTTGCCAGCCAATCGCAGGGCACACAGAAACAAACAACCATTCGCACTCACACTCACACGTAGGGACAATTTAGAGTGTTCAATCAGCCTGCCACGCATGTTTTTGGAATGTGGGAGGAATATATAATATATATATATATATATATATATATATATATATATACATATATATATATATATATATATAATATATACAGTACATCCATTTTTCGAACCGTTTTCTCCTCACTAGGGTTGCCTATCCCAGCTGTCTTCAGGCAGTAGGCGGGGGACACCCTGAGCCGGTTGCCATCCAATCGTAGGGCACTGAGAGACGAATAACCATGAGCGCTCACAGTCACACCTGTGGACAATTTTGAGTGTTCAATCAGCCTGCCATGCATGTTTTTGGAATGTTGGAGGAAACCGGAGTGCGCGGAGAAAACCCATGCAGTCATGGGGAAAACATGCAAACTCCACACAGGAAGACCAGAGCTGGAATCAAACCCTGCACCTCTGCACTGTGAGGTCGATGCGCTAACCAGTCGACCACCAGGCCACCCATATATATTCATATATATTCATATGTATACATTCAGAGGTTTCCTCCAATTTCTGAAACACGTTTTCTTTTTAAGTAAGATCCATCGTCATCCGGAAATTCTCACAGTGGATGGTTGGAATTATGGACTAATTTATCATACTTTTGTCTGCAGTTGCACAGCTTTGCATCGGGTGGCTCTCGGGGGCCATTAAGGATGCTCTGAACGTGGCTGGCTGAGCAGCGTCTGCTTCAGTCAGAAGTTGGAAAACTTCCCCACTTCTTCTAGACATTTTTATGACGATTCATCAAACTTCACCCCCATGCTCCAACAAAAGCAATGGCAAAAACAAAAAAAAAAACTCCCCGAAAATGGCTGGGATAGGGTCCAGCATGCCCGCGAAACCTTGTCAGTATAAACGGTTCAGAAAATGGATGGATGAATAGGTGGATGTCTGTCACTAGACCCACAAAAAAGACGGGCCTGGAAAAGACATAGAAAGTTTGCAGAAAAAGAACATGCCCGGAAAATCCGTTTGACTTTGAAACACTGCCAGGCATTAAAAAAAAAAAAAAAACGAGAGAGGGCCCAGTCACATCTGTCTTTCCTGATTTTGGTGACAAACTCCCACGTCATTATCCTCTTTCACTCTCTACACAATCGCAGCTGCTTAATTAGACGGGCGATTCATAACGTGGAGCTAAGAAAGTGGCGCTAATGCAGATCTAATTAAGCTTTTTGCCAGCACTGAATTTGGCCCGGACGCACAAACGGGAGTGCTTCCACTTAACCTCCTTGTGCATTACTTTGTCTTATTTACCTTCTTTAACCGTGCTAGTGGAACTACCATTGCGACGTCACATTACAGATGTAACGGACTGTCTATGTTTGATTGATAGCGTTCCAAGGGAGTGGATTTGTTTGACAGTAGATGCGGGGCGGGTCCACTGATTGACCTGATTGATTCAAGCAAACGAGTCATGACTTGTTTTCTAAGTGAAATTGTGTGATTGATTTACAACTGTAGCAAAATATTTGCTGAAAAGAAAAACAAATAACATGCTAACTGTTGATTGAGATTGTAGGAGTTATTTCCCTTTTCTATCGCAATCAACCAAGCACAGACACTCCCTGTCTAAGTCTAAATCAAGCACGGACACACCCTTCCGTCTGCTGTCAATCAAATATAGACACGCCTGCTGAGCATGTGCCAGTCACAGATTTCCAGTCAAAAGAGGGGAAGTTATTTAAATGGTCTTTTGATATAATTTCTCTTGATAATAGAACACACACACACACACACACACACACACACACACACACATTGTTTAAAGCTTGTCTGGGGTGCCTCTCATCAGATGTGGTGTTTTTGTGCTCTCAAATGTTTCTAATCATCTTTCTTTGGACTGCAAGTTGATTTAAATCAGGGAAAAACAAAAAAACGAAATGTCAACTCGTGTTACCTTTGAGCGCCAGCATTTGACAGCCCGCTTGAAGTTTGAGCTAAGTATTTATGGCGAGCTCCTTGTTTGTTTATTTCTAATTCCAGTGTCCCTAATGAGCTGCCAAGTGACTATAATGAATTAGAAAACTTGACTCTCCGACTGTGAACTTCGGTGTCCTGTTTAATAAAGCTGGAATGTTCCGTGTTGTAGGCGTCGGGAGCGCTCGTCCATCCAGTTCAATACCACGCTGGATCTTCCCGTTACGGCGATTTAGAGCAAGGGCTCATCCGGAAAAAGCAGCGTGTCCGACATAAAACGGCCGCATCGGCGCTCCAGTTGGCGTGACAGGTCGCCATGTCTGTCATTGCGAGTAAATGCTTTCATACGCCATTAGTGGTCCAGTGGTGATGCGGTGGAGGGAAAGGGTTGATGGGGACGAGGGATGCTTGTCTAATGGCCCACAGGAAGGAGAAGCCATTAGCAAATTAGCCAGTTGCTGCTCATTAAGGTCGAGGCCTGCTGACAAATGCTGGCTGACGACCACAGAGGAAGTCGGGGATGTGATGATGGCAGACGTGTTTGTGTTCAGATCTTTCATCACACGACATGTGAGGTCTAAAGTCTTCGAAACTCTCAGGCAAATATAACAAATGGCGTAGTCAACATGGCTTCATTTGTCGCTCATAGTTTCGCTGCATGGCTAAAGGGTTAAAGTCAGGACGTGTGCAGTTTTTGATGCCGCTACCACTTTTGATAAATAAAACTTCTATTCCAACGACAGATCATTTTAAAGAAAGACCTATATATCTCAACATATATATTCTTCCTGAAACCCCATTTCTTCTTAGCCGGTGACAAGCTCATATTTTGTGTGTTACATTCTCTAAAATGAATTTAAATAAATAAATCAAATGAAACACAATTATCCAGTGGCCAGAAAAAGTAAAGTCAAATCAAAATATGTCCCTTTTTTCCAAGCGATACAGTGAAGTTCAAATAATTAAAGAGAATAAATAATCATAATAATAATAATAATAAAGAATTCGTGCTGTCAATTATTAAAATATTTCATCACGCTTAAAGGTATAAATGTCATGGTTCACTCATAATTAATCGCAATTAATCACGCATTTTTATCTTGTCTAAATTTCCTTTGATTTCTTTTTGTCCTATCTTTTCCCATTTTAATGCTCTCATCAACATGGAATCATGGATCCGTTTTCTTTGTGCAAAATGCAAACATTTATTTACTGAAACAACAATTTCGGTTTTCAATTTTACATTAACATTTTTCACCCGGAGCAGTTTTTCAAACTTGGAGCATATTTTATTATTTTAGAGCAACGTAACATCCACTGTGACGTGGTGACACATGAATCTCACGATAAAAGAAATGTATCCCGTTAAAACATTAAAATTAATGCCGATAATAATGCGTTAAACTAACAGCACTAATAATAATAAATAAAGTGACACCCCATTAATGTAAAAAAAAATTAATGACAAAAATTGACATGTTTTTATGATATGAAAGGATTGACATGAATACGGTTCACTTAGAAAAATGCTCTGTCCACCTTGCATGGCACTGACAGACTTACTTGAACTAGAAACTTCTTACTTGTCCTAGAATAACATCAACAAGAAGTTGCCTTGGTATCTGTGGCCATGGTAATACCCGATACCAAGATATAAGGCTGGTATCGACCCGATATCGATAACTGGTATCATACTCGCCCCTCCTGAATAAAAAGTCACTTAAAAGGGACTAGTTCATATTTGATTGGCGGGCATTTGTGTCATGTCTGTCTGAGTTTTATTTTGTTTTCAGCCCAGCTGGAGTGAAGGGCGTTTCCCCCAATTGGCACACCTGTTTACGATCATTAGCCTCATATTTAAGCATGCCGACTTCTGTGACTTCTTGTCTTATTTCCCTTGCTCGCTTTTGTGCTTCGAGTGTTGTGTTCGAGACATCTCAATATTATTCATAGTCGCTCTAGTTTTCCCACCGAAGTATTTTCATTATTTTATTGATGCTCCTGATCTTTTGTCTCGCGTTATTGGGCTTTGAACATTTTTTTTTTTGTGTGCATTCTTAATCTTCCCCTGTACTTTGCCTTTTGCAAGCACTTTTTGTTGTACACGTTGTTTTTCCTGGCACCTTGAGACCAGCGATTTCTGTTTGTACTTTGCCTGTGCGCTTTTCTGTAAATATTTTTCTGGAAATATATATTTTTGTTGTTGCACTTTGTCTCAGCCTGCATTTCTGGATTCCAAAAATATTATTCGGTTCGGTTCCTCTCCAAAAACCTGATAATTCATGCACAGTATGTTTGGTTGTCAGGAGCTCAAAGTCTGTGTCTACTTTCATAACAATTGACAAACATAGAGCCATCTCTCTCTATGTTTGATTGACAGATGCTTAAAGAAGGCGTGTCTTTGTTTAATTGACAGCCACGAGCAGAGAACGTGGCTGTTTTTGAGTGACTTTCACATGAAAGTAATCATTGGTTTGATTGGCTTTGATGGAATGGATTGACAGCTTATGTACAGTTTGTCAATACTGATTAATGATCATTTGGAAGGGTGTGCCTGTATTTGAATGACAGCCACCTGCAAGTGGGCGTTTCTGTTTCATGTTCAATAAAAAGGGGTGTGTCTATATTTGATTGGTATTCACTTAACTCATTGAATACCACCCCTTTTCACTGGAGCAACTCACTGGTGAGAAGTTGCATCAGACTAGTTGAGTTATGAGTTAAATATGGTGCAAATATGTAACCCCTTAAAAAAGAAGTTAAGTCAAGAATATGCTCCATGTCACTGTCACTCATCCATCCATCCATCCAACCATTTTCTAATCTGATTATCCTCACAAAGGTCACAGGGCACACAAAGACGGACAACGATTCGCACTCACAATCACACTTAGGGACAACCGAGAGTCTTCAATCAGCCTGCCATGCATGTTTTTGGAATGTGAAAGAAAACTGGAATTCCCGGAGAAAAGCCACATAGGCACGTGGAGTAAACTCCACACAGGAAGGCCGGAGCCGGAATCGAACTCTGCACCTCTACACTGTGCAGTCCACTGTGGCGCATTATTTTTACTGACAATTGTTAGATAGATAGATATAGATATATATGCGATAAACACTGCTGTCTGTTCTTCTGCCAAACAAACCGTATTCTCAGGATATTTTGTTTACACTAGTGCGGACGCATAGAACATATTATTATCAAGAACATTTTTGAATTGACTTTCCCTCTCAAGGAATGCATTTGACAATCTCACTGAAATTCCATTGTTTGATTGACAGCCACTTGAAGATGGCGTGATCATTTTTGACTGACAGTCAAAAGGTTGCAACCAACGTTAATGATTAGGATTATTGAGGATTATTTCCAGCCTTGAAGGGAAGCTTTGCATTATGCATTTCATGTGCTGGGAGACTCAACTTGTACTTTCTACCTCTATAATGACCTGAAAAACAAGAAAAGACAATCACAGAGTGGAAGGAAGTGACATGCGGCAGTGTTCTCGCACGTGCCGCAATAGTACACAAACCATTTGACTCTCAAGTGAACCGCGTTGTGATGAGAGGATGGATGAGAGCGTCTCCGCCGCGGGACTGAGTGGCGTGATGGAGCTCCTTCAGAATGCCACGGCAACGTTCTCGCAAAAACACGCATGTGCTAAGGAAAGCTGTTTAATTGAATCGACGGGCGAAGCATCGGCTCTCCTGATTGCTGGGAGTTAATTGGGGTCGCTGAGTCCTCAGTAGAAAACAGCAGGCTGACACGCGTGTGCAGATGCAACGTGTACACCACGCGCATACACATGTCAGGATGTTTAATGTTGAGATAGATGGGAACCGTGATTTTTGTGATGAATATGTTGCAAAACTGAATGGAAGCCAAAGCAAGATGTCCCGAAGGAAATCATGTAAATCCAATGAATCCGTTCCTGATACCCCAAAATATAAATACATTTTTACAAAGACAATAAATGTGTCCTAACACGAGTTAGTGTTCACACCACTGAATCAAATATAAATGGCTCATGAAATGGATAAACAAACATTAAATATCACTTTTAGCTCATATTGCACATAATATCGTCAATGTTGGGAATCTGAGAGCAAATGGATGAGAGGAATTTAGTTGGATGGTAAACTGCTGAATGTTGAGGTGTTGAGATATCTGGATGTCAACATATTACCCTTACAATGTGATTGCATTTTGAATTTGAGGGTTCTTGACCGTTTGGAATTTTGGGATCTGTTGAGTATTACCATGAGTGGATCTTGGTCAGACATTACATTGCTGAATGCTGGAACATTCATTCATTCATTCATTCATCTTCCGTACCGCTTGATCCTCACTAGGGTCGCGGGGGGTGCTGGAGCCCATCCCAGCCGTCTCCGGGCAGTAGGCGGGGGACACCCTGAATCAGTTGCCAGCCAATCGCAGGGCACATAGAGACGAACAACCATCCACGCTCACACTCGCACCTAGGGACAATTCAGAGTGTTCAATCAGCCTGCCATGCATATTTTTGGAATGTGGGAGGAAACCGGAGCACCCGGAGAAAACCCACGCGGGCCCGGGGAGAACATACAAACTCCACACAGGGAGGCCGGAGCTGGAATTGAACCCGGTACCTCTGCACTGTGAAGCCGACGTGCTGTTTAAATGTTGGCAATTTTTTGGGGAGATATTGGATGGCGGCAGGTTGGATTTGTATACTGTGAGGAATGTTGTTGGATTATAGAACATTTTTAAAAGTTGGGATCTCTGGCTATTGGGATGAGGGGGACTAGTTGAATGCTTGGGTGAAAGAATGTTGGGATATTTGGACGATGAAATTCCATAATGTTTGGAATATTGGGTTTTCAGTGCACTGACGGAACTAGGAGGGAGAGTGAGTTTTGGATGGCAGGTTGCTTGGACGTTCACATATGGAAATGTTGGGCTGGTTGTGTCAATGTTTGTATCGTAATCTTGTATGGTTGAATGGTAAATTGTTATTTTGAAATGAACTGAAGTGTGGAGAGAAGGGAAGCCGAGTTGTTTGAGTGCTTGCATGTGGCAATGTTGGCAGGATAGAATGCAATCCAACTATGGTAGTCTTGGATTATGTCAATATTGGAATGCCGCAATGACTGTTGGAATATTGGAAGGTTTCGAAAAATATTGAAGTATCATAAAACTGGCAGATGTGGGATTTAGGAGGTATGCAATGCCAGAATGTTTGAAGAACTGGCTAGAAAGTTGGTCAAAATTGAAAATGTTTGGTTAGCAGATCTGGATGCTCACGTGATGTAACACTGCTAAGCGATCCGGAACGTGATGTGAGTCTCTTAGTAGTTGCTTGACACGCAATAATTTCACTAACAAGACCACAAAGGTTGGGTCGAACTTGACATTCCATGTTGCGGTGAGCGGGACAAGGCGGCGCACCCGTGACGTTCACCGTCACGGCTTTCCGACTCGAGTCGAACCGTTCCTCCCGTGGCGTCTCCCTGGGTTGTTTGTTTGTTTGTTTGTTTGCTAATTACCTACTTTTTGACACCTGTGCTGACACGTCGGACACACCGCTGCACACCGCCACATGCCCGACATGCACACACATTTGTGGCCCCTCGTGTGCAATTACTTCTGGTGCTATTTACCTCACAGCGACTGTGTAAAGAGTAGCTCCTGTTCTCTGAAATCTTCTTGGAAAAACTAGTACTTTCAAGAAACTTACCAAACCTCAACTGCTCTTTACTAAAGAATGGTAAAAGGTAGAAGTGTACTTTTTTCCCCAAATGAAAAAAGAGGGTCAAAGCTTTCTTTTGGTAGGTTCCACACTGATATCGGCCTTGAAAAATTAGTCAAAATGGTCAAAAAATGGCTCTCCCTATTTCAGAAAAATGGCAGTGAATGAGTTAATAGCGTTAGCTTAACCAAAGAAAACCAACACACAAATGACTGCTTGAATAGCTAAAAATAACTGAAAAAGTACACTTCATCAGGTTCATGTTCGTCCAGGCGACTTCCGTCCCTGTTTTCCCCACCTTCTAAGTTCTCAACTAATCGAGATTTCAACCGCACTTTACTTTTCTTGTTAATTTTTATTTATTTATTTACATTGTCACCCAATGAGGCTCCAACCACAAGCCTACTTTAACAAAGTAAGGAAAGTACACATGCATTTTCAATTTAAAGTCACGAGTCATCAGAAAAATCAGTACTGCTACACTCAAACTATGCTTCAGTACAGCAAGAAAGTATTTGTACTTCCGGCCAGTCAGCGACTTTTAAACATGTCACGTGACATATCCCGGCGGCCCAGCGCTTGACGAGCGAACGAGGACGTTTGAGTGCAGGAATCCCTCAACGCTCCTCTGATGCTGACTGTCGCTGTCGGCGAGTGGCGTTCCCACAGGTGAGCGGCTTCCTCCTCCTCAAGAGCTCTCGTGGAAGAAAGTGAGTGACACCATGAAAATAAAAAAGCAAACTCGGTCACATGTGCGCTCGCACTTCTGGATGAGTGGGAATTTGGGAATGTTGCGAGGTGAACAGGTTGAATTTGTGTAACGGGTATATTGCGTTTATTAAATTATGACGGAAGTGACGCAACAGCGCACGGTATGGCACCAGCTTCCCGCCGTCGTTCAGGCAGAGCTACCAGGGAAGTCACAGCCAGGGTAAGTCAGGTTTCATTGACGGTCTGGATTCATTCTAGTTTAATTACAATATTTCACTTTGTTTTCCCTTTTTCTAAGGCGCTGTGTATTTAATTAGTTCCCGGATTTGTTCCGAGTCCACATTGCTTTTTGTGTCGTCATCTCATTTTAAGTTTTTTCGAATGAAAGTTTTTATCCATCGAGTTAACAGCTGGCTTTTTTTTGTTGCGCAGTTATTTTCTAGACTGTAAAGCCCCGTGACTTCACCTATCTTGCCATACAGTGTTGCAGGTAATGCTTCTTTCCTTTTGATTGCACTGTATATAGTTTTTCGTGTTGTTTTTCATTTGACTATTAGTGTGGCTGGCGTGTACCCGCGCGGTTCGTCGCGGCCGCCATTACTGTGCATTGATTGTGCAGCCGCTCTGCTGCGTGTGATGCGTTCAGCGGCATCACGTAGATACCAGTGAAAGTGTTTTTTTTCTTTTTCTTTGTAAATAGTTAATATACGATCACCTATGTTGTATATTTTGATTTGTTGTGCATTTAGCTTCTTGTGGATGATGTTTAGTTCAGGGAGAGCTACCAGGGAAGTCACAGGTTATTTTCTAGACTCAAAAGCCCCGTGACTTCACCTATCTTGCCATACTGTGTTGCAGACAATAAAAAAGGGAAAAGCCACATCCTAGTGTCTGGTATTCTTTAAGCGGCAGCGACGTGGAGCTCAAGACCATCATAGTTGTGAGCCCTGTCACATTTGGATGAATTTTTGTATGCATATTTTGTTCGCATATTTCAAGGCTGGGTTGCCCCCCACCACCCTCCGCAACGAGCTATAAGTACTTGTCACTTTCAACCATAAGTGACAAATGGCGAAAATAAATAAAGGAGCAAAATGAGGTACTACCACACAGGGGAAAAGGACTGTAAAAAAAATACAAAAAACAAACCCAAAAATACAGTGCGGATTTAGAAAAAAAACATTGGGACAAAAGGAGAGTATAAGTTTAAAAGCAGTTGTTTAAAACAAACAAGGAGGAGTGGATCAAGCAGAGTTGCTAAAGCGTAGACTGAAAAAATGGTGTCCTGAGTTGACTCATTTTTATTTGATATCAAGTGGTTGCACGAAAAATAGATTCATCTGGATCCAGATACATTTTTTAAGTAGCTGCACTTAAAAAAGATTGCACCTGCCATCCAGATGATTTTATTTTGTGCAACAACTGTTCGATAAGGCGGCCCGGTGGTCCAGTGGTTAGCACGTCGGCTTCACAGTGCAGAGGTACCGGGTTCGATTCCAGCTCCGGCCTCCCTGTGTGGAGTTTGCATGTTCTCCCCGGGCCTGCGTGGGTTTTCTCCGGGTGCTCCGGTTTCCTCCCACATTCCAAAAATATGCATGGCAGGCTGATTGAACACTCTAAATTGTCCCTAGGTGTGAGTGTGAGTGCGAATGGTTGTTCGTCTCTGTGTGCCCTGCGATTGGCTGGCAACCGATTCAGGGTGTCCCCCGCCTACTGCCCGGAGACAGCTGGGATAGGCTCCAGCACCCCCCGCGACCCTAGTGAGGATCGAGCGGTTAGGAAGATGAATGAATGAATGAACTGTTCGATAAAATAAAATGGAATGAATTTGACAAAAACGTTTTCCGTAGTTTTCAGTGTACAAAAGGAGGGATGAGGAACACAACAAAAAAACTTTCTGGGAACGTTTTTATGTGACTCACCCGATTTCAAATCCTTTCCTCCGTTTCAAATGAATGAAAATGCGGAAAAAACTAAAATATTTCAGTTTGTATTTTTTTAATAGGAATAATACCACTCTATAATATTGTACTGTATAAAAACATGTGAATGTGAATTAAGGGTGTCAAAATCAAGGCCCAGGGGCCAGATCTGGCCGTAACATCATTTTATGTGGCCAGCGAAACCAAATCAAGCACATACACTTCCATGATGCTCGCTAAGTATGAACCAAAATGTCAGATTGTCTTTTGTAATCCATAATAACAATGTTTGAACAAGCCTTTGTTCTTGACTTGTGATTTCAAAACAAGTCATCCATCAGTTTGTTGTTCGCCGTGTATATAACATGTGGAGGGTTTTTTTTAACATTTATATGGTTTCACAAAATTCAGTCATCACGGGGGAAACTTAATTACACTGTGGCGCTTGACAAAAATGAGTATGACACCGATGGGGTAAAAAGTTTAATTTTGTTTCAACTTGACACGGTCCCCCACTCGGTGTACGTGCCTTGTCCACGTGGGGGCAGTACAGTACAGACATATAAATGGAAACGGTTACTTCTCAATAAGCTGCATGAAGATTAGTCATTCTTCGCCGAGGATAAAGAATACCTCTCTGCGAATGTCGTATTATCTGATGATATGTGTTGCACACCAATCATGGTGTGCGTTTCATTTGGGAATGTTTTCAATAGATTTGAGCATCCTCCTCCACCTCTGCACTCAAACTTTAACCACCAAACTTTTTACTGAAGATGAAGCCATCAATCAGGGATCGGAAATGAATTCCGGAACTCCGAGGCCACTTGCCTCCATCAAAGTAAAATACTGTCATGGGCGCGCAAATATTATAAATCAGAGCATCCATTTTCTTCTCCGCTATCTTACCAGTCAGGGTCACGGGAAGCTGAAGCCCATACCTGCTGACGCCCACGACCTGTCAATCACAGACAGGACTCACAAGTTGATGACATCATCAGCTCATGACACTGCCAGTTGACTTTTCCATTGACAAAAAAAGGAAAGTCAGCCGATTTGTTTGATCCGAAGAGCAGGGTTTAAAATGTTAACGTAACGCATTACTGGAATGTTGCGAAGGACCGAAGTGTAGACATTAAGATATTCTGGGATGTTACTGTTTTGAATAAAGCACAGCTTTTGAGTAGAAGATAAAGACTTGACTGTCAAAAAGAGAAATGCCAACACTTTGAAGTCGTATAAGTTGAGGCTCTTCACACACAAATGTTTGTCCTTGAGAAGCCGTCTGTCTTACTTTTGTTTTTATGTGGTTTGAAGTGTCACAAAAAAAAAACTGTGCCGTCAAAGTCACTGCTCTGCTTTACATGTTTCTCGCAGATACAGTAAGAAGATAAGATCAGGGAGTGAATTTCATCTTGTCATGTCGATTATGACTATGATTATTTTGGGGGGGGCGTACAATAAATAATACGATGTGATGATGAAACGTTTTTGTCATTTTTTTTTTTGTTATCACGGCCCCCTGGGGGAAGACGTAACTCACTGCAAAGTGACCTGCGACAAATATGAATCTTTTAGGTGAATGAGTTCATTGAATAAAACATTCCAAAGCTTGTGCATATTGACATTGAAAGCATCCCAACAGTCAAAGCTCTTGGCTGTGTAAGCCGACACCATCAATCGACTTTTGAATGTATGTAATGCATACTGATATATATATAAGTGAAAAAAAAAGAATGTGTGAACGGGCATTCTCGACTGGGCGCCGATAACCTCCGTAGCAGGATAGAAAGCTATTTTCCCGTAAAAAAGAAAAAGGTCCGTTTGACCAGGTCAGTGTTGCCATGGGGCCTGGAGTGGAAGAGGACGGGAGATGAAGGGATGGCGCGTGAGATACATTTATATGGCCTGATTAAAAAAAAAAAAAAACGGCGGCCGGATGACGGACAGCGGCGTGTCGCCCGAGTGGAAGCGGTGACTTCATATTCCCTAATTGACCCCGCTTAGAATCCATGCGAGCACTCGCAAAGACACGCTAATTGCCACCACTGATTGACTCCTGATAGAATTCCAGCTGTCACTGAAGGTCAGCTCTCGCACCGTCATCTCACATCTCTTCATCATTCCGCACTCTCACACATCCCAGATAACAGACTCGTGCCACGTGAACTACTGTCTCGTTTTGGATCTTTCAACAAAAAGCCCGGAATGGGGACAGGTTATAATTTAGTGGTATCCTCGAGAGTTCTAAGATCCACTGAGATTTGAAATATTTGAATTTGGGGCTCTCAGAATGTTGGTCAGTCCAAACCAAGTATGGACAATGAGCGCACCGGGTTTTGTGTGAGACTTCCGATCTCGCAAGTGGTCGGCAAATTAGTTTGTGATCCAACAGTTGTAAAAGGAGCAGGACGTTTATTCGTAGATCGCTGGCAAGATTGGAATATTGGACGACTGTAATAAGCGATTTTGAGATGTTTGCATGACGTTATGCCGGAATGCCTAAATGTTAGCATCGTGTAATGTTGGTCAATTTGAATCAATTGTGCAACAACGCTCGGGTATCGAAGTGTTCAAATGTTTAATTATTTAATTGCCAGGATGTTTAAATGTTAGCATTTTGCAAAGTTGAAGTATTTCACATTGAATGTTGGGATTCTCAAATGTTTGGGGGTCTCCAGAATATTGGGATGGATCCGATTTTTGAATGTCGGGATGTGACAATGGCTAATGTGAGGATGTTTGAACGTTAACATTTCAGAACTTTGGAATTTCACAATACCGATGCGTTGCAATCAGAATCAGAATCATCTACATTGGCCAAGTATGTAGAACACACAATGAATTTGTCTCCGGTATAACACGCTGCACTAGTATCATCGTAAACAACAAAATCATTGAACCATTTTAGAGTAACCAGTAGTTTTGTAGTACCATTTTGTGGTGCAAGAAGAGTGACTACGTCAATGACTGTTTAAGGAGTTAATGGCTAGAGGGAAGAAGCTGTTTAAGTGTCTGCTGGATTTGGTGCGCATGGATCTGTAGCGTCTGCCTGAGGGGAGTGGCTGAAAAAGGTGGTGGGCAGGGTGCGGGGGATCCAGGAGGATTTTCCGTGCCCTTGTCTTGATTCTTGCAGTGTGCAAGTCCTCAAGAGTGGGTAGGGCAATGTGTGCGAGTCACCTATTAAGAATTTTTGGGCAGGTTGAGGTATTAGGATATCTGTAATGTTGGGACATTATAATTAGGAGTTTCCACAAATAATGCAATAGCTGCCCGGATAGATGTCATCACATGTAACATCATACAAGCTTAAACGGGGGGGAAAATCGGAAAGTGATATAGAAAGAGGACATCCTCAGCTGCCTTGTCCTCAGCCTCCAGATGGCAAAAAACAGAAGAAGAAGAAGAAAAAGAGGACCTGATAACCTCCTGATCCCTCGTCACTTCTCAACAAGGTCACATAATCCTCCAGTTGAAAGGCGGCGCAGAAATGCCACGTGCGCAGGATTAACGTTTAAGTGGCTGAAGAAGAAGAAGAAGAAGCCAACGACGAATGACAGCGGTGATGGTCTGCCGTGTAGACCGATGGGATTTGCTGCGATGGATGTGGGAATACCGTAAAGGAAATCCAACACGCTTTTATTGTTATTGCGCTGTACCACCCACGTGACCGCTGGGCTACTTTGGGACCAGAACGCTCTTATTTTTTTGTGACATTACAACTACGTGACGTGTAGAAATGGGACGTCACGTTAATATGTTGTCATTTTCTGTCTGTTTTGAGTGAAGGGGGTTCCCCGCCAGCAGGCGCACCTGTTCCATGTTTCCAATCAAGCCTTGCCATGTGTTCCAGGACTGCCAAGCTGCCTCGTCATTGTCGGATTACTGACCTTGTTTGCTACTCATGCTCTAGTGTTGTTTTCTCGCTCTCTCTTTCTCATCATGTATTATAATTTTTTTTCATCTCTTGTCCTTTGTTTATTAGTATTGATATTATTTTGTCCTCAATCTTGCTCATATTTTGTTTACATTCTTGGCTTTACTCTTAGGTGGCCTTTTGCTGACGTTTTTTAATGTTTTTTTTTTTCCTGGCTCTTTGTGACCAGCAATTTGGGTTTATACTTTGTTGGAGTGCTTTTCTATCAATAAACATTTTTGTAATGCAGTTAATCCGAGTCTGCATTTTTGGGATCCACACGCCACCTGGTTCGTGTTCGGACCCTGTCATACATTATATTTTATTTATTACTAAAAGCCCACAATGCAGCATTGTACTATTAGCTGCTCATAATTATTGATCTATATTATTCATTTCTGTTCACTGTACAAGTCATATGAAATGTGTTCATATTATGTTAATAATCAAGTTAAAAAAAAATAAAATATCTATACATTGCGGTGGTATAAAACGTATGCATTGCTAATTATTCATTCATATAAATACATAATTTAAAATGGATATTTTCTTCTGTTTTGCATTTGTATCTTTAAGTTTCCATAGGAAAGAAGATGAACTTCACTGATATTGTAAAATATGTGAATAATATTTCAATAACACAATTAAAAAAATACGACTAAGTTCTTATAAATACATACTTAATGCGTTGTGGATTATTTAGTCATAAAAATATTTATCAAATTATAGACGATTTTATTCGTTTCATTATTTTATTTTTCAGATGTATTTTTTTCCCCTTATCATTAGACAAGAGTTGCATTTCAGTCACAGCCGAACCCCAAGTTACGAACATGATTTGATTATTTGTTCAATCGGGGACTGTGTACATCAATGAGCATTTTAATAGTTATGAAAAAAAGGAAATGCACTGCTATTACAATCACAAGGCCAATTTCCATTATTAGTGCCAAAATGTAAAGGCTGTATCCTCTTGTGAGGGAAAAGTTAAAAATCGCAAACATCACAATAAAAGGTTTTCATAAAAACATCCATCAGTATCAAATATGGCTACATTCCAAAATATGTCAAGATGCAAACTTGTTGGTAAGAGAGTGAAACGACACAATTGCATACATACAAGGAGTCAGCTTTAGTTCACTTCTTATTGCACAATGTTTAAAATCGAGTGACGAGATAAATTTCCAGAAAGTAAACCCAAATTGAATTTCGGTGTGTGCCAAAAGTGCTCATTGTTGATCGTTGCTTGATTTGAGTTGGTAAAACCTTCCAGAATTTGCCAGCGGTGTCTGACAAATTGATCACAACTTGTGTGCCCGAATGGAATAATGCAGTTCGTTTGGAAATGACGAAAGCATTTTTAACCCTTTCATGCACCTCGCAACCTGATAACATAACATGTCCACTGTAGTAACCGCTGTCCCTGAAAGGGTTAAAGTTTATAAAATTACTAAAACATTGGAACGCTCCCTCCGCCCCCCAAGTCATGATATGATTGTGAATTTATGTCAGCGCTCCCTTCAAGAGTGCCTACAAGGGTTACCGTGGAAGTATTTCTTGACGTACTGTTTCAAATTCAGCACAGTTTACAGAGTTCACATCTGTTTCCACCTGTTTTTGAAATTTCAATGCGGGGTCAAGGATCACTCCTAAGTATTGGAGGCTGTTATCAATAATACAGTTCTGTACCGTTGAAAGACACATTTGAGCGTGTCATCTCCTGCTCACGCTTACTCAACAGCATAACACAAACATTTTCATATCTCAACAGTGTCAGTCATGATGAGCTTTGCACAGGCGGGCGAGACGAATGGATGGATGAACGGATGTCTTTGTGGGTGGGTGTTAGTATTTTGTACCCACAGTAAGTGTACCTAATGAAGTGTCTCATCAATACATTAGTGCCCCCAGCGGTCCATTAGTGTGCATGTGTCACGTTGAAGAGAAGCGGGTGTTTGAAAGAGCTTTGTTGAAAGAGACGAGCACCACCGAAGCGCAGAGTTTAACCTCTGAACCCTGGTGGGACACCCACACCATCGCCGCTACTGCTGCTCGGGAGGGAACATGGAGTCATCCAAAGAAATGAGTCAGTGTGAATAGATGAAACAAAAACACCTTTTGATCGATCGATTCCCACTACTCGCTAATCTGTTTGTTGATCACCTAAACTTAAAGTGGAGCAAAATGTTAAGATTTTGTAACCGATGCATGGAGACAAACTATGCGCCACTCTCCAATTAATTTCAGATTGAAAAGCAAAGCACTTTGAACAATCGTGCTGAAATATTTATTTTTCTCCTTTTGCTCAAAAAGCTTTTTTGTTTGCCGTTTCCCTGTGGTGGCAGCTAATTGCACGCTAGCCTCCTTTGTGCTGCGTCGCTTACAAGGCCGCTGCTACCGCGGACCTGCGCCGCACTTGTCCTCTGAATATTGCATGAGCGGCGGAGTGAGCATTGTTGTTCTTTTTGCCCCATCAACAATTCATGGAGTCTAAGTGAGGTGCAACATGGGAAAGGAGTGAGTACGAACGGGAGGGGGGGGGGGGGACGCAAATGCAGCGCTCATGCTATCGAGTTTATTCAATCTTACAGTCGGCTTCTGAATGAAATTAAACAAAGAGGAAAAAGGTTCCAGAGGAAGCATAAACTTTGCTCAACTCACAGACACATTATCTAATTTTTTTTAGGTTGACTTTTCAAATGAGTAAAACAAAATTACTTGGTCTTTTTGGTGCAAGGTAGCCGCCCAATTTAAATGTAAACATGGAATTCGTCCAAGAAATGGTTGCGTCAAGTCAAAATGGCTCATTTCTTCAGTTCAGTTTTAGATATACCAGGGGTGTCAAACTCATTGTTTTCGTGGGCCAGATTTTAGTGAGTTTCCCTTGGACGGCCATTATAACTGAAACCATATAAAGAAGTCAAGAATCATGGTTTATTAACCTATTGTTTAAGTTACTGTAATGAGGGATTTGATCAGAAGAAAATGGTTACAGCATCACTTCTATTTATTACAAATGAGAATTTGAAATGTTGGTAGATATTTTAGCAAGTACCATGAAAGTTGCCATTTTTGATTTGCTTTCACGTGCGACATAAAATGATGTGGCGGTCCAGATCCGGCCCACGGGCCTTCAGTTTGACACCTGTGAGACATTCGTTGCAATACCCTGTAATAGATGAAATTTAAAGACATTGGTTTTGGGGAATAATTTTATTTCAAATGTATGATGCATTGAATTCAAACCCGGAATAGGTGCTTCAAACTAAATTGGCCCACTTCCTGGTCACAACCTCGTATTGCTCCATGAACTCGAGACAACTGTAACATGCATATTGTTACAGTTGACATGGTCATCCAATTTCTTGTCAGTCAGTAAAATTGGTTCAACCCCTCAATTTATGAGCAAAGTACAACACAAAGAAATGGCCTAGAAATGCCCTAGAAATGGTCGCTTTAATCCAAAATGGCTGAAGTCAGCCATTTTTTCATTTCAGCCATGGTCTCTTGGTGAATCCGGTCATGATAAGACGTCCAACCAACTCTGTTGTGATCGGTGAAATTGGCTTCACGGGCAGATTTATTCTTATTATTTTTTGCCAACTTACTGCCAAAGAATGAATCTGGATTTCACACCAGAAATTGTTTGTTTGTTTATTGAGAGAGTTGTTAGGGAGGGGTCAGCCAGGCAGCCTCCTCAGCCAGGGTGCTCTCCACCTCACACCTGAGACTCATCAGCTCATCACCCACCTGTTGCCTATATGCTCGTTTGGACTGGTACAAATTGACCCACAGATCACTTTCATCAATTGGTGAAATTGGTTTCCTGGGCTGATTTATTTTTATTTTCCAGATTTTCTAACAAAGTGCAAGGCCTGGAATTTGCCCAATGAATAATGGACAACCTCTGGTTGATTTTGGAGTATGGGTCTGAAACCTTTGTTCTGTTATGATGGACATACCCACACAACTCCATGTCAATTAATGAAACTGGTTTCTGAAGAATACTTTTTTTTTTTCTCAAAATTAACAATGCATGACCTCGGCTTACTTCCTGTTCAAGTATGAGTCCTTGAGACGTTTTTCTGTGTCCTATTAACAAAGTAATTTCTGTCCAATTTCATGTCGATTGGAAACATTGGTTTGAGGGGTTGATTTTGTGTGTGTGTGTGAGTGTGTGTGTGTGTGTGATTTACTGAAAATGGTTCAAAGATGGGTCCTTGAGAGTGTTTCAGGCATCCTGTTTGGATAGGCATGCCCATCCTATTTAATGTTAAACTAAAAGCAGTTTCGGGGGCTGATTTTGTTAATTTTTTTTTTAACAAACCACGTGGCCTGGAATTTGTCCTCAAAATGGTTGCTTCAAAACAAAATGCCTGACTTTCTGTTGAATTTGGGGAACGGGTCCTCAAGACATTTTCTTGCGTTCTTTTGTAGCCGGCCCAATTTCTGTTCGCAATTTCTGACACCACAATGAAGTGCACCATGTATGGGGAATATGGGAGAAAGGGAGAAAGTAAACGCGCCATTCATTATTACAAAATTATTTAATCTCACAGCCTGAATTTGAATGAATCAAAATGAAAAAGATGCAAAAGACTGCAGAGGACACAAACTTTGTTCCAATTCAGATGAACATGTCCTAGTTTTATTGTTCTTTAAGTTTTTTTTAAAATGAGCAAGCATAAGGACCCTTTTTTGTGGTAAAAGCAACACAAGGGCATGAGGATATTTGCTGTGGCTGAAATAATGCTGCTTTTAAAAGGTTCCAGCAGAGTGCACACGGCAGGCACGTTAACCTGAACCAAAAAAAAAAAAAAAACATCACAGGCACAACTCGGGAATAGGAATAACATTGTGCTGGAAGTGATTCTTTAACATCAACATCACATTGTTTAGGGTAAACTGAAGTTAAACGTAATCCGTGACGGTTTAAAAATGTCACATATTGAACCGTGGCCTGAGAGAATGAAAACGTGTGTGTTTGTGTGTGTCTGTGTGTGTGTTGGGGAGGGATGTTTGGACCTCCTGTTTTGTTTCTTTCTATAGCATGCTGGCAATGTGACTCACTACATAAATAATAGAAAACAAATACATGCAAGATTAAAAATTACAAGTGAAATAAAACGATTTTCTTGTCATTATATATATATATAATTTATATAATTTAGTCTGTCATAAAACTTTGTATACTCCAGCTACCTCCCAAATTCCAAAACTCTTTTTTTTATCCTTTTTAAAAGTTTTTGATTGCATCCCTTTCATTCGCAATGTGTCACTTGCTGGTCAATTTATTGAAAAAAAAAAAGTAAAGTGCTGAATGGATGTTGGCATCAGCTATCCTTGAAAGGGTCATCAAATGGTGCTGTGATATTGTCGGCATCTTGATTTCCTCAGATTTGGGCAAATTCCCAAGTTTGGGTTTGTCAAAGGGGGGCCCGGTAGTCCAGTGGTTAGCACGTCGGCTTCACATGCAGAGGTACCGGGTTCGATTCCAACTACTGCCTCCCTTGTGTGGAGTTTGCATGTTCTCCCCGGGCCTGCGTGGGTTTTCTCCGGGTGCTCCGGTTTCCTCCCACATTCCAAAAACATGCGTGGCAGGCTGGTTGAACACTCTAAATTGTCCCTAGGTGTGAGTGTGAGTGTGAATGGTTGTTCGTCTCTGTCTGCCCTGCGATTGGCTGGCAACTGATTCAGGGTGTCCCCCGCCTACTGCCCGAAGACGTCTAGGATAGGCTACAGCACCCACCGCGAACCTAGTGAGGATCAAGCGGTTCGGAAAATGAATGGATGGATGGGTTTGTCAAAATAAAAGCCCTAGATGATGACTTCAACCGAAACCGGCCCACTTTCTGTGTAACTTCACGCATGGGCACTGAAGGCTTTTTCGTCCATCATAGTAGACACATCCGGTTCCGTGTCAATCGGTCCAATTCCTTCACAGAGCGAGTTTTTGTATTTTAAACTACACGGCCCGCAATTGGCTCAAAACTTCAACTTGTACGACTGACTAATTTTTTGTGGTTGCTGTTCAAGACACCTAAAATAAATAAATATTGTCACCTGGATAAACAATTCTTTCAGAGGTTTGATCTATTTTGAGTCTCACATACATAAAAACAACAACAACACTATTATTTGTATTATTTTCAGAGCACGCATTCTTGCCAAAGCAATGCCGTAGTAAATACAATAACTGGAGTGTTCAATCATAAAAAAAATAAATACAAGTATTAAAGTATGTAAAATGCCACTCGGGAGTGCATTTCAATAAATATATATTTTTAAAACAAATGAGATGAGGAAAAATCTCCCTGGAGCAACTTTAAGTAGTCCATCAACTATGGAAGATGTTGCTGATGATATTTGCACTTAATAGAAATGCACCAACCGAAACCAAAGCAACATTTTGCTGGGAGGAGTGCAAAAGCATACGCACACACACACACACACACAGCTCAAATAGTGTAATAAGTCAAACTGGAGGCGAGCAGACGGTGCATGAATATCAAATGCGGACTAATTGATGAGCTAATTTATGCAATAACCAGAATGCTTATTTTTAATTTTCACTTTTTATGGGCGACATTTTTCAGAAACTCGGCTGCTCGGCAAGCGGTTCCGCCGGCCAACAGGTCAAAAGTAACATCGCGTCTTACTACATAACAAGGAAAATAAGTGTCTTTCCTTTTCAAAGTGTTCTCCCAGTTTGTGTTGATGGTCCAACAATAGAAGGGGGAAAAAAATCCAATTAAATTGAGAGTCGATCATATCCCCCTTCCCTCCTGACCGCCCCACCAACACTCCCACCACCGCTCAGGTCACCCATCTGACAAACATGTTTTGCTGCCTTTAAAAAAGTGATGAAAAGTCTGCCCGGTATTCGTGTCGGGAGAAGCTCCGCATTGATGTCTGCGGGCCAAACATGGTGGAAATTATAGATGAGAGAATTAACAGCTGCTGTGATCAGGAAGGATTGCATTTATTTGGTCAAAATGCTCGTGCGAAATCCGGAAAAAGGCCCCACTACAGCTGCTTCCAAACAAAATGGTACACTTCTTGTGTGTTTTCGGGCATGGCTTCTTCATGACTTTTTTGATGGGTCTACTCATGATCCATATGTCTGACAAATTTTATGTTACACAAGCTGGTTCGCCGCCCTCCGGGCGGCTCATCAGCTAGTTCCTGCGGAAGGCTGGTAAGGTGGGCCTTTGGCCCACAAAATTGTTGTTGCTTGGTTCAACTTTTTGTTCATCTTCATTGCTTATCGCGAAAATAAAGAGATGTTTAGCTCTACTAAATAAGTAACAATTTCATTGCAATGCTTGTGGGTTGACAACATTTTTTCGCTAAGATGCCCGCGCGATCGTAGTGAGCCACTGCCTGAGCGGCGCGCAGTGGCGGCGCGCAGTGGCGGCGCGCAGTGGCGGCGCGCAGCGGCGCGGTGAAGTAGGTACGTTTTGAAAAGGGACAGACGGAAGGACAGACCGCGTGCGGGACGACGCGCAATATATATATAGAATGGTGAAACTGTCACGTTGTGCCCGAAGCGATAAAATGATCGCTTCGTGCACAACAAGATAATGAGGTGGATCCCCGAAATAGCAGACAAAGCAAAGGTGGTCCGAGAACAAATGGGTTTTAATACAAAACACAAAATACCCGTCCGGGAGCAACAAACAGAAAACGCTGGTCAAAATCAGGACCAGGAATAAAAGGAAGCAACAGAAAACGCTTGCGAGAAAACGGCAAGGATTATAGTTGGCAACAATAGGAATTAATAAGAGTAGATTTAACGACGCGCAATCACAGCCACAAGGCTACACAGCAATGAATAGATTAAGGCAGTAATCGAGAGAATTGGCTCGGGGTGGAATACTCCGGCAGTAAGTTAACTGCCCGAGCACAAAGATAAACCCTGTGTAATCAGTCCTTAATGGGTGACAGGTGTGTCGGCGGTAGGCAGGAAAAGTCTGCCCCCCTGCTGGCAAACACGGGACGTGACAGTACCCCCCCCTCAACGGACGCCTCCCGGCGGCCTACCCGGCTTGGTCGGATGAGCTGCGTGGAAGTCGCGCAGAAGGGACGGATCAAGGATCCAGGAGCGGGGCACCCATTGACGATCCTCAGGCCCGTAGCCCTCCCAGTCGACCAGATACTGGAATCCCTTACCCCTGCGCCGAGAGTCCAGGATGGCACGAACCGTGTACACCGGGTCACCGTCGACGACCTGCGGAGGGGGGGGCGGAGTGGAAGGCGGAGCCAAGGGACTGGAAACCACTGGTTTGAGCAGGGAAACATGGAACACGGGGTGAACCTTCATGGCGGGCGGCAGCCGGAGCCTGACCGTGACGGGGCTGACGATGGACTCGACCACGAACGGTCCAGTGAATCGGGGCCCCAGTTTCGCGGACGTGCCGGCCAGGCGGAGATCCCTCGTAGCCAACCACACCTCCTGCCCCACCACGTAAGTAGGTGCCGGGCGCCGACGACGGTCCGCGATTTGCTGGTTCCGGGTCGCCGTGCGGGCCAATGCAGCTCGGGCCTCTTTCCATACGCGGTGGGCTCGCTTGAGGTGATGCTGCACAGACGGGACCTCCACCTGTCCTTCCTGGGACGGGAACAGCGGCGGTTGATACCCGTAGGCCGACATGAAGGGGGACCTACCAGTGGCTGAAGAGACGAGGGTGTTGTGTGCGTACTCCACCCACGGTAGGTGGTCGACCCAGGAGGAGGGACTGCGCAGGCATACACAGCGGAGGGCCGCTCCCAGATCCTGGTTGGCACGCTCGGCTTGTCCGTTAGACTGGGGGTGGTATCCCGAGGTCAGACTGACCGTGGCCCCGAGGGATCGGCAGAACCGCTTCCATACGCGGGACACGAACTGGGGCCCCCGATCCGAGACGATGTCCTTCGGGATCCCATGGAGACGGAAGACGTGTTGGACTAGGAGGTCGGCGGTCTCCAGCGCAGACGGCAACTTAGACAGCGGAACAAAATGAACCGCCTTAGAGAACCGGTCCACGATGGTGAGGACGACCGACCGCCCACGGGATGGAGGGAGGCCCGTGACGAAATCCAGGGCGATGTGTGACCAAGGTCGAGGAGGGATGGGCAATGGCTGGAGCAGTCCTGCCGGAGGCCTATGTGAGACCTTGCCGCAGGCGCAGGCGGAGCAGGCATTGATATAGTCCACCACATCCCTCCGAAGCTCCGGCCACCAGAACCGCTGGGTGACGAGATGCACAGTCCGGTTCACCCCAGGATGGCAGGCCACCTTGGACCCGTGCCCCCACTGCAACACCTCCGAGCGCAGAGGTGGGGGTACAAACAACTTCCCTGCGGGGCATCCAGCCGGGACCTGGACACCATCCAGGGCTTCCTGGACCTTCTGTTCGATCTCCCATCTCAACGCCCCCACGATGCACCGGGTTGGGAGGATGGTCTCTGGTGACCGGTCCCTCTCCACGGGGTCGTGGAGACGGGAAAGGGCATCGGGCTTGGTGTTCTTTGAGCCAGGAGAGTATGTGAGGATGAAGTTGAAACGGGTTAAGAATAGTGCCCACCGGGCCTGACGGGGGTTGAGTCTTTTAGCGGAGCGGAGATATTCCAGGTTCTTGTGGTCGGTGTAGACCGTGAACGGTTCCTTAGCCCCCTCGAGCCAGTGGCGCCATTCCTGTAGGGCGACGATTACAGCTAGCAGTTCACGATTGCCCACGTCGTAGTTGGACTCTGCTGTACTGAGTCGACGAGAGAAAAAGGCGCAGGGGTGCAATTTCTGGTCGACCGGGGAACGCTGGGACAGAACGGCCCCGACTCCCGAATCCGAGGCGTCCACCTCTACGACGAACGGGAAGTCCGGGTTAGGATGTTGCAGTACCGGGGGATTTGTGAATGCGGCCTTTAGGCTGGAAAATGCCGACCCCGCAGCCGAATCCCATTTGAATGGGACTTTTGTGGACGTCAGACGGGTCAACGGGAGTACCTTTTGGCTGTAGTTGCGAATAAAACGACGGTAGAAGTTAGCGAACCCCAAGAAGCGTTGCAACTCCTTCCGGTTAGTCGGTGTTGGCCAGTTCGTCACCGCCTCCGTCTTGGTGGGGTCTGCTCTCAGCTTGCCCTGCTCAATTATAAACCCCAGAAAGGAGATGACAGGTACATGGAATTCACACTTCTCTGCCTTGACGAAGAGCTTGTTCTCTAATAAACGCTGCAATACCAGCCTGACGTGTCGCTTGTGTTCTTGAATTGATTGGGAAAAAATTAAAATATCGTCGAGATAGACGAAACAGAAAATGTTCAGCATGTCTCTCAACACGTCGTTGATGAGATTCTGAAAAACGGCGGGGGCATTTGTCAGCCCGAAGGGCATAACCAGATACTCAAAATGGCCGAGCGGGGTCTTAAAAGCAGTCTTCCACTCGTCACCTTTCCGGATGCGAACCAGGTGGTAGGCACTGCGTAAATCTAATTTTGAAAAGACTGTGGCTGACTGTAAAGGGGCGAAGGCGGAGTCTAGCAATGGTAGCGGATACTTATTTTTTACTGTGATGTCGTTCAGACCCCGATAATCCACACACGGTCGCAGGGATTTGTCCTTCTTTCCAACAAAGAAAAACCCCGCACCTAACGGCGATCGCGATGGTCTAATTAGACCTGCAGCGAGCGAGCTGTTGATGTATTCCGTCAGTGCCTCGCGCTCGGGTTTAGACACCTGATACAGCCGGGAGGTTGGCAACGGAGCGCCCGCCCGCAGGTCTATGGCGCAATCGTAGGGTCGGTGCGGGGGCAAAGAGCGTGCGCGATCCTTGCTGAACACTTGACGCAAGTCATGATAGCAGTCTGGCACTCCGTCAAGGCAGATAGTTTCGGGGATGTCGTCACCGGCGCGTTCGTGCTGCCCTACGGCTGATCCTAAACAACGTTCATAACAGTTCCGGCTCCAACTCTCTATTGCCGGACGCTCCCAGGAAATTACGGGGTTGTGAGTCCTGAGCCAGGGCAAGCCGAGAATAACCGGAGCGTTACGGCACTGCAATAAATCGAACCGTAGATGCTCAACATGGTTACCGGATAATTTTAGTTTTAGTGGTTCTGTTCTTTGCGTCACGACCCCCAGGAGGCGTCCATCGAGATCACAAACCCGCTTTTTATCGGCCAACTTCTTGACATAACAGCCCAGGTCGGCGGCGAAGTCGGTATCCATAAAACAACCATCAGCCCCCGAGTCTATCAGAGCCCTAACCCGCCGCGACCGGGGCCCCTCAAATATCTCCCCCTCGAGTTCCAGTCTCCCGGTGTGTCCCGGCCGGGAGTCAGTTCGCCGAGGCGTGGGGGACTCTGCGCGGGGTCGGGACTCACAGTTTTTGGAGGGCGAGGATGGGGAATGTTCCGGTCGGCTGGGAGCAGCATGAGGTCCTCGTTGACAGCTGTCAGACCGAGCCCGATCGTTGAATCGGCGCCGTCTCTGCTCCGGTCCAACGTTTTCGCCACCCAGCTGCATCGGCTCCTCCCCGCAGTACGTGGCACACCGGGACGGAGAACGATCACCTCCCCGCTCCCGGTTTCTCTCTCTCAGGCGGTTGTCCAATCGCAGGGAGAGCTCGATTAACTCCTCCAGGTTGGAGCTGTGGTCGCGAGTCGCCAGCTCATCCTTGAGTTCGGTGTTTAATCCACGGCGAAACAGTCCGCACAGCGCCCGGTCGCCGTAGCCACTCTGGGCGGCCAGAATTTGGAACTCGATGGAGTAGTCCGCCACCGATCGCCTCCCCTGGTGGAGTTCAAGTAGCCGGCCCTCAGCCTCTCTGCCCCGCACGGGATGGTGGAACACCCGGCGAAACGCCGCCACGAAGCCGTGGAATGAAGACCGGAGGCTCGGCTTCGCGTCGCTTGTCGCCATCGCCCATGACGCCGCCGGACCTGTCAACAGGCTCATAATATATGCCACCTTCGCGGCGTCAGTAGCATAGAGGTAAGGTTGCTGGTCGAAAACGAGCGAGCACTGGTGGAGGAAGTACCCACACTGCCCGTGCTCACCCCCGTAACGTGGGGGGTGTGGAAGCGAAGGCTCCCTCATCATTGTGGGAAATGATGCGGGTGCCTCAGGGGTGGCAGGACGAATCACGGAGGGAGGTGCTCTCCGTTCCTCCACCCGTACAAGACGGGGTTCGAAATCATCGAACCTGTGAGCCAGCATGGAAACCGCGCTGCTGATTTCCGAAATGGCTTGGCCCTGCTGACTTAACTGTTGCTCTCGGCAGGACAGAACGGAAAAAATCTTTTCTAAGTCTGCGGGATCCATGGTGGCCGGAGTATTCTGTCACGTTGTGCCCGAAGCGATAAAATGATCGCTTCGTGCACAACAAGATAATGAGGTGGATCCCCGAAATAGCAGACAAAGCAAAGGTGGTCCGAGAACAAATGGGTTTTAATACAAAACACAAAATACCCGTCCGGGAGCAACAAACAGAAAACGCTGGTCAAAATCAGGACCAGGAATAAAAGGAAGCAACAGAAAACGCTTGCGAGAAAACGGCAAGGATTATAGTTGGCAACAATAGGAATTAATAAGAGTAGATTTAACGACGCGCAATCACAGCCACAAGGCTACACAGCAATGAATAGATTAAGGCAGTAATCGAGAGAATTGGCTCGGGGTGGAATACTCCGGCAGTAAGTTAACTGCCCGAGCACAAAGATAAACCCTGTGTAATCAGTCCTTAATGGGTGACAGGTGTGTCGGCGGTAGGCAGGAAAAGTCTGCCCCCCTGCTGGCAAACACGGGACGTGACAGAAACACGGTGTTACACGGTGGCAATTTTTTTTTTCTAAATCGGGTTGGGTGCAACTGAACCATTTGAAAGAAAAATGGAAGATTAAAACCAAAATGGTGGTCTTCATATTTCTTTTCGATCATGTCTTCTTGAGCCTTTTTTTTTTTATGGGTCAGTTCATGATCGCAATGAATACCAATTTTCAAGAAACACTCCGTTTGGGGGCTAAATTTTTGAATTCCCATGAATGTCAAAAATGACCATAGGGTGCTTGCTTCAAACCAAAATGGCTGACTTCCAGTGTCTCTTCCAGCATTGCCTTTTGAGGCTTTTTAAAAAAAATTATTTTTTAGTGGCTCCTCTCTTGCTTGACAAGCCGACCAACTTTCATGTTGCTGAGTGAAACTGGC
Source organism: Hippocampus zosterae (assembly GCF_025434085.1). Taxonomy (NCBI): domain Eukaryota; kingdom Metazoa; phylum Chordata; class Actinopteri; order Syngnathiformes; family Syngnathidae; genus Hippocampus; species Hippocampus zosterae. Next base: position 9,275,200 of record NC_067451.1, on the reverse strand, counting down.
ATCAGGGGTTAAGTTTTCCAACCCTCCAGTGGATTCTGTCATGCCCAAGCCTTAATGAGTACAACATGATTCCAGAGTGATGCAGTTCTGAAGCGGTTGACTCGAGCCTGCCCCCTCCCCCCGGAGCAAAAGCTTCTGGGTAGGGCGGGCGAGTGAGCGGGTCGAAAATGCACAAGTCTTGTAGCCGCATGAAAGATGCAGAAAGGCAGGCGAGCGACGGCGCGGAGTCGACACGACAGACATGATCTTAACCCGGCGGGATTCCGGCGTAACGAGCAGAAACAACAAGAGGGAAACAAAACACAGTCGCGAGAGGGATTCGCGCACGGACGGCGACATGCCAACCGGAAGAAGAAGATGACCCGAGGGTCCGCTGAGGAACCCCTGACCCTCTGTCAACAGGAACAACAGATGGGGAGGTCCTGGGAATGTCGTGTTAGGGCTTCATACATACGACTCGACAAATTTTTACACACAAAGTTGCAGCCAGAAAAATGTTTTCGGTTTCTTGTTGGTGCTTTTTTTTCTTTTGTTAATTATAGCTACTCAAACCAGGTTCCAAAAGATTGTTTAGTCTTTATACATCTATTACATTTTGCTTCTTTATCTCTCTTTGGTCCTTGTTTCTCACTAGATTTCCCAAAAAGGTGCCAAAGGATGTCATTGTCGTTGCCCACTTTTTTTTTTCCTTGTAAAGTCAGACTCTTTTGCTGTACCCAATGACCGGCGAGTGTCCTGGTTTGTTATTGTCCAGAAAACATGAACTGGAGAAAAACACATATGGCAATTATGTAATAATCACAAGACAAATGTACTCATCAACTAGTGCAATTATAGCAAAATGGTTTTGTTTTTTTTAAATAGTTAAAAAAAAGTCATTTTAGAGCCACATAATGTAGTTTGGGGACAGATGAAAGGATGTTGTGATGTTGTTGCCACTCACTAATTGCATTTTATGTTCCTGCAACATTTCCTCTGATGAGTTTTGAGTGCTCATTATGGTTTTTTTTAGAAATGTATTTTAATTATAAGCTCAAGAGTACAAAGTGAGCTCAGGCTGATGCCAACTAAAAGTCGTGGTGTTTGCTCGGTTCTAACTACAAGCGGTGTGTTCTCCATTTTGGCTGCCAGAGTACAGAAAGAGGACATTAAAATCGCCTCACATCTTCATTGGAATAAATCGTATCGTTGGCCGTTGGAAGTGAATATACTTCGTACTTCAAGTGAAACAGATGGTCAGCCTAATTTGAAAAAGTATTGTAACATAATAAATCACGAAACTAGAGTCATTTGTATCATTAATGAAGTGCATTATATCAGACTTGCCGTGAAGTTATCGTAAACTTGGAGTGACTTGTTTTAAATTATCAAGTATCATGAGCAACTTTATTGTCAAATGTATGTTGTCTGTTGCACAGACAACAAGAGGAGCTGCTGCGGGTGCCCGTGCCGCCATCAAAAGAACACTGAACATAAAATGGCAAAACAATACAACGCAACTCATAAAACAGTCGTGCCATCCTAACCACTATTCCTCCATTCACGTTGTTGTTTGAAGCAGTAATAGATGAAAGAGGAGCGAATTAGAGTGAATCCTACTCTAACCAAAGCTCATGCTATTTTAAATTTGAGCACATTTTGTCAGGATTGAAGTCAGTTGTATCGTAAATGAAGTGAATGATAGAAATGAAGTGAATAATGTCATTTTTTATTGTTTTATAATTTGAATGAATCACATCGTTGTCACATTTCGGTTTTTCGGTCTGGCCAGCAGGTGGCAGGAGCGGTCTCTCTAGCACACCTGCTGGCAATCATTAATCAATAGAGACACTATTTAAGGACTCCTACGTTCAACACCTGTTGTGGGAGTATTGTTTATGGCATTGCTTACCTCGTTGCTCATTGACTAGTGGCTTTTGACCTCGTCGTGTTTTCGCGTGTAGTCTCGGTACCAAGTTTGTGTGTAAGTACCATTTTGTTTTGATGATCTGGCTTTTCTCGCGTGTACAAAGTGTTACATAGTTTTTCGTTCGTAGTTTGTGGCTTTACTTTCCTTTTCTTGCTCTTTTGTGCAAGCTCCTTTTGTTAGTCGTTTTTGATTTACCTCCTGGTCCTCATTGTGGACCAGCGCTTTATGTTCCCGCTTATTTCCGATTCGAGTTGGACATTAAATTGTCTTTACATCGGAGACCTTGTTTTTGTCTACGTTTTTTGGATCCCCCTCCCTAACTCGGTTTATCCGAGTTCGTAACAATCGTAAGTATAAGAATTATATTGTATCGTAGTTGGATGGAAACTTTGCTATTGCGGCACACTAAATCACAATTAAAGTGAATCATGTTGCATTTGGAGTCCTGTCATAATTAAGGTGAATGATATTGTATCGCAATAGAAATGAAACATAAAATTGCAGCGAATCACATCCTAAATAGAGTCATTCATATCGTCATTGAAGTGACTCGGAAATGGTGTGATTCATATCATAATTAAAGTAAATCATAACATCCTCATTCAAGTGGAACTTACTGTGTTTGCACTCAATTGTATTGCACCAAATGAGGGTGAATCACAGAACCATATTGGCGTATTACATCGCAATCGGAGTGAATCGTCTTGCATCACAACTACAATCAATCCGAGTGAATACGTTTGCATTTTAATAGGTTTGAGTCATTTTGAATAACAATCAGAACGATTCACACTATCGAAGGTTCGAAGACGAGAATCCAAGACCAATGCTGAAATGTGACGTCCGCCAGGTCAGATTGTGGATTTCTCCCACTTGGACGTTTGTTATCGTTAGAGCTCAGCGGATCATCTTTGGCGTGTCCGCATTTGTGTTTTCCCGCGTGCATGCTCACAACCGATAAGTGGCCGGCGCTGGCAGCAAAATGAAAACATCAAAGGTTGAGTCACGAGGCGGATTGTTGTGGAAATAACCTCAAAGAGCCGCCACTGACCGCCCACTCGTAAGTGGGTCGGCCCATGCTGGCGCACACTTCATCGCGCCAGGTTTTTAATTGCGCCCACCACGCAACTCCTTAATTAGCCACTCCTTAATTAGCCAGCGACAGCATTATCAGCATGTTCGGCGGGTTGCTCCTTAACTCTTTTGCCAAACGTTACTTCTGTCAACCAACCAACAAGCACACTGAGGTGCCAATTAAAAGAAGCCGTCAATCCGACTACAAACCACTTGTGAAGCTCAGAAATCTTATCAGAAAACTTATTTGGACAAAGGATGTCATGTATGTGGGGGTGAGGGGCACACAACACTGATCATTGTATCTGCTTAATTATCAACGATGTGAAGATCAATTTTTGAAACTGTCTCTAGAAGTGTAAAATGAACCAATTAATTGAGTGATTATCGATTAATCGTTAAGTGATCACCGATTAATCGTTTCGAAACATGATTTAACTTACATGTACAGTGGTACCTCGACTTACAAACGTCTCTTCATATGAAATGTTCAAGTTAGGAAATGCCTCAACAGGAAAACATTGCATCTAGTTACGAAAGAAACTTTAAGCTACGAAAGGTAAAAATACATGATGGGCTGCTAGTCGCAGCTCTGAGTTTCCTGAACGCAACATACTTTTAGGTGCTCTGCCTTTGGCAACACAACAATCGTGTGTGCTATTTTCCGCTGCGAATGAATCGATTCTGATCCTTGATGGAGAATTTCTTTCTGCCAACTGTTTGCGTATCAAATTTACTCATGTTCAGCTTTTACTTTTTCCAGAGGAAAAGTTTTCCATCATCCCCTCACACCTGGGTCTTAATAAGGTCACTTGCTGGCCATTCTTCTTTCTTCATCTTCTTCACTGTCATGCTTTTAATCACCACAGCCTTGTTGTGCTGCTGGAGCGCAGTGCTGCTACCCCCGCAAAAAAAAAAAAAAATTCCATGGAAAACACACACAACTTCACGGGTAAAATGTTTAGCGGCTGGTCCGGGGCGGTGGCCATTAGCCGTAACTCAGCTCTCAGCTTTCCATCACGCCGCGCGCGCTAACTGCACCTCCCGCCCTGCGGCTGGCTGCTAAAACAAACACTTTGGAAAGAGAAAATGAGCTGGAAAATGTTCTGAAAAAAGCCATTGGGTCTGTCGTTCGGAAACATCCTGCTTTGGCTACGAATATGAATCATGAAAGGACGAGGGGTCTGAAATGTTTGAAATGTTGTCTTCATCAATGCTAACAGGAAGTATCAGGGGAACCAATCTCCTTGATGGAGAAACACACGCAACAAGAACATTCATACAAAGTTCCTCTGGTCCTTTAGGAACTGGAATCTCATTCTTGTGATCTCCATGAGATCACCGTTCACTCGATCACCAAAATCACTCCAAGATTCCAAGTGTGGGAGTTAGCTATCTTTTGATCTAACATTTTGTGATTTGAAGCAGGGCTAACGAACTCATTTTAATTTCTCAACTATGAAAGATATTCCAACACACCGGATACTGTGAGACCACAACAAACCAAATTTCTAAAAGCCCCACTTCCCAATGTTGCTCGATAATCGCCTTCGATTTAACACTCGGACTGCACCGCCGGCGTAGAAATTTCAGTTCACAGCGGATAATCTGCGGCGTCTAAACAGCCTTCGACAGCGGCACAGCAGTGAACTCCAAGCCTCCTTCTCTTTCCTCTTTCCCTCCCCCTTTTCTCCCACCCCAACGTCGCCCGTCAGAGTTTGAGAGTTTAACATGGCGGCGGAAGAGAACCAGCGCTATTTGTTTGACAGGTACATGTCTCTATAGGCCACTGCCTTTCCAATTTAAGAGGCCCTTAAGCCGTGAGCAGCCGCTTTAACATTATTCTCCGTGAAGACGAAAAGGGTGTGTGTGTGTGGGGGGGGGGATGTTTTCTCTTCTTCCTCACCGCTTTTAACACGAAGGCCCCGTCGACCCTTCAAGGACGCCTCGCTGCAAGTCTTTCATCCTTTTGCTTGAATTTTAATTATTTTCGCTGGCTTGTCAAGTCCCGCCGGTGAGCAGAGCGAGAAAGTGAGGTGACGGAAAAGGCGGGAGTGATGGGGGGTGGCGGGAGGACGCGGGACTACAAAATATTTCATTAGCCTCTGAAAGTCGCCTAGTGGGAAGATTTGACCGAGGCGGCGGACCTCATCCTTGCTCTTGACGTGTCAGCCGACGTTTTGTTTAATTTGAACGGCCGGCGATGTGAATGTTAAGAGAGGAACACAATGATTTCTGCTTAATTATTTTTGCATGTTTCCAAGGGAACAAGCGCATAATCTTCAGAGGAAAAAAAAATTCATCGCTCCTGCAAGACACCCAATGTTTTCTTCGTTGAGGAGTTTGAATCGCACCCCCCCCCCCCCCCCGCCCCCCGTGCCTGTCCGGGTATTCCGGATCCCTCCCACATTCCCCAAAACATGCATGGTAGGTTAACGGAACATTGTCCGTAGGTGTGGTCGTGAATGCGAATGGTTGTTTGTCTATCACGCATAGCCAGAGATTGGCTGGCACTCGGTTCAGGGTGTCCCCCGCCTTCTGCCTGAAGACAGCTGGGATATGCCCTAGCACACCCTGCGACCCTTGTGAGGATTAAGCGCTTTCTGATAAACCCTGAGAAAACCCACGCAGAACATGCAAACTCCACACAGGAAGGCCGGAGCCAGAATCGAACGTTGCACTTCTGCACTGTGAAGCTTACACACTAAACAGCCAACCAGCAGGCCAGGCCCTAAGGGAGGCAAAAGCTTGAAAGTATATCTGATGTCATCTCAACATTTACCTTGACCTGTCCACCATTTTAACCATGTAACCGTCTTCTTGTGACTACAAATCTACAATCTCAATTGAGAGTCGACCTCAGCGACCAATCAGCATTCCGGGCACAAACACTCATTTCGAGGTCCTCCATGACGGGACGCCTCACAATCTCCAAACCAATTTGGCGTCTTCTCCATCACAGTCGACCCCGTAAATCTGCATCGGCGGAATGGCTTTGGCAAGCAATTACCGCCATGCAGGACATCGCTAATTTGATGAGAATCTGCTTTGACAAGTCCAGACCAAGAGGAGGGGCGTGAGGGGGAGGGCGGCGCGGGGCGGCATCCTCGTGGGACCGAGGGGGGCGGGGCGGCAGGCCGACACGAGAAAGCAAAAGGATCATTGCAGGAGGGTCAGTGATACATGCAAACGTTGAACCTCATGTCAAAACATGCTGCGGCGCGCCAGCTGAGCCCACCGGGGGGCCGCCCCTGCATGCTGCGGTCATGCTGCGGCGCCACATCAGCGCAAGCCATACACACAATGCCTTCGCTTTGTCCAGTCAATACCTGTAACAAGATTTTGTGTCACTGCTTTTTTACTTTTTTTGGGGGGGGGGGGGCTATAATCTCCCGGATTCATCCCCAGGGTCCGGGTGTTGTTCCCCAAGCTGTTTTCCAACAGCTACTGCTGTTGCTATTTCTTAGTAATGATGATGATACATGAAGCTTCGAGTGCTTTTCAGGATACTCAGACACTTTACATCAAACAGATAATAAACCAAAAATAGTACGAAGGCATCCAATCAGAAAGATTGGATGCCAACAGGTTTTCTTCTCTGTTGTTTTTTTAATCTGTCCTCCATTTTCTCCATGTTTGCCCAACGAGTATTCTTGCTTTCAACTCTCTATTCTACCTATTTTACCCAGATCCCCCTCCACCACCGTGTTCGGAGGCATTGTTGTTGTCAGTCATTCTCTCCGTTCGTTTATGTCTGTTTGTCCCATTTTGAACCCTGCTGTTGTTTTTGTCTTGTGTTTTTGTTTTCTGTTATCCTTACGTTCTCTTGCCAGCAGGCACGGCGCTCGGCATATGCCGATTATGCACTGTGCGTAGGGCACCGACAGCCTGGGGGGGGCACAAAAAAAAATCTACCCATCCATTTTCAGATCTGCTTTATCCTCACAAATGTCACGGGGGGTGCTGGAGCCTATCCCAGCTGTCTTCGGGCAGCAGGCGGGGAACACCCTGAACCGGTTGCCAGCCAATCGCAGGCCATACAGAGACGAACAGCCGAGGGACAATTTAGCGTGTTCAATCAGCCTGCCATGCATATTTTTGGAATGTGAGGGGAAACCGGAGCACCCGGAGAAAACCCACGCAGGCCCGGGGAGAACATGCAAACCCCACACAGGAAGGCCGGAGCTGGGATCGAACTCACGACCTCCGCACTGTGAGGTGGACGCGCTAACCACTTCACCATAGGGACAAAACATAAATAAATAAATAGAATAAAATCTGAATAATAATAATTGGAATTAAAATAATAGCAGTATATTTATAATGAAGGTTTGTAAAGTATGTTCATAAATATACCGGTAAGTACAGTAATATAAAAATAGCATAGGCTTACTTAAAAAAAAATCTCCTTTTCCAGATTTCTCGTAGGTCTACCTTTGGTGCCCCCCAGTACCCTCTTTTTCATTCTCTTGTAGTTTGTTCCATGATGCTCCATTGCAAATTTGGCAGAAGCTTATTTTTGGATATCTGGACATGGCGTCGAAAAGGCATTAAGAGTTGGGGGCCGAAAAGAGGAAAAGAAAAAAAAACTGTGAGATGACTCTTTGTCTAACCTGCAAGTAACACGCAATGTTTTAAATAACATTTGTTTGTTCATTTTGTTTAGAGGACCACATCCATGTTTAGATGATGCATTTACATGCACTTCGGTCATGCGATAATCAGAAAAGACTGATTCACATGGTTCAGTCAATAGTTTGATTTCTTTCCAAATACATGACATTCTTGTTCCAGTTGTTTTTCCATCATTTGATCCTTTGAATCATTTCCCTAGCAAATAAAGACAACTTAGTATTAAGAAAGTATTCCAGACTCACCTTGTCAGACAGCAAATAAAAGCAGGACCAAACGTCATTAAACCTACCTTTATTCTATTTTATCGTCACTGCATCCACTTGCTAAATGAGGCTTTTGACTCTCAGCTCTTGGACGAAGGTCGCTCCAAAGTCAGAAATAATCACATTTTCAACGCTTTCAATTTATCTCTTAATGAATTTCGCTTAATTATGATTCGCCATTGCTCATCGTCAACACTTTGGAGCCGCCGCATTCCCAAGGACACTTATGTGATCCTTTATTTATTTATATATATACATATTTTTTACACTTTAATTTCGAATGCTGTTGATCTGCTCTGCACAAAAACCCGCAATGAAAACGAGGTCGTCTTGAAGTTTATTCATTGCATATTTATGTATAATATGATTCAAATGAGTATCTAATGAAGTGGCTAACGTTTGATAAGTCCGCTGTAGCGGGCATATGGCATGAAGGGTGGGTGGGATGGACTGATGTGGGCGGTACATTGGGGTCCCGTTGGGGTCAGAACACGATAAGTGCAAATTGAGCCTTTTAAATGTAAATGTAATCACAGAGGAAGTCTCCTTTAAGGGCGTTGCAGCATCTTTACCTTCACGCCCGACGCTATCCATCATCGCTTGATGCAACGGCTGAGACATTTACGACTCATAGCGCGGACCCCTCGCCCGCACCTGCAGGTGGACGAGTTATCACTGAAAGGACGCCCGCGATCAAACTTCATTGGCTTAAAAAAAAAAAAAATAGATTTAAGAGAGTCCCGTTCAATATAGCTTCACATTAAAAAAAAAGGTAATAATATTGATTCATGATGAAGGCTCATTCAGGTTCTCGTCGTCATGTTTCTCGTTAATGGCGAAGACAATCTCTGTCACCCGAACGGGGATGACGCATCGCTGAAAGAGAAGGACGGGAGAGGCCACCCGCAGCCAACCCTTTTGTTTTGTTTTTAGAAATTATTCAAGGTCTTTTTCAGAGAGGTACAAAATGTAGAAAAGAAGTGATTCATGCCTTTTGCTCATATTGGTTCTAGTAGTAGTCGTGTGGCCATGTTTCATTCTAATGTCAAAGTCCGTTGCTGTCATCTGCCGAAGACACAGTCGTCACAGGCCTGAAAGGAAAGACCTAACCTTGCTTGATTTTGAACGACTTTAACAGGTTCTTGTTCCTTACGGGCCTCTCATACATAATAAAGGATAGTAACATTCATTCATGAAAAAAGCGCTTTCGTACATCCATGTTTCGTGCTCTTGGTAAAGAATATGGCCGTCTGTCACCAGGAGAGGAAGGAGAAGTCACTCGCAACTATACCTCAACGGATTTTCAGCAAATTTTAGAACGTCTTATTAAATTGCGGGTATCATATATCCATCCATTTTGTGAACCGCTTTATCCTCACAAGGGTCGCGGGGTGTGCTGGAGCCTATCCCGGCTGTCTTCGGGCAGTATGCGGGGAATACCCCGGACCGGTTGTCAGACAATCGCAGGACACACAGAGACGAACAACCATCCCCACTCACACCTTGGGACAATGTTGAGTGTTCAATCAGCATGTCATGCATCTCTTAGGAATGTGTGAGGTAACCGGAGTACCCGGAGAAAACACACACAGGACTGGGAGTACATGCAAACTCTACAAAGGAAGGCCGAAACTGGAATAGAACCCGGTATCTCTGAACCGTCAGGTCAAAGTGCTAACCACTGTCCCACCGGGCCGCCCGGTATCAAAACTAAAAACAGTAAAACTCATTCATGTCACATGTTCATTCAGTTTCTGGTAGTTCTTTGATTGAAAGCATCTTCTGATCATCAAAGCAACTTAACCTCATTGTTTGTTTGTTTGTTTCTGTTGTTGTTTGAACACAGTCTTGTTCAGTGAACTAGAGTACATGTTTTATGCTTATCCATATTCTGGTCGCTGTGTTTCCATATTTCCCGCTTCCTGGAAAGCACCTTTTGCCAATTAATTAATTAATAAGATGTATCCATTTTGTGTTCATATTGTACTTAATTGAACGGTGTTTGCTGTTTTTTTTCTTCTTTCTTCTTTCTACCTACATTCATGCTGCTGGAGGCTGTAAATTTCCCCAGTGTGGGACAAATAAAGGATATCTTATCTTATCTTAATGGTTGAGTGACAAAAGGATAAGACCACAAAGGCTTCTGAAGTGAGGGATCCCTGCGAGAAAACCTCATTGACTTTTTCACAAATTGAACAGGGTTTTGATCACTTCTGCCTCACACAATAAAACATGTTGGGCGCCATCAACCAAACCTCAGTGGCTTTTTAACACATTTAACCTTTTTCACTCTGGCTTCACATATTAAAACAAAGTAACACTGTTTCATGACGAATGCTTTTTCTGAATCCGGTAGTCATGTGGATATGTTTCTTGCTTCGGGAAATGTGTTTTCTGCCAACTATATCAAGAATGACGGGAGGATGAGACATCGCAGTCCCGAAAGGATGTCCATGAAATAGCCATTGACTTTTGAATGGATTCAACAGGGCCTCATTGACTGCGGCCTCACATAACGAGGCACGGCAACGTGAATTCCTGATGGATGCTCATTCAAGTTCTCTTAGTCATGCCTCTACGTTTCCTACCTGCTGCTAACCAAAGAAGTTTCTGTGATGAAAAAAAAATTATAATAATAAGTTCAGGGAGCGTGCCGGAAACACTGAGGACAATTTGTACCGAACGGCTTAAAGTTTCTCTTTCCGGAACATCTGCTGCATGTTTGTCAGCAGTTGTTATTCCTCAGGACGAAGGCAGTTTTCCTCCACGTATTCAGTGAAATAAAATTGTGACGACAGGAGAGCGGGTCGGGACGCTAAACAGGTGGTGCTGTCCTCGTCTCCCGGCGAAGTGGTACCTCCTCCGCGCTTCTATTTTCTACGCTTGGGCGCCTTGACATTTTGTCAGGGAGAGGTGAACTCTTTTCAGGGCCTCTCTGTGGAAGGCTTCATTACTTTGTCCCCTAGCCCCCCAAAATATTAGTATCACAGGAAAAGAGGTGAAGGAGGGTGAAGTCAGGTCGGCCGGGTTGTTCAGTGAATTTACGGCGCCGTTATTTTGCCACTCAGCATGATTGTATTCATATTACCACCCCCCCTCCCCCATCCCGCCAAGGTCGCCGCCCGCACGCCACCCACCTGCCGACCTTGCGCTCCGTGCGAGCCCTCAGATGAGGGTGGCGTAGCGTTAACTGGAAACCCTTCAGCTTTCAGCTTTGATGGACAGTGGAAATAAAGGCGCCGGCTCAATGACACACCAATCCGCCGCTGTCAGTCGCCACGTGAAAAGAGTTTCCGGCCAGACAAAGCCCGACAGCCCCTCTAGCCGAGCCAGCCACTGGCCGAGGCCACGTGCTGCCGAATGGATGCATTGATCAGACGCGAGGACGCCACCGCCCTCGCCGTGTTTTTCGTCGGATGGCCACCAATCACAAATAAGAGAGAGGCTGTCTCCTCATGTTAAGGTCGCCTCTGCCGTTTGTCTCCGTAGCCGTGACACAGGGAGGGACCCGCCGACCCGGCCGCCAGGTCAGACTTTTCATCATATTGGATCCATATGTGATGTTAAAGGCGCAACATAATATCCTGATGTCACATTTTACCTTGTTTTTCATATCCCAATCCCAAACAAATTAAATATGGGTGACAGAATTCAGTTCTGATCCAAAACATGAGCCTCCAGCAGTTAATAAATCAATATGGGGTCTCAAGCGTGTAACTCATTCACATCAATTTATGTCACTGAAATGAATCGAAAACAGCAACAAACAAAAATATCAGTACGTTAAAAAAACGACATAAAACAAGACAAAGTCAAGATAGAAAGCAATTTTATGAAGTGAATATGTGCCTTGACTGAGCTATTTAGTGACGTCAGGTGCTGGTCAGTTCGTCTGCGTGAGAGCTTTAATATTGAGGACTTCTCAAAAGTGTTATTTTTGTCTCAATCATTAGTTTAATTCGTTCATTGTCTTATTCGTTATGTTATTCATTTGCCATATTACATTTAAGTATCGAATTAAACACATTGCATTTGCATTTCACTCATTCTAATCTGAAACGCGAGCCTTCGGGCATCCTCTGTCGCTTCAACATTGACAGAAGTCACAACGTTTTGAAGACGTGATTAGATTCTTCCCGAGTGCTTTCACTGCTTTGGTCTGATTCGAATTCAGCTCCTCCTGTTGCAAGATTTTCGATTTGCCCAAACTGCGCTGTCCTCCAAAACACAAGTCTTTAGCCAGTGCTCGTGAGCCAGTTTGATTGACATATATATTAACCAATCAGATTGTGTGTGTTTGCATCACTCTCCCCTCCCCCCGTGCTTTTTGAAATGGTGGTGAGACAGCGTACTCCCTAATGAAAATAAGCGAACTAAGAAATTAAATCCACTTGGTATGTAATACTTTTTAATACTTATAATACTTTTTCTATATTTAGTGATACCTTTTAAACCAGTGCTCGTGAGCTAGTATGATTGACAAATATGTCATCCAATCAGATTGTGTGTTTATATCAACCCCCCGCCCGTCATCCAATCAGATTGTGTGTTTATATCAACCCCCCGCCCCCGTGCTTTTTTTGAAATCGTGGTGATCCAGCGTGCTACCGAATGAAAATAATCAGATCAAGAGGCTAAAATCAGTTTCTGTGTAATTCGGGTACTTTTTCTCTATATTTAGTGTTACTTTTCAAATAGAATTACAACAGATGGCTTCAGTCTGCGTCGAAGGAAAACTAAACTCTGTATGCGACATATATTTATAGACTCAAAAGAGCAATTGAACTCCTCAAGAGGATGAGAGAAGGATGCATTCAGTCTTCAAATAATGTGCTGTTTCAGTGAGTATAATGAACTTGATTCATATTTTGCATTTCTTTGTCACATTTCTCAGTTATTAGTGTCGCTTGTGTTGCGCTGGAGATGATGAGTGTGGCACAGCTGCGGCTGTACTGCTTGGAGATCGGTTCAAGTGTCTGCTCATTTGTTTTATTTTATGACATTATTTTGCATTCTGGCGATGTTAGATGTCTGAGTCTGTTGTGGTGTAAGAGTCTTGCTTAATATTGTTGTTTTTCTGGTTGTGGTGATGAACGCTAATTAGGATGAAGTTTCGGGAGGCGAGGCCCATGGTAGGAAATGACATGTGGGTGATGATCCTAAAGCGGCCGTCTACCAGTGCGCTTTACCACAAGGGTTCTTTTTTGCTTGCTGTGCGGCGGAACACGTGTGTAAATTATGCACCCTGGTGCCAGATACGGAGATTTTTGTCATTATCAAGAACGCCAAAGTTCCTAACAAGCGGCACCTTCAAACCAAAATGGTCGACTTCCTGTACATTTCACAGCATGTGTACTGTGAGGATTTCCTCTCACGATGAACATACAGACGAGATTATTTTTCAATCGGACTCACTGGTGCCCAAACCTGTAATTTTGTAACCTTTTTCCCCGCTTCTCCCAAGGGACGAAAGGCTGTGCGTACTTCAGTGCAGCGCATCATCAAATGGCACCTATAGGCTGTAGTTATTTAAAGGTTGTCACATAATTATGGCTCTCATCCGAGACCTTCGATCATGTGGGGGGTCAATGCGTGTAAGCCGCCGGATGATTTTAGCGGGCACTCTTGCGCCAGCATCAGGATAATGGATTTCATGGAGGAGAGACTTCGCTGCACACAACAGGCAGGAAGCTTCAAAGTGTTCTCCACAATGAAGCCCCCCACTCCCTCCCCTAGAGCCAACCCTTCTCTCCTCTCTGTAAAAGGCAATTATCAGTGGCAAAATGGCAGCTCCATCTGCGTCCATTTGTGGCTCACATCACACACGGGATAACATCTATGTTTGGTAATTATCCGAATTAGCATTTCTGCTGGCCACGATGCGTTCAAAGGCGAGCCCGTGTGTCGGCTATGATACCGCCAACGTCAGATCTCTGACTCTCTTGATGTTCCGTGCATCATATGGCGAAATATTGAGCGGCACCTCACAGATTGGGTCCATAATCCAAGAGAAAAAGCGAAAATTATTTGACTCCTGCTAGCCCTGAATAGATGGAGATTATTATACAGATATTTTGGAGAGAAGTTGGGTAGATTATTGTACACATGTTTATGTTGATTGTTATAAGGTATGTTGTGCAGATTGGTGTTGGATAGATTGTAGTTCTGGATGTCGATTTTTTTTTCCCCCCCTTTTTTTGACTGATTGTTGAATAGATCGTTATACAGAGAGTTGGGTAGACTTGTGTTTAGTGTTGTGCAAAAAAGTAGCATAGATTTTGTACAGAATGTAACATTGATTGGTATGTGGATTATTGTACAGATATTTTGGACAGGCGTTTGCTGTGTAGATTATAATAGAGTATCTTGGGTAGATTGTTGTACTGGACGTTGTGTCGATTCTTGAACAAAAAGAACGTCATGGTTTGTGTGGGTTTCTGTACAGAGTTTTGTCATACATGTTGTGGAGATCGTTGTACAAATTATTGGATACAAACTTGTTTAGACTGCCAAACAGAAACCTGGGTAAATTGTTGCAGATACTGAGGTGTTGAATCTTCTGAAAGATGGTGATTTTTTTTGGGGGGCGGGGGGGGGGGGGGGGGGTGATGTAGATTTTTCCAAGCTACTTTAGATTGCTGTATGTTTGATGCTCCAAATGTTGTTTAGAACGTTGTACAGATAGTTGAAATCATATTTGTTGTGTAGATTACTGTACAAAATGTAGATTATAGTGCAGTTTGGAGTTTTGTGTAGAATTTTGTGCAGCCTGTCGCAGAGGAGTAGGTTGTTGTACATAACGTGTAGATTGTTTTGCAAGAATGTATCGAAATTTCACTAGATTGTCACAGAGGACCCTTGGTAGAAGGAGAAATTGTCCAGAGCAGAATCTCAGAATGCAACACACAAGGTCTTCTGACAAAGAGGCAAAGGGGGACATTTTTACCTTAATGAATTTAAAAGGAGACAAGTGAAGTTTGTTCCTGCGGTGACAGCCAGCAACATAATGTCACCAAAACATGACTTCCTGTTTGGCGGCAGGTCGCACATCCTGACAGTTGCCTGGCCTGACCCATCACCCCGCCGGCCCGACCCCTCACAGACGCGAGTCTGTCGCCCGACGTGTGACACCACTTACTGTCGGAGCGTGACGTCGCCGAGGCAACAGGAGTTGTCATGTGGGGAGTGCGCATGAAGCATTGGAAAAAAGGAAACAGAGTCAATTAAAACTAAAAGAAAACAAGAGGGCACACAGGGTCGTGTGTGTGTGTGTGTGTGTGTGTTTGTGTGTGTGAGTGTGCGCGCGCGCGCGCGCGAGTGTGAGAGTGTGTTTGCATGTGCGCGCCAATTTACTGGCAGCAGACATTTTGTGTGATTGTCACTTTAAACCTTCATAAGACAAAAGAGCTTGTTTGATGTACAAAATGGAGGTGGTGCACCTGAGGCGGTGCCTCAGAAAACTGGGATCATACTGAGAGAAAAAGTTATGGATAAATATAGATTTCAAATATAATATGGGTTCATCATCACAGTAATTAAATATCACAATACATTAAATATGACTGAATGAATACAATGAATTATTAACTACCAGAGATGGGCACTTGACCATATTTTGTTGTTCTACTTCTTCCTTTCATAACTTTGCTGCTGTGAATTGGGAATTTCTCCATTGCGAGACTAATAAAGGTTTTCTTATCTTATTATCTTATCTTGCCGGTATGTCCTCTGTCCCATTTTGTCCTTGCTACCCCCACCCCCACACCCTGAAAAAACACCCTCATTCGTGCATCATGCCATGAAAGAAAGGCATGCACGGGGGGGAATTAATACTCTACAGTGAAACTCCTCTGCAACAAAAGAAAACTACATGGGCGAAAATACCCCCGAGTGTGAAAAATTTCACGCTTTTCTGCTCCGCCTACAATCGAAAGTCCCCCTTTTCCATTATACGAAATCTTTTTCTCTGCTCTTGCCTCGCAACTAAATTCACTACAATGAAAACAAGCCTTCCGCAAAAGTATAATCCAACCTCAGCATGCCACAGCGACCTCTACTGCTTCGTTCGGAAACGGCAACAGCAACCACCACACTGGTTTACACATGCGCAGTAGTACAGGAAGTATTTGTTTCAGACGCAGCACGAAAGTTGCATTACTAAAATGACGAAAACAGACCTTTGCATACCAAGGAGTTAAGAAAAGAAAAGCATTAACGCTTGAAGACAGGGTAATGGTAATAAAAATGAGAGATACGGGGCGCAAAATAAAAGACGTTATGCAAGAAATTGATGTAAGTGAAAGTAAATGCTGATCGTAAATTTCACAATTCCTTTCCCTTTTTTTCTTTCTACGCTGGCTGTATGAACTGTCAAACAAGTGTAAGCTCATACTTATGCACTATTGGAATAAAAAATAAAAAGTACACATATGTTTTTTATGTGTGTTTGTGTTTACGTGATAAGATAAAATATCTTATAAAATTTGCTACAGTGAAAAGTCCCCTGCTGTGAAAAATGTCTTGCTGCAAACATGATTTTGTTGCGTAGTTTCACTGTACAGACGAGACATCACTTACTTTGCTCTATACAATATCCGTACCACTGCTGATCCCATCTTGAAGGACGTCTTTTGCAACAAAATGACAAAACATGTACAAAAAACTTGTACACAACATTCACCAGATTTTTCATATGAAAAGCTGCATTAATTCTTGGACAGGTTGTTGCCCAGAATGTTGTGTAGATTTTGCTGCAAGTTCTTGTATAGGATGTTGGGTAAATTGTTGTACTGAAATTAGGGAGATTGTGTCACACAATGTTGTGTACATTGTGGTACAGATTGTTCTGTTGAATTGTGGTTCGATGGTTGTGCAAAATGTTGTCTAGATTGTGGTGCAGATTTTTTTTTTTTTGAAAGAAGAAAAGTTTACTAGCGAGTTGGACAGATTATTAGAGCAGATTGTTGCACAGAATGTTGGGTAGATTGTTATATGGCCCGATGCTTGGGTTGTTTCAGATTGTGGTCAAAGTTTTACAGAATGTGAGGTGTTTTTTTGGGGACGGATTGTTATTTTGATTTGTGGGTAGATTTTTTATCCGGGATTTTGTGTGGATTGTCGTGTAAATGTTTGGACACAGAGTGGAGAATATCGTCGTTGAGAATGTTGAACGGCAGCATGTTGTACAAATTGTTGGGGGTATTGCTGAACCATAAAATATTCTCTGCATTTTTCAAAGTCATTCATTTTTTTCCAAGATGTGCTTTTTATTTTTTTTTCAAATGCGCATTCATCCTTTTTGTTTGTCTTGAATGCAGGGTGGAAAACGGTTTGTCAATGGAGGCGGCAAGGAGCGCACCGCGATTAGGTGACACACGACTGATAACAAAAGGTAGGAATCCAAATATTAGAGCTGGTGTCTGTGTGACGGTGCTGAAATATTAATCGAAGGAGGCGACTCATCAATTATTCATGTTCACTCACTCACGTGTACGCCTTCTAGTTAAGGTTGCCGCGATACACTTGTGAGACAAAAGAAAAAGAAGAAAAAGTTGGCCAACTTTTTCGTTCCCAGCTAATGAGACGCCGGCTTATGCCAAGGTTGCCTTCAAGATCTTGTGATGATGATACGTGTGTGTACACAAATGGTTTGCAAACACACACACACAAGAACAAATACGAACTTGTGCACAATGTGCTACCTCTCTTGAATCAGTGAATTTTATTTTTGTACAAATCCAATTTAGTCTTTCAACTCTTCTTTTAAAAGGGTAAAGATCAAAGTCTGAGATGAACCTAAACCACACACACCCGCCCTAGCTATATCGAAAATTCATCTTCCATTTCTTTTCGTTAGTTTGTATATGGCCAATTCAAATTTGTGTTCCTTCAGTGTAGTACCACGTTGTGCCACACCATGTCCGGCATCACTGAGCTCTACTGGAGGCGATGCAGCCTCGTTAAGGGTTGCTGCAGTAATCGTTTTCACACAGCAGAGAAAATATGTATACTGTGGAGTACCTGTAATTATTGCTGTGTGCTCTGTGTGCTCTGCTTGTGTTGTTGCGCCTTGTGTGTTCGAGTCACAGTGATTTGTAAGTTCAAAATTACCGTAACATCTCTGCCAAATTCCATAAGCCCATATTTCACATTATGTATCAGCGGACATTTGTGTGCCAAAATGCAATCTAATTAGATTTGAGGTGCAATGATTAATTAATTAAATTATCAAGAACTAATCGACTGTCAAATTAATTGACAACTGCTTTGATAAGTGATTACCGTATTTTCTGCATGATAAGGCGTGGCGAAGTATAAGGCGCACCTTCAATGAATGGGCTATTTTCAAAATGTTTCTCATATTTAGGGTGCACCGCATTACAAGGTAGACTAGATGAAGCTACGCTCAAGGGAATGCAATACAATACAGCTTTATTTCTACAGAGCTTTCACAACCACTGCAGCTAAAACAAAGTGCTTTACAGAAAATTAAAAATACTACGCCCGAGAAATAAGAATATTGACCCATATATAAGGCGCATCGGATTATAAAGCGCACTGTCAGCTTTCGAGAAAATTGAATGCTTTTGGTGCACCTTGTAGTGCGGAAAATACGATAATCGTTTGGAGGCCTTGTTTAACTTGGTCCTAATCTTTACAATTCCAGCCTCTCGGCAGTCTCGATCCTCTCCGATTTCTGTGGTTCCGCATGAAAGAAGACTGATTATCTTTGGTTTATCCAAATAAGACATTTGCATCTACTATGGAAAACAATTATCCATTATTAATTTATTTATTTATTTGCGGAACAAGCCAATCCCCAAATCACAATAAATTCATGTTTGTGCCTTTTCTACACTGTCAATTTGAAATAATGTGCTGTTTTTGAACAAATTGATGGGAATTCATCATATGAGTCATCGATTAAGAATAATAAAAAAATCAATAGATTAAACGATTCTTAAAACAATTGTTAAGTGCAGCCCTAGAGTGGAGTGAATTCAGAGAGATTTTGAAATGCATTATGCATGTTTTTACATATTTGCTGAAAACGTGCAAATACTGTGAACTATGTAATAGTCAATTGAGGAGATATTGAGTTGATTTCACCATTTCACTTTTCCTGATTTTTATTTTTATTTTTTTTGGGGGGGGGGGTGGCTAAAACAGCAGGTATACATTATTACAGTCCCCACTTTCCTGCTATAAAGGAACCGAAACTCCTTTGTTCATCAGCATTATCTTGCACAATTGTGACATGCAGTTAGCTAGCTAGCTGGGCATGACGGAACTCTAAAGACGACTTTGAAGATTGTGAATGATCGCATTACTGTGCCGTCTGTATCAAAGTTGCTCTTCCAAAACCCAGCACACACTCTGTGGCGTCACAGCTGAAGATAATATAGTGTTGTTGGCAGCAGGGATGATGCCGACATTCCTCACTGACTCGACAGAGCACAGCTGAGTAACTGTATTCTTGTTACGTTTGCGGGGGAAAGGGGGAAGGGCTTCAACCTGGTTGAGGGGGAGTGCAGGCAGGTGTCGGTGGAATTCCTAATAAGCACTTCATTTCCCTGCGTTGGCACGAGACTCAGGGTGGCCGTCAGAATGACTCAAACGCTGACAGTAATGAGGGGCTCCAGGAGGCCACCCAGACGAATTACATGCACGCCACTTACTACCCTTCTCATCCCTTCCCAAACCACCTTCAGTCCTTACTTCCTTCCATCCTTGCCACTTCAGAGAGGAGGGAATTCATTCTGATAAAACAAGTTTGTTTCATAAACATCAATGAGACTTTGGTCTTCAATGAAATGAAGATATGTGTGTTTTCTAAACATCGCTGACAATTTATGTTCAGCGACAATCTCGAACAACTTCGATGTCAACCGGCCTAATGTATGTCTTTGTGCATATCAAAGACAATTTAATCCTCAGTCAACCTACCCAATGTGAGCACAGACATATTAGTTGTCAATGACCCAAACAGAAATATTATTATTAGGATTTATTGATTTTTAAAAACTATTTTTTGGTCCCGATGATTGAGTGGTTAACGCGTCGACCTCACAGTGCAGAGGTTGTGGGTTTCGATCCTGGCTCTGGCCTTCCTGTGTGGAGTTTGCATCTTCTCCCCGGGTCTGTGTTTATTTGTCAATGAACCAAACAAATTCACATTTTCTCTAACCCTTTCAGGGACAGTGGACAGCTTGCCACGTTATCAGGTAACAGGGTGATTGAAAAGGTGAATCATCAACGACAATTTAGAAACGTTAACCAACTCAACCCACACGTAAACATGAAGTTTGGTCGTCAATGATTCTTACAAATGTTTTTTTTTTTTCACAAATATGTTCGGAATGTGGGAGGAAATCGGATTACCCAAACCCAACCTCCCTGCACCCCCCAAAAAAACAAAACAAAAAACCCCCCCCACTCAGGGTCGGGGAGAATACACAAACTCTCTACAGTAAGGCCAGGAGGAGAATTGAACCCCGGACCTCTGTACTGTGAGGCGGACATGCTAACCAATCGCTCACCGTGCTGCCCCATCGATAAGTAAAAAAAATGTATTCTTCAAAACATCAAGCTCGCATTCAACCTAAATAACTTGCGTCCTTTTGTAAATATCAGCGACAATTTGTTGTCAAAGCGCACTTCAAGGAGAATTTGAGTGTCAATGAATCGTAACAATTTTGGCCAACAATGCAATTTTGATTCTTGACCGACAAGATGTCAGTTTTTGGTGAACATCAAGGAGAATTTGTTCTGCAACCCACAATACAGTCATCAGTGACTTCCTCGCCACTTCAGAGAGAAGGAGGAAGACGAGGAAGAGGCTTGTAACTTATTCTGATGGCGTATCTCCTCCCCATCAGTCACGCACGGCTGCTAATCCTCCACAAGGAGGAAAGGGGAAAAAAAAGTAAAAGGCAGCGGGAAAGATGAGGGTGGAGGGCTAGTTAAAAAGATGTGACAGAGCGGATTTGCATTTGCAAGGCAACGACAAGAAGGAAAATAAAAAAGCAGAAATTGAGGGACGGGGATGAATCCTCAATGGGAGCAACCATTATTCCCCCCCCCCCCCCCCCCCCAGGCAGAGAGCGGAAAGGACCATCGCTGGCAAAGGTGAATGGTCGCCGCTGCCCATTAGCGACACTCTAACCTTTTCTCTCATTCGCTTTCATCGTAGACGCTCGACCAGAAATGTTTCGGGAGGATTTGGGATTATTTAAAGATGTCGGTCACCCGTAATTCAGATTTGGTGCCGTTGGGAGAGCAACAGCAATTCGGTACATCGTGGCGCTGTTAGTGTCTTTTTGAACAGCAGAAACAAACGCGTCTTTCACGAACTGAATGGACCTGTTTTACAAACATCAATATTTGTCTTCGGTGAATTTAACCTGCTTTCATAACAATCAAGGCAGCTTTATTTATGTCATGCATTTCAGAAACAAGGTAAATCAAATGTGCTTCGCAGAGTTACAAAACACAATTTAAAGGCAATTTTAAAAAGCAAAATACAACGTTTAAAAGAAAAAGAGTTGAACGCGTAAAAGTAGATTTTAGGCTGGTTAAAGCAAAGTAGAAAGTAAAATGTGGTTTACTAAGATTATTAAAATAACATTCAGTGCGAGTACCTAATTTTATATCTAAATCTACAAAAACAAAACTGACATGCGTGTTTTTGGAACACTCAAAGACAAACTAAAATTTCAATGTGTGGAATTTTGGAAACAAGACAACTTTCTTTAGTCACACTTTCTGAACACTCAATACCAATTTGGAGTCTTTGACGATTTTCTTCATTACAAAATACGTTTCATTGTTGACCACTACATCGTACTTGATTCCCCCCAATACGTTGTGCTGATGAATAATCAACATTTTTTCCTTTATTTTTTTGATGGTCACACTCAAATAGGCAATGTGTGAGCAGTTCCTCGGTAACTAAAATGTCTCTGATGCTGACAAAATTGCATACGATAGTTTTATTTAAGACTAAATTGTCTTTGATGTTGTTGATAACATGTACATTAGCTTAATTGGCAACTTGAACTTGTCTTTGATGTATACATTTGACAGCTTCCCTTCCTACATCCGCTGCACTGCACTCCACCGCTAATTAAATGTGCTGCAGCCTCATTACCCACAATTCCCTTTGCCGCCCGGGACACTTCCTGTTCCCGACCCCTGAATTTTTTTCAAAATTATAGTTATTTTTTTAAGAATAATTGCCTCTCTGATGGCTGATGCGTTTTCATCTCTCTTCCGGGACAGCAGTTAAGTGTCGTCATTGGTCGACTGCTCCAGCAGCATCGGGCGCCCCCTTCGTGTGACCCGCTGAGTCAGCGCGCTCACGCACACACACACACACGCACACTGAAAAGCCCTCTCGAGATGCACGTGACCCTATTATAACATTGTTAGAACCTATCTCAGCGAGCGTCCCAATTTAAAGTAATGAGGACATCTTGGTCAATTATTGATCTCTTGAATAATTGCTTTGCGTCTACGATTGCAAAAGCAACATCGCTCACATGCTTTCCATTTCTAGAACATTCTCTTCATGTCTGCTGTGTTTTTGTTTTTTTTTTAATCAAAAAAAGGCTTCAGGGGAGCCCCTGCTCCCCACCCCCAAATGGCCTTAAAGCTCATTTTGTGCTTTCTGCAATTTCCACACAATGTGCAGTAATGTACTGCCATCAAGTTCATCATCACACTCGTGTTTAGTAATCTAATTGCCTCGTGATTACCATTTTACTGGAATATGACTACAACAAAAGCACTGAAGTCGGTGTAATTGGACTTTTTATGATATTTCCGACACAAATGAGAAGCAGTCTTCAGCGAAGCTAACGCTGCGACTCTTTTAGTGAAAGTCAAAGACAATTTAGTCCTCAATGAAACTAACAAGTATTTTGGCGGAATGCAAAATGTGGTCAAGGAAGCTAATATACGTCGATGTCTGCAATTAAATGTTTAAACTCAATTTTTATACCACTGTTAAAAGTTGGGTTCCTATTTGAAAAGTTGAAAACCCTACTTTAAAACACTAATCCTTTTTTCGAAACCCTCCTTTGAAACCCTAATCACTAATTCCATTCTGAGAGTTGAACTCGAACATCAATCTCTTGTACACCTCACAATGGTACATTTATATTTCAGAAAGTCTTTTTATACTTCTAGGTCATGTCTTTGTTCATCGTAGTTGCTTGTTATTGCAATACTAGTGTAGCGTATGCTACCGTAGACAAACGCCTTGTGCGTTTTACATACCGAGCCAATGAACTCTTTCTGATTGTTATTTTTTAATCAGTCTAAACTCTTAACATTTTCTGGACTCGTGGACGTTTGTGGGCAGTGATGTTGACCTGCTGTTTTAATATTCAAGATACTCAAAAACGGCAAGCCGAACATCTGCCGATTCTAGCAGAGACCAAGGAACGACTCCGTCTAGTTTCCCTTACTTCACGCAATCCTGCATGTTTTGCCGTTAATTGACCTGCATCCTCATTACCAATCATTTCCTTTGCCACCCAAGATATTGACTGATCCTGGCCTCCTGATTTTCTTCTTTGAAAGAATAATTGCTTCTCTGGTGGGTGATTCTTGGATTCTTGGAATCAGCCTCACCAGCAAAATGACACAACGTTGACCGGCTGCGACAGGGTTGAGCTAATTTTTCTTTGGGGTTGACAAAAACATCGACGTGAGTGGTGTTCATCGACGTGAGTGGTGAAATTCTTCGGATCTCCAACATTTTACAAAACCAAGTTATGTTGTTCAATATTATCTTCGATGTCTGCGCAAAATATATATATTTTTTTTTACATGAGAATTTACCAATTTTTTGTCAGCATCAAAGACAATTTAATCGTCAGCAAACCGAACACATTTTTTTTTCAGCAGTTTCTGTATGCACTGATTTTTGACATTTTGAGCCAAGCAATCGACTTTTTTCGCTGTATAATTTCACAAAGGTTTATTACACCGCACATTTTTGAATCGGTTTTCAATTCAAGCAGTCGTTCGCCACCTTTGCCCTGCATCTGATTGTCAATCAAATGCATTGGTTGCCGCTGATGACGAGCTGCGAGAGGCCGGAACCCTCAGCGGGCGTCGGTTGGGTCCGGCCGCCGAAAGCGCCAATGCCACCGGCGCGCCCGTTTGCCTCCGGGGAAATCAGTGGCGTGTGTAATTACCGTCTGCTCGCCCGCTGCTGATTGATGCCTCTTGATGAAGTGGAGGCGTGATTGAAGAGTGAAGACGCTTTGGGAAAAATGGTGAAGAGGTCTTTTCACTGAGCGGACAGGAGCCGTGGCGATGGTCGCCCGTCCTCATCTGTAGTCAGCGGTTTGGCCCCCGTGGCGTGATGGGAGAGCTGCCTTATCAATTAGAGCTCTCAACTGGCTGAGTTCCAAACTGCATCTGACGCACATACAGAAAAGGTTTTCATTTATAAATAAACACAATGTTACTTCATCCCATGTCCATCATTTTAGAACCATCAAGGACAATTCCTCAGCCAAACAACTTGAGTCTAAACAGACAATTTTGAGTTAATAATGAATATGATTGAGGTTTAATTATTGAATTTATTTATTATTTATTTAATTGAAAGATGTTTGTTGTTGTTTTTTTTTCTCTTCTTCTTTCTACATACATTCTTGCTGCTGGAGGCTGTAAATTTCCCCATTGTGGGACAAATAAAGGATATCTTATCTTATCTTATCTTTTCTTTTTTCTTTTTTTTTAACCAGGGACTGCCTGGGGGCCTTGTTCGGGAAAAAGTCTGCATCTAACATGTTTTATAAACATGAAAACATTTATTTCTTACACCGATGTAATTAGTTGTTTCAACAGTAAAGACCACTTTTGAGTCTCCAAAAATTTTTTGACTTTGATGCTTACAAATACGTCTTGGGTGGGTTTTTTGGGGGTGTTTTTTTTTTTGAGACATGTTTTTTCTCCAAATTGTCTTAAAATCATGTTTTTGTTGATTTTACTTTTTACAATGAGTAGTGCTTAACAACCTCCCCCCTCCACCCTCACATCCTGCCTACTTTTGCCTGTAAAGGAAAAGAAAAGAGGGCCCTATGTCGTAAAGGTAACAAATTCAAGTTGTTCTTTTTAATCTTTTGGAAGCATTTGCGCTAGTGTCTCGCATTCACTTGACTTTCTTAATCGAGGCAGCTGCAGTCTCATCTCCCCAGCCCCCCCCCCCCCCCCAAAAAAAATCACCCACCCTCCATCCTGCCCGCCTTTCATAATCGCACGCAAGCTGCCATGACAGGTAGGAATTTGCTCCAGATTACGGCTGTAATATTTTGGCATTAAGGTGAATTAATGTTGCGGTGAATATGGGAAAATGCGGGTAATTACTCAATCTGTGGCACTCTTAAGACGTTTTAGGGACACCTCGGCGGATTTTCTCCCCTCCAGAAACCGCCGTCCCTCCCCTTCTGTCGTCTTTAGCCTCCGCTCACGTCGTACCTGGATTTGTCGCTTTCCTGCTTCCAGGTAGAGCAAGCGTGATCCGAAATTAGCGGCCGTCAATGAAACCGACATACGTTGTTTTCAAGAGTAAAGACAGTTGAGATGTCAACCAAACTTTTGACATGTTTTTATCAACATCAAAGGCACATTGGGTGTTATGCACAGCGCTAAAGACAATTCACTGTATGCCTTCAATGAACCCAATATACTTGTGTTTGTACTCATCACAGAAAATTTTGCATTATCCAAGGAGCTACCAAAGGTTTTTTTGTGAATATGTAGACACAACGGAATAAAATTACTCTTTTGCAACGTCAAAAATGATTTGGATTTTAAAGAAACTGCACGTTTTTGTGAACATCAAAACTGTTTTGTTCGCCAACCTTAACTTTAAACCAACCCACATTTTTTTTAAACATCAAAGATTAATCTGTCACGAGTGAGCCAAACGGATGTTTTGTATGTGACTGTGTGTGTGTAAAACCTCCCTTTATTGTGTCTTTTGCAACATCCGATATGCAGTAGAGTGTATGTGTTTGTTATTAGCAGCCATCACCACAAACTAGTTTTCTGAAAAAAAAAAATTGCCTTCAACAACCCAACTACATGTTTTCTATCTCTCAAAAGACACGTCAGGTTCCTTAAAGAGAATTTTAAGTCTTCAAAGAACATAACCGACATGTTTTTGTCAACTTTAAACTAACCACACAACCCAACGTCTCAACAAATTTCTTTCCTCAATCAACTTGAATTTTGTGTCTCTTATTGGTAACATGCAAGACAATTTAGTTTTTAATTTAACTCGCCGCAAAGGCTTTTGTAAACATTAGACATTACAAACCTGTTGTTTTTTGGGAGGCCGGGGAGGGGGGGGGCAAACACAATTTAATCTTCAACCAATCTAACGAACATCTTTTTTTAATTATCTAGACCGATCCCCACACACAGGGTGGCCCCTTGATGAATTTTTGAAGGATGACAAAAATGCTATCTCAACCACACCCAATTAATTCAAGTCCTGACCACCACTAGATGGCAAAGGTTCATTTTCATTAGGAAAGAAAAGTAGATCAACGCCATGAGCCATGACATGACGAATAGCGTTTTTTTGTGCCATTCAAGGAACCAGGGACTCTTTCACCATACGGAAGGAGGGTTTAATGCGCAACTACCAGGAAAAGGTATGGGGACAAGTCATCATTACCTTTGCTGAGCATTCAATGGAACTAATCGGAATATTACAGTGTCGCAAGTATTGTCACAGTTTCAGGGTAAAAACCTGCAACCTAACTTAACCTAACAGTTAAGACACGCATTCAACAAACGATGGCGACCATATACTTGGGTAAAAATGCACAGAATGAGTTCTTCACATTGGTTTGCTGTTAAGCAGTTTTGTGCCATCTTTTAATGGTTATCTTTATGCATGAGAGCCGCCAGCATGACAAAATAAAAATAATTTTCAAAAAAATCACAATATGTTGTAGTTGAAGAGTGGATCTTTGATATATGCATTTGACCATGAAACCGTGGTAATAGATTTTTGACGCAAGAATGTCAGAGACCTTTTAGGAAGACACCTTTTGAATTGTGAATCAAATATAAAAGATGCCTCCTTTTAAGAATGTTGGGGGTGTTTCGGTCAGAGAGATTAAGCACAAATGTTTGTGCGTGGACAAAATGTCAAAAGCAATACACACACACACACACACAAATCTTCCTCTTCTGACAGAACTGTGTACTTGTAGACTCATTCAAACAAGCTTCATGCCATTCAGTTAACAAGCTAGTTTTTGGGAAATAAAAAGACGATTTGGCGATACACTCTGAACTGGTCACCGGTCAATCGCAGGTTACAAATTGAGTGTGGTGTAATTGTTTACACTGTCTGGATTTTGACCCCAGAATGTCAGATAGCTTTTATTAAGAGGCCTATGAAATGTTTTGAATTGAGAAGTAAATGAGTAAGTCTGCTTTTGAGAGTTTTTGGAGAGGCCAAAAAAAAACTTTTACATGTGCAAGAAAGGCCAACGTCTTCCTTTTTGAAGATACCTATGCATGTCTGGCCATGATCTATGTGCGTCCACCATAAAGGCAAAATAATCATAACTGTCAGGCCCGATGCTTCCCAGGTGGACTGTTATTCAATAAAAATGCATATCAACTGCCAGGCATCTGCCACTCTACCCGAAAATGGATTACAGCACTTTCTGTTTCTGATCCGGTGTTCCGGCTCACTGCGTTTACCAAAAGGTCGGCGATATTTTGACACCTCACAAGTTCCTCGATTGACATTTTCCGAATGTTTGTCAACAAAAAGTGTGAGATTACTTGCAGGTGGCAGAGGGTTGATTGACTCCCCCAGACCTAAACTTCTGTTAGAGTTTGCGCAACCAGACTTACCCCCAAATTTTTTTGTGGCAAGACCCTACCCTACCTTGGCGCTCTGCTCACCATGCATACCATCACCCACATTCTCCAATTAAGCAGTTTAATTGAACCTCTGCATTTATACGTACATCGTCATCAGGGGTGCTGGAGCCCATCCCAGCGGTCCTTGGGCAGTAGGTGGGGGACACCCCGAACTGGTTGCCAGGCAATCTCAAGGCAGACACAGACGAACTACGACGCTCACACTCACACCTCGGGACAACTTAGAGTGTTCAATCAGCCTGCCATGCATGTTTTTGGAATGTGGGAGGAAACCGGAGTACCCGGAGAAAACCCACACCGGCACGGGAGGGGGACATGCAAACTCCACACAGGGAAGCCGGAGCTGGAATTGAACTCTGTACCTCTGCACTGTGAGGTCGACACGCTAACCACTGGCCCACCGGGCCGTCCACCTCTGCATTCCTACTAAAATTTTAACCCATTTTTCCATATCGGTGTTGGACACCAACTCCAGTTTACTTTCAAGCTCGACGTGTCATAAAGGTGCGTGCAATCAATCTGAATAAATAGAAAAGTCAAATCACTTTAGTCAATCCCTCAATGATCTTAGCAACTCCTGTCTGAATTTTCGCCTTGTCTGTTTTTGATTCAATTCCTGTAGTGACATAAATGACGGCTGGGTGTTTAGCCTCCCTTGGAAGAAAATGTAATCGAGCGTCTTTTCGACTGACATTTCGCACTTTCATATTGAGGCAGTGGAGAAGAAAATTACAACCATTTATCGAAGATGTTTCAGAATTGACCATGTAGAACACAAGGAATTCGTCTCCGGTAATACAGGCTACACTACTACAGTGAAACTCCTAGACAACGAAATCATGTTTGCAGCAAGACATTTTTCACCACAGGGTTTTTTTCACTGTAGCAAATTTGATCTCAGATCTAGACACACACACACACACATACACACTCACAAACGTATGTGTACACGCACACACAAACATATGTGTACTCTTTTTTTATTCCATTAGTACATAAGTATGAGAATACACTTATTTGACACTTCATGTAGTCAGTGTAGAAAGAAATAATGGGAAAGAAATTGTGAAATTTACGATCAGCATTTACTTTCACTGACATCAAGTTCTTGGATATTGTGTTTTATTTTGCTTCCTCCATTTTTCATTTTGATCACTTTTTCCCTTTCTCCCAGCGTCAGAGCTCTTCTTGTCTTGCAGTAGAGGTCGCTGTTGGATTAGACTTTGTTGTAGTGAATCTTGTCGCGAGGCAAGACCAGAGAAACATATTTTGGAAAACGCAACACAGGTTTTTTTCGTTGTATGGGGGCAGAAGAGTGGGAATGGTGCCAGTGCACAAATATTTTTTCACACTGGGGGGTTATTTTCTCCCATGTAGGTTTCATTGAAGAGAAGTTTCACTGTATCATCAATAACAAGCAACTACGATGAACAAGGACATAACAAATAAGTATGGAAAGACATTCCGTAATCGAAGGGTACCAGGTTTCTCACTCTTTCTTGGTCAAATGACTGAAGGTTGTGGTGTCATCAGAGAAATCTCTGTCTTTTGCGATCCGCAACTACTTGTGATGTCATGGTGAAAAGGTGTACACAACATTTTCATCCACGCTCTGGCTGAACCCATCACATTTTCCAGCGTCAGCCCCCTCCTCCTTCCCCTCCTCCTCTTCATCCCCCTCTTGTCTCTTGTCTCCTGTCTGGTTTGAAGGCCCTGAGGTATCGGCTTGGCCTGCCGGGACGTCACGGATGAATATTAAAGCGGCAGTCTCAACGGGAGGACACTCTCTGGCTGCCGATGCAAGGAAATGTATTCCCTACAAAAAGTCATCCCGAGTGACGAAAGACGGCAGACATTTTGTGACACCACGTCCGTTTGGATTCATGTTGGTCCATGATTTGAAGGAGGCCTAGTCGATTTTAACACAAATTAAGACAGTTCAATGGTGCTTAATAGCCCAAGGATAAAAAACAACTGCATACTTTTCACCATTTCGAAACAGCTCTTTTCAAAGCAGCCAGTTTTTATGTGCTGTCCCAAGCAATGCAGCTACTGCTTTCCCTCCTTCCGATGCAACTTTTCTTTACAAGTCGGGGGCAACCGAGCCGGAATCCTGGGGATCGGAGCGATGGCTGTCCAAAAAGCTACAACGGTCAAGCCCAACTATTTAACCCTTTCAGCGACAGCTGTTACTACAGCGGACAACTTATCTCATGTTACAAGGTGCAGGAAAGGGTTAAACCAGAAAGTTTGGAGATGCACACAAGATCAAGATTGGAGGATACAAGATGCTTCAAAGAAGATGCTTTTTACATACTCTGGAAAGTCACTTAGCTGTCATGCCACCTTAAAACACTGACTTTGTTCCACTTTGGCTTGTTTGAGAATCTTGGTGACTGGCACCATGAGTCCTGCCATTTCTTTTCTTTTTTTTTTAGCCTTCCTGTACCCACTTCCTGAGATCTGTCCTTTTCGCTGACATTTGCGCAAATGCTAAAGGATCCGCGGCTGTTTGCCTTCCCGCACCCACCCACCCCCACCCATCACCATCCCCACCTCTGTGATGGAAGACAAAGAGTCTGGCTCGGAGCGCTCGGCATATGAATTCAGCTCGGCCCTGATTCATGCCGGGGGATGAAATCCATCTCTGTGTGATGAGACAATGATTTGCCCAGCTCCATTGTGGCGGCGGAGGGCTGAATTTGCATGTAAATACATCGGGGAAATGATTTGGCGAGATGTTGTTGCCCCGCACTCACCTCACGGCGAGTTTTTCCTCGCCGGATAAAACACATTTACATTTTAAATTTCAATTGAATCACAGTTGAGGCTCGCACAAGACCAGATGACAGGGGCAATGGAGATGGGAATGAAAGGGGGAATCATATTTTTAAAAAAAGTGCATTGATTTATAATTTATTTATTGTTATTTTTTTTTTTTTTAGGTCACTTGTGTTCTGTCAAGCGGCTGCTACCAAGTTTCGCTATCTGGGAAAAATATGACGACAGCCAAGTATGCAGTGTTAGAGCCCTTGAAATTGTTCCCTTTCTTTGTTGGTTTCACAGCTTTCACATGCTCAAAAACTCACCAATTTGTTTCTCGGGAAAACCATTCTGGTAAAATTGTAAGTTTTTTTTAAAGTTTGTTTTGTGTGGGTCGGGGCTAAAAATGTACTTTTTGGAAAATTCATTCCCCGAGGCCAGTTGGTCTTGGTAACAAGGAATTTTGTTGGCATGTCTTTCTTAAGTAGACCAACAAAAGAAGTCTGGAACTTGAAACCATTTTGATTTGAAGCTTTCATTTTAGGCACGATTGGCTCAGTTAGGCCTTGTGCTTTTTTTAATTTTCTATACTAGATTTTTTTACCTACCTAAAATCAGCTTGTCAATCATTGGTACTCCCACAGAAAAATCTCAATAAGATATGCCATTTCAGAATAATTTTTACTATTTCCAGGGTTCTTTCAAAGGTGAAGTCATCCAACCGAATTTTCCTCATTCCAAACACATTTGAGCCTTTTATACTCGAGTGGTGAGTGCTTCTGAATAGATCACAGTTTTTGTTAATGCATATCCAGAGAATAACAGCAACGTTTGATAAATTGTTAAAAGCACAGGTCTCAAATTAGTTGAGTTTCAAAATGCAACCCATTTGATCCTGAAAACAATTTGGACCCAGACAATAACTTCTTCAAGAACAAACAAAGGGTAACTTCACATTTGTTGGTAGTCATGTTTACCGTGAGTAGACACACCAAAACAAACAAACTCAATTAGCATGATCCCAGATTCACAGAAAGACACCCATTTTTATTTGATGCTCTCTTTGTAAGCTTGATTTTCTCAGTTGCACCCCGGTTGGTTTTTGCTTGACAAGAGTTGCCGTTTTTGTTTGAAGACAAAAATATCAAAACAACACATACATACTGGTCCAAGTTAAAATTGTCGTACAGCTGACATTGGGTGGTACGACTGCACAATGGTACCCACACGTTACGGAAAGTCATTCAATATTTATAATAGGTCATGTCTTTGTGTATCGTGGTTGGTTGTTCTTGTAATACTAGTGTAGCCTATACTACCGGAGACAATTTCCTTGTGTCTTCTACATACTTGGCCAATAAAAATGATCCGGATTCTGATGATGCTAACATAATTAGGCTGATCATCTCCCGCCTACTCTGATTTGAGTCGGATCAATTGAGGCTGGATCAATAACAAGCGGCGAGAGCTTGTTAGCCTCAGATGCGCTGATCCCCCATTTATGGGCACATTAATCATCTCGTTTCAGGCGGAGGAGTTTAGCGCTTGTCTCTGGACACTTGTCATGTTCATTTGAGGATGTTATGTACGCTAAGATCGTAAATTGGCTTCAATCACAAGCACTCTTCGGAGTCAATAATCAAACGTTGGTGTTTAAGGAGTAAAAAAAACACATTACATTCACTGGTGAAGTAAAAGTTGTTTTCTCATATTATTAATTAGCAGCTCGCCAATCGGTCTGCTAACTAACAAATGATAGAATTGCTTCGCAAAATATGTGATGCCTGCAGCCGAATGCCTTTCAAATCCTGCTGACTTAAAAATACACCATAGAAATAGTTAGAAAATTCATGCATATACATCTGCAATATTGTAAGCTGGGAAATCTGGTAATTGATCGTTGAACGAATAAAATATGATGTCTCAAATTGTGTCAAGGTTAGACTTTGTGAATCTACCCATCCATGAGACAGCTAATGGCGATGCTAACCTATGTTAATGAATTTCATAGTACAAAATTCACTTTTGCTGATTGTAAAGTAATTCTATGCTAGCTTGCTAACCAACGTTGCTAACGTTGTCGGTTAAATATCACATTGCACAAGTCATAAATCAAACATGTTCACAAGCGAATATGCTACGAAGCCATTTAAACTGCTATGAAATGATAACTTGAGCATCGACTGTATAAAACCAGGAAATCCTGACCAAGGAACATCCCAAACTTCCTTCGCTGTCGACTTTGCAGCAGCAGCACTTTAACTTTGCTAAAGCGTTCCCGAGAGGAAGCGGCAGTGGAGCGGGAAGGCCGTAAAAGGAAGCGTCAAAAGGACATTTCTGTAATTCACCGGCGAGGTTACGATTCCCGGCTGAGTCCGAAGGAGTTTGTGTTAAGTGTCGCATCCTCTCTCTCTCACTCGCTCTCGTTCGCTTAGCCTGCCCACCTCAAAATGTAAATGTGGGGAATGATCACGTTTTACGGCGAGGAGACTCTTCGCACTTCACGAGGGAATTCTCCAGGAAACGAGGAGGCTGCTCGAGGGAGGGCAGTCGCCAGAACACACGCGTCGGAACAGAAATGATCATTATAATGTGCTTCTTGATAGACATTAGTAATAAATCAAATGAACGTGTTTCAAAAAGTGTCTCTGTAGCCAGAGAAAATTCAGTCTCTGAAGCAAATTTCATCTAGCCACATGGATTTTGTAGGCTGATTTCTCATGACGATACCCACCAAAAAGTCTCAAGAAGCTATGCTTGAAAAAAACGCAGGTCAGCTTTTTATGTTTTAGTGAACATTTCGTGTAGGATCCTGGTCCTTGGCCGTTAAAATAATTTTCCAAAATTCAGTCCCTGAAGCTAGTTTCAATTAGCAACCTGAAATCTGCGAGACATGTCTATCATGACTTTACCTACAAAAAAGTCTCAAGAAGCCACGCTAGAAAAGTTATGCTGTTTTTGTTGCTGTTATTTTAGGGATCCTTTCTAGGTATGCTTCCCCCCTGGAATTTCCCGTGGAATATTAAGCCAAAGAGGAAAGTTTGACTGAGAATCATGAAATTTGGTAGGCATGTCTATCATGAGCAGACCTACAAAAAGAGAATAGTAAGGCTGACGTCTTGATTTGAAGCAGCCAGACACGTAAGGTCCTATTTCCAGTGACGCAAAATCCTCCTAGAGGAAAGTACTTTCAGAAAAGTTACATTTTTCATCCTTCTGTGTGGTTGTAGCATGTTGGCAGAATTTAATGACTCAACTCCACAAGGTCAGAGCTTGACCACGTGATGTCTTCGCAAGCAATTTAGAGGTCCTCCAAAGTGTCTGACATTTGGTATGGTTTTATGTACTCCTGGAATGAACAGAGGAGGTCAAACCTTTTTAAAACTGTCAATTGTAGTTAATTGTGTGCAATTTTCTGTTGTGCCTGAGCAGATGACTTTGACTTTTCCACCAGACACGTATTAAATATTCAAATCTCGCCGTCGTCAACTTGCTGGGGATTGTGCCTCAGACCGGCAGGGCAGGTGTCAACTTCCCTCTGCGACACCAGTATACAAGAACCCCTTCCTCACACCCCCACCCCCACCCAAATAAAATTGTTTGGCATAAACAGGGATGAATATAGATGTACGGCACCTTCTGTCGCCGACTGCCTCGTCCATTTGTCTCCATTAGAGGTCCGTGGGGCGAATTAGGCTGTGCATCTGTTGCAGGTCATGTCTGCAACAGTCAACAGCAGTATTACCGCACAACGGGGGATTGTTGTTTGAGGTTGCCAGCCAAGTTGGACGCCACTCTTTACACCTGTGCACCATTCTGGATGTCCTTCCACCTTTCATTTTCTTTCATGACTTTTGGTCTGTTGACATCAATGCAGGATGTAGGTGATGTAGATCATCCAGGGATCGATCAATGGATCCACTCAGCCATACACTCTGCCTGTTCTTAACCCGCTGCTCAAAAAAAACAACAACATGCCTTTATCTTAAACATTTGAACTACTTGTATTCTATTTCATTTTTTATTTTCATTATTCCATACCATCTGTCCTATGTAGTATGCTACTTAACTCTGTTACTACTGTAACACTTGAAATCCCCTTCAGGGGATCCAAAAAGGATTACTTTCATCATAAAATAAGGTCTACATTTTTTATAATCCAATTTTAATGTAATTGTATTCGCTTATAGCTGAAGCATATGACAATCAAATTATTTAAAGGAAGTTTTGCTTGTTGTTTGTTTTTTCCTTCTGGGATTTGCTTTATTCCTCCGGTTATCAAACAAGCTTTGAAACAGTTTTCTTCCCCAGCAGTTTTTTCTCCCCAGTATTACCTTGTATCGACTTCCACAGCATAGATTTCAAACGAAAAAACAAACAAACCACCAACAAAACTCCAGTTTTTTTTTATGTGAAATAAATTCCTTCCTCTCGGGAATACGCCCCTTTTGTATATTAGCACCAAATCTCCAAACTCTGACCATTTCTTTTCCTTTCTGCTGCAGTGAGGCTTGTCCGTGTCTTTGTCTTCTCCAGGTTGGACTACGGTAACACACTCCTAATCGGAATAAGAGCCTCCAAAGGCTACAATATGTCCAAAACAGCTCTCCTCCAGTTCTGATGCAAGTGTGTGAATGTGACCGCATCACCCCAATCCTGCGCACTGTGCACTGGCTTCCCATACACTGAATATAAATCTATCTTCACACTCGTCGTAGTAGCCCCAACTGACCCCACCAAAACTCCTGAACCGACATAGCTCTGCTCAAACATGGTCAGGCCAATTGCGCTGGTTGCCCCCCGCATGGGTGGCAAGTACTTTGAGGGTGCTGCTCCCCGTCTGTGGAATGCCCTCCCTGACCACCTCAGGGCTCCACAGATAGTGGATGCACTCAAAACCTTGGAAAACAAAAAGATTTTTTTTTTCTGGCTGATTTTATCTGATTTTTATCTGTTGACTGGTTTTATTGATTTTTTTTCCCTCTTCCCTTTTTCATCTGTTGTCTGATTGTATTGCTTTTTACTGTTGCCTGCATTTTGAGATTTGTGCTCCTAATATAAAATGCATTTCAAATACATTTGTTCTTCTTTGTAGTAGTAGTATTAATAATTCTAATAATAATCAGAATCTTAATTAACATTTCATATGTTCAAAACAAATATTTTTATATGGGCTGTGAAACTGGAAAACAAAAACAAAAACGAAAAAAATCCTTGGTTGACTTGGGCCACCATATCCTCGGTGTACTGTAAATCGTGGAGCTTCTGGACCAGCGCAAATCTAAAAATCCATCCAACTCTTTGCCGATCCGCTTATTCTCACACGGGTCGCGGGGGGTGCTGGAACCTATCGCAGCTGTCTTTGGGCAGCAGGCGGGGGATACCTGAACCAGCCAATCGCAGGGCATGCAGAGAAGATTTACTATCCACGCTCACACATAGGGACAATTTAGAGTGGTCAATCAGGCTGCCATGCATGTTTTTGGAATGTGGGAGGAAACCATAGTACCCAGAGAAAACCCACGCAGGGCCAGGGAGAACATGCAAACTCCGCACAGAGTGGTCGGAGCTAGAATTGAACCAGATACCTCTGCACTGCGAGGCCGACGCACTAACCACTGGACCACTGGGCCGCCGAACCTTAAAAAAAAATTAAAAAATAAAGACAACATTCCTTATATTTTCATTCATTTGAACCTGTTTATGTCCGTTGTTTTCTTCCAGCATATTAATTAGCGCACAATTGCTGTGTCGTGACACCATCTTTCTCATTGTCAAAATACTGTGAGCGCTATTTGTGTTGTTTCAATACTATAAGATGCAGAAAGACATACCGTTTAATATCAACTATTTTTTCTTTTTTTGGGGTGGGGGTGTCAAATTCTTGAGGGTTGTTCCATTTTAGAGAATTCGCATATACCTAATCATCTAATTTCCACTAACACCCAGGTCGATTCCGCCTGTATGTCTTCTGTGCGTTCTCTACAAAATGATATAACCTCAGTCAGTGAAAAAAAAACAACCAATTTTTCAACACGTTCAGTCAACAGAATGCTTGATGAGTCACTCTTATTTATTATGCCGTCAAAGTGTGCTGGGACGTGGTGGCAAAGTACTCTCTTATTGCTTAGTCAGTGCAGTCGATACGCAAGTGCAGCGTGGCAATAAAAATTAGTAAATCATCCACATAATTAACTCAAGTCGAGGCGCGAGTCGTTAAAGCTCAGACTGCTTTCACACCATCGGGTAGTGGACTTGCAAGATGGTCAAAATCGCCCTGTACAGATTCCATTTCAAATTCACTTCTCAAAGCTCGATTCACTGAGCAACATGAATTTTGGTCGAAGTAATAATAATAAAATTGTTAGTATTATACTAACAATACCCCACAGCTGTTTTGAATCATCAACATGGCATTTGGTAGGTTTTGTGCGTAGAACCACAAAAATGTGTCGAAGTTGTCCCCGAAAATACAGAAGAAGTCAGTCTTTTTGGTTTCAAGCACCCAATTTCATGGTTCATTTCCAGACGCCCTTGACACTACAAGTCTTGTATTAAAAAAATAAATAAATAAAGTAAAAATTGAGTCCCCAAGGCCAATTTGAATCAGCAGTATGATATTTAGGAGGGATGTCTACCATGAGTAAAATGACAAAAACAAAAGAAACCAAAATTAAAAAAAAAACTTTTTCAAGAAGGCTTGCCCCAAACTACAAAGGATGTTTGCCATTTTGGTTTTAGGCAGCCATTTTAAGGATCATTTCCAAATGTCCCGAGCAAAATTGGTTAGCATGTACAAGTACATACACTAAAAAGTGTGTCGAAGCGATGTCCGAAAATATCCAGGCATGCTGCCAATTTGGTTTAATGAAGCCAGTGTCAGGATAATTTCCAGAGATGTTTGCCCCTCTACTTGCAGAGGGGGCAGAGGGCATTACCCGCCCCAAAGCCGGTTTGACTCTTAATCATGGAATTCAGTAGGTATGTCTCTCATGAGTTGAACCACAAAGAAATGTTATTAGTCCATGCTCTAAAAGGCACAGGAAATTTGTCATTTTGGTTTAAAGCAGACATTTTTGGTTAGTTTCCAGAGATTTTTGAGGGGGAAATTCAGCCGCCAGTCATTTTGGCAGAGCGGCATGAAATTCTAAAGTTTATCATGAGTAGACCCACACAAAGTAAAACAATGCCCAAAACTGACACAGGAAGTCTGTATTTTTCTTGGAAATTGCCTTTTTGGGGGTCGGGGGGGGGGGGGGGGGGCTCATCTTCTGCATTTTCCGATGTTCTTCTAAGACGATATTTGCCCTGTTGCCGAAACAAAAATTGTAAGCGTTGATTCCTGCTGCTGCTTAAATGATAAAAAAACCCATGACACATTAGTTTCTCCCTCAGTCGAGTTCATCTCCTCCGAGCTGAACTTACGCCGTTTCTCGGCCTCTGGTTCAATACTTTTGACATGGATGACCTCTCCTTTCCATATGGATCCGAGGCACCAAAGCCGGGGAAACGGAGCAATGAACTCTGGGAGCTTGTCGGAGCAGGAAGGTGGGAGTCGTCGTGCGAGTCGTTTTCGCTTCGACTGAAGGCAAATGCCACTGAGCTGCCAGGCAGGTCATAAATACTCCCAAGGACCACTTGACGACAAGTCAATAGTTGCTGTTAATAACACACACACACACACACGGCTTAAGCAAATAAAAATGGTACGTCAGCAGTATATGCAGATGTCTGCTGTCAAAGTCTAAATCACCAATCGGGGCACGACATAAACAAGAGTGCCAGGCCAGCAGAAAAGGCTGCCGGGATGCGATGCGATGCTCGACAACAAACACAATCTTCATTTTAAAGAAACAACACTTTACCAGCAGTGCTACTTTAAAGCATCGTTGCATCAGGGCCAGTTTTGTCTGCTCACTGAACCGTGAAGGGAAACGTGGAACTTGCCATTATTTACTGTGACATCATCATTCCTCTTCATGCTGCCCGCAACAAACTCATTGACGTCTTCACAACTGGCGTAACCAAACATTTGTTGCTCTATAAAAGCCACAAAGGAGAAGACAATTTTCACCTTGCAAAATGGAATTTGGGAGAATTTCATTTTTTGACACAAATTCAAAAATTCAGCCCTTAAAGTGTTGAATTGAGCAAGATGGAATTTTGTAGGCATGTCTATCATGACAAGCCCCACAAAAAAATCTGAAGAAGTCATGCTTGAAAAAAAAAGGTCTTTTTCGCCTTGCATGCAGGTGGAGAAATACGAAATGTATAATTAAGTGAGTTAGAACAGTCAGCCCCCAATCCAGTTTCACGAAGCAACATAAGAGTTGGGTAGACCTGTATTGCAAAAAAAAAAAAAAAACAACACACTACACGGCAAGTCTGCCATTTGTGTTTCAAACTGCTATTTTAGTCTTTTAACGATTTCCAGGGGTCCTTGCAAGATAAACTTTTCAGAGCATTTGTCCAGCTGCTTTCTGTTATAATCCTGCCTGTGTGTATGTTTACACACGCTGGTGTTTTATATTCCTTCTCTCTCCACCTGTGGTGAAGGTGCCTCTTCCTCACCTCGCCTCCATTTTTAATCTGCTACTCTCGCTCATTATTAATGCAAAGACTGAGGGAATTCTCTCTCTCTCTCTCTCTCTCTCTCTCTCTCTCTCTCTCTCTCTCTCTCTCTCTGTCTCTCTCTCTCGCACATACACCGAGCGATACACAAAGCACAATGTCATACCCACATACAAACACATTAATTCACAGGCTGGATACTAAAGTCTCGAAAAACAAGAGTTGTCTTTTCACACTTTGGCCTGACATGTTTTTAAAGTTAATGTTTTGAAGCCATGGTCAGTGCTTCAAACAATATGTTTCGGCCATAAAAATCGTGTTAGAAGCCTCCAATTGGGTTTCACATCACAGTTAGTTTTATAAGTTGTATGTTTACTGCCATGTTTCGGGTTTCACAAAAAGGTTTGGAGCATGGGTTAGGGCGGGGTGTCAAACTCATTTTTGTCGCGGGCCCCTTTAGAGTTACGTTTTCCCTCGGCGGGATGTGACGACAGTGAAACCGAATAAATAAAATCATCTCTTCGCATAACTTGTGCACAACCAATTGATGGATGACTAGTTTTGAAGTCACTCATCTCAACTATTTGTTTGTTAAATTAGGTTAACATTTTTTTTTTCCAGACAATGGTCTTTTTTGGTGAAGTTTCTCTTCAACTCTTACCTGGCTGACAGATTCGACTCTCACTTCAGACTGTCACCTTCACGCATGATTTTCTTTCACGGGCCACATAAAATGATATGTCGGCTCGAATCTGGCCCCGGGGCCTTCACTTGGGTTTAAGGTTTCTCTTTCACTATCATGTTAAATAAGGTGTTGTCGTTTGAAACCAGGATTAAGGTTGCAAATGAGGCTTTCGAGTCCAGGATAGGATTTTCAAACCAAAACTTTACGTTCCAAATTAGGTGGTGTTTCAATCACGAGGGTTTTGCCATTCCCTGTAGAATCAACACGACTATTTCTGCTCTCTTGTAGCTTTGCGTCGTGCAAGTAAAGATGTCATATGTCCTCCCTGAGTGAGGTCACTTCTCCTTATCACCACTTGCATCTCCAGTGCCTAATTTTGAAAGGCAGGGCTTTTATTTTTGCTTTTTTATCCGTGAGACGGACAAGGACGGCCTGTGCCCGCGTCTGAGACGACAACCCGGGCCGCGTCTGAGTGCTCTACGAACGCTAATCTGATTTGGACGTCATGGCCGGTCCATCCCGCCGCCACTAAATTTCCGGGCTGCAAATGGAGGCTAATGGGGAGAAGGTCTATGTAATTGGCTCTCCATTAGCCACTCCGCCCGCACCTAATTGGCCGACCCGGCCCGGACAATTTGGTTATCCGTTGCCGAGCTTTTGGATAAGAATAACAGCTGCACTGAGTCGACCGCCCAATGTTGTTTTTCGATGTTTTGTCCGCGTGCTGAAGTGTGTCGCTGAGGCAACAGCGATCTTGTGTTTCATTTAAACACAGATTTACAACAAGCCCAAACAGCAGCTGTTTTTTTTCTTTACACTTTAAATTATGTTTCAAGATGGGGGCCAGGCTTTCAAATTAAGGTTTCAAGCCTGGCTAATGGTTCCAAAACAAAGACTTATATTGTGGTGCCAAGTTTAGGGTTTCACATTTAGGTTCCAAGCAATGGTTAAGGTTTTAAAAATGGGTTCAGAAGCAAAGTTATAGGGTTAAAGATGGCTTTTCGAGTCGGGGTTAAGATTTCAAGTAAAGGATTATAGTTTGAAGCCACCAATTAGGCTTTGAAAATACAATTTTGAGTCTTGCTCATGGTTTTAAACAAATTGTTAACATTTGCTGTCAAGTTTACGGTTTCACAAATTGGAGGTTTGAGCCATGGTTATGATTTCTAATAGAGGTTTGAAGCCAGGTTAAGGGTTTGAAATTAAAGTTTCAAATTTGCATTTGAAGCCAA
Source organism: Hippocampus zosterae (assembly GCF_025434085.1). Lineage (NCBI taxonomy): Eukaryota > Metazoa > Chordata > Actinopteri > Syngnathiformes > Syngnathidae > Hippocampus > Hippocampus zosterae. Next base: position 9,234,136 of record NC_067451.1, on the reverse strand, counting down.
GTTTAGGCTTTTCCATTTTGGTTTCGATGCCAAAGTTTGGGTTTCAAACGAGGATTTGAAGCCACATTTCTGCTTTAACATTTGGGCTTCAGGTTTGGGTTAGGGTTGTAAATTAGGGTTTGAAGCCATGTTAAGGGTTTGAAATGAAGGTTTTAAATTGGAATGGGGTTTCAAATTTGCATTTGAAGCCCAGTTTAGGTTTCTGCGTTTTGGTTTCGGTGCCGGGATTCAGGTTTCTGATGAGGACTTGAAGCCATATTTATGAAAAAACATTTGGACTTGAAGTTTGGGTTGGGGTTGTAAATTCAGGTTTGAAGGCAAATTTAGGCGATCACAGTTGGCTTCCAAATCAGAGTTAAGGTTTCAAATTAAGATTTGAAGAGAAGTTTACGGGTTCCAAATCGTATTTCAAACCAAGTTTCGTGTTTGCGACAAGGGTTCATTCGGGTTTGATGGGAAGATTTCAAGCTTCATGCAGTAAAAAATAAAATTACAGTTAAAGTGTAATTTCATTCCCCGAGCAACCCTTGTTTTTTGACGCTTTGTCAGCATGCGTCAGGCTGATGCGTGTCGCCGTGGAAACCGTGCTGATGCATTTTGTCTGGTCCTTCATGGCTGCGAGATTTACAATTGGAGTGAAACAAGTGCATATAGAATCGGTTGGGTCTCACCTGCCGCAACGGCCGATTTTGCTTCCATTGAGGCATAACACATTCAAATAGAATCCATATTTCCCATTGAGACACCAATTGGACTCATTTGCGCATCCTGATTCCTCCCAAACAACTCGGAAGACAAATCAAATTCAATAAAGGAGAGAATCAAACATTCTGCCTTGGCAAAGACGACTTGAAAGATTCTTGAGGTGCGGCAATCATGTACCTCATCCCTCTCTAACTTTTGAAATGATGATATTCTGATGGAGTGGGGTGACTTTCGTTATCCGTTGCAGAGTTTCCCATCCATTTAGGCAGAAAATTGAATATACTTGTCTACCCCCAAAAAAAATAATGTGCGGCAACTTGCTAGAATCTCTATCGTAATGTCAAATTGTCATGTGTGATAAATAAGAGATTGAGATTCTGAATAATTTTGTTCCCCTGTTTGCACTCACTTGAACAATAATTGAACAAACTATTACAATTGGCTGATTTCGAAACTCGTAATCCATCAATGTATTGTGTACAAGTAAAAAATTTGTGGTTTAACTGTCATAACGGCTGTCCGAGGGAAGACGTAACTCCAAATTGCCTGGCGACTAAAATGTATTTGACACCCCTGCTTTAAATTGTGTAAAGTACTGTACGTCATCACCATAAAGGAGGGATGGGGGAAAAAAACTACCGTATTTTCACGACTACAAGGCGCCATTAAAAGTCTTAAATTTTCTCCAAAATGGACAGGATGCCTGTTTAAGATAAGATAAGTTTACTTAGAATGATTGACAAATGGAGAAATGAAACTAGAATTTGAACTGAATCGTATTCGTCAATAGGGAAAATATACAAACGCGGGCAATTTGTTGCAACAGTAACCCAGTCTAACCTCTGTTTTAAAAACCTGACTGTCACAAACAAGCTGAGCAAGAGCCTCTCTCGAGCATACCCACTGAAAAATGTACCGAGCGAATATATTTGTATATATTTATATTCGTAAAAGGTAGGATTCCAATTGACGAATATAAACGCTCGTGGCAGTGAATGATTGAAATGTGTAATTGGCATTTTATTGTCCTGTGGCGTGAATTGTGTTAACTGTTCTGATGTTATTAAATACGACTTTCCTTAGAATGGGTTAATTCCATCAGTGTCCATTAAATATTGTTGATTTGTGGATTTGGGAGTAATATTTTACAGTACGGCGGCATGGTGGTCGACTGGTTAGCGCATCGGCCTCACTGCACAGAGATGAAGGGTTTGATTCCGGCTCCGGCCTTCCTGTGTGGAGTATGCATGTTCTCCCCGTGCCTGTGTGGGTTTTCTCCGGGTACTCCGGTTTCCTCCCACATTCCAAAAACATACATGGCAGGCAAATGGAGCATTCTAAATTGTCCATAGGATTAAAAGTTGTGTCCAGGCACTTTTGCCAAAGTAGTTTTAAAATCCCGGACAGCTCCTCAACATAAAACCACAATTCGAAAAAGGTCCAATAAGTCCAGCCTCTTTCCCGAGGGGACAAGTTTAAGATAATACATGACAATTTTATAGAATATAATAATTTAGAGCATCACTGGATCAAATAATTAAAGGCTTTAAAAAAATGTGATTTTTGTGCTTTTGGGCATGTTTTGGGTGAGGAGCAGCGCTTCTTCTTCCTTCTTCTTGTCCAAATGAAGTATTAATATGCGATATGCATAATTGACCAGCCGTCGCTGTGAGTACTCTTCAAGAAACTGGCGACAAGGTAGGAGAGTAAACAAACTGGACAAAAAACTAACAAAGAAAAACCCATTTGAATTAGCTCGACCTTTTTCAACCCATTTAGAATTTGATCCTTTTAATTCATCTTTTCTCACTGGCTTGATGAGTGACTGGCTGTTTTTTTCTTTTCTTCTTTTTGCGATGATTGATTTGTAGCAAAAGGTTTTTGATAACATCTGATGGAAGAAGCCAAAGAAATAACACGACAATGGAAGCCGAGGTTTTTGAAGGTTTTAAGTCAGGGTTTAAGGCGTGAAATGAACGATTCCAATCTGGGTTTATGTTTCAGTGAAAAAGGTTAGAGTGTCAATTTCGAATTCAAAACGAGTTTGATGTTTCAAATTAGGCTTTCAAGGCAGGATTAGGTTTTAAATGAGAGTTTTAAGGCAGGGTTACAGTTTAAAATAAGTGTTAAGTTCTGAAGCCATTGGCGGGGTTTTGAATGTGGTTTCGGGTTTCAAGATAAGTCTTGAAATTAGAGTTTAAAGCCAAGGTTATGGTTTTAAACATCATTTAGGGCAGGGGTGGCCAACCAGGGGTGGCCAACCCGCGGCTCACAAACCGCATGCAGCTCTTTGACTGGTTCAATGCGGCTCTCGGGCTTTCACACGACAAGCGTCGAAAACGCCTCGGCAGCGGCGATGCCATTCAAACAAGGCGCCAACTTCACTGAACGTACTCCGTCAGCCTATCATCAATCCCATTACTTGATTGACATGGAGGGCAACCAATCAGATGACTGCATCACCACTCATGCGCAAACAACTGCGCTAAGTGCGAAGCAAGTCAGCGAATTGCCTCTGATTTTTTTAGGCAGTGGTGCCCAATACCTCGATCAGAATCGACCGGGAGCCAGCGAACTGCTCCCAGGTCGACCGCAAGGGTTGGGCGGAGGAAATGCGTCGTGGAAAAAAAGATTTGTTTGTTTGTATCTTGGTCTTTCATTCATTTTCGGCCCGTTCCGACTATTGCTCATCGTCGTGTACGTTCATGTGTGCGGGAGTGCACTTGGTGGGCACCCGCGTGAGTGCGTAGCGCTGCGTGTGTGTGTACGCTTGCATGTGCGCGATCAGGTCGGTCGTGAGAAGGTGGTCGCTTCAAAAGTTGATCTTTGGCCAAAAAAGTGTGTGTGTGTGTGTGTGTGTGTGTGTGTTCAGTGCGCGTGTGTGGGTGCACGTGCGTGCGCGAGGAAGGTTATGATGTGGCTCTTTGCAGTAACTCAGTAAAAAAATTGGCTCTTCGTCTCTGACTGGTTGGCCATCCCTGGTTTAGGGTTTCAAGTTATGGTCTGAAGCCAAGGTTGGCGTTTCAAACCAAGTTTAAGGTTTCAAATTTGGCTTTCAATATAGCATATTTTGACGACCATTAGGCGCACCATATTGTTGGGTGCAGTCTCATTAATGGGTGCCATTTCTGTATTTGACACATAGACAAAACGCACTGTATTATTGGGCGCAGTTTTACAGTGGTAGAACATACGCCAGCTTATAAACATACGGCATGCATGCGTGCACGCTAACAGCACGTTAGCTTGAAGCATACGGTAGCATGCCAAGACATTCAGATACAAGCTAAAAACACGTTTTTAAAAAGGCAACGGAAGCAAAACTAAGTTTGGTTGCGTTTTATTTAGCCATCGTAAAATGTACTCACGTTTTTCGATCAATCATCACCCAGAAATTCATTAAAGTCCTCATCTTCTGTATCACAATTGAACAATTGTGCAAGTACCGGTAATCCATCAAAAACGCTGTTTTCCCTCTCGTTGTCAGAGTCACTCTCATTGCCATGTGGCTCCACAGAAATGATGCCGGCTTTGCCAAACACTCGAACAATAGTGCAAGCAGACACGTTCGTCCAAGCAGCCACAATCCATTCGCAAATTGTGGCGTAACTCGCCCGGCGCTGCCTCTCACTCTTTGTAAAGTTGTGTTTGCCATCGATCATTCATTGTTCCCATGCCGTTCGCAACTTTACTTTGAACGCCCGGTCGCAACTTTACTTTGAACGCCCGGTTGATGCCGATGTCCAACGGTTGGAGTTCTTTAGTTAAGCCTCTGGGAATGACGGCAAGCTCAGAGTTCATTTGCTTGTCTTGGTTTTTCACCGCTGCTGTGAGATGGGCATGCATGCCAAAAGCATAACCAATGGCTTGAAGTTTGAACTGAGCTTCGTAGGCGTGTCTCTTTGTAGAATTTATTTTCGGGGGTTCTTAGAAACCAAAACCGAAGTTGTTTTGCAATAATGCACCTAGCCACACTTTATACAGGTGTTGGTAACTGATAGGGGCGTCCCTTTAGCGTCCACTTACACGCCCACCCTTCACTCATTGGCAGACTTCTTCGCCGCATGCCTGTCCTCATTCACGTCCGCCTTTTCTTTCTCTCTCCATATATGTATAAATATATACACGCCCACCCTTCACTGATTGGCCGACTTCTTTGCCGCATGCCTGTCCACACTCACTTCCGCCTTTTCTCTATATAAACAGCGTGTCGACTGTCAGTCAGGTTTTGAAACTCAGCGCATACACAAGACGCTCTGCATTATAAGGTGTCCTGTCCATTTTGAAGAAAATTTAAGACTTTTAATGGCGCCTTATAGTCTTGAAAATACGGTAGCTAAGTATTTTCAAAAACGGGGGTTAAGTTTCAAGAAAAGAGTGGGTTTTAAACAAGGGTTAGTCATGAATATTATGGTTTCATTCTAGGGTTCAGTTTTCAAATTAAGGTTTGATAACAGTTTTATAGTTAGAATTTGAACTTTAAACAGAGGTTAGACTGGGTTACTATTGCAACAAATTGCCCGCGTTTGTATATGTTCCCACTTGACGAATACAATTCAGTTCAAACTCTAGTTTGATTTCTCCATTTGTCAATCATTCTAAGCAAACAGAACCAACCTCTCCCAAAAAAACAACCAAACAAAAAGAAAACAACCTCCAACTCCTATAATGACTATCAACCCACCGGCATATGACTTCATCTTGCGATTGGATGCCAAGAACAGCAAAGTTGCCACGATGACAACATACTGTACTGAAGTGTTCGTGCTCTCACCGTGTTTGTACTGTATCAGGAAAGGACAAGTTCACCTGTCATCCTTCTCCTCACCTTGATCTTGTACCCACAGCCCCCCACCTTCACCCTCCTCATCCACCCCTAACCGCCAACCACTTCTCCCTCCTCCCACCCAAGCGAGGATGGATCGCTGCTACTGGCAGAGAGACCGTGTTAAATTTTACATGGATTCTCTTTCAAGTGTCAAGAGATAAAAAGAAAGCTGCCTCGTGTTTTTTTTTCCCGTATGTGTTCGCTGAAGAAGTTGAAGAAGAGGATGAAAAAGAGGAGGAGGACAAGGAGAAGGCCAGGTAAGATGAGATGATGATGTAAGACCAACAAGATGAAGAGAACATGGGAACTATCAAAGTGGCTCCCGTGACAGATGCGTCAGCACTAATTAGCTCTTCAACTTTGACCCAGAGACCTGAAATAACCCATGGCGCTCTATCATTCCAAAGCCAATGGATTCTTGCTGTGACGTCTGACAATTCACTCCAAACAGTTGTGGAGATGGCCCGCTGAGAATTATGACGTGTACAAACAGAATTTCAACCAAAAAGCAAGAAATGGGGTCATAAATCATTCACGACCAATAGGATTATTTCAAAGACTGTTGTGGAAAAGGTATGCTGGGAACTGTGACATGTTGGCCTATCAACAGAAATTCTCCTCACATTAAAAAAAAAAAAGAAAAAAATCTGTCAGTAAGATTTGTGACCTCTAAAAAAAACATTGCAGGCTGTTGCAGGGATGACACACACAAAAATGACAAATGACAAATAAAAATAGAAATGCTCATAAAAGGTTAAAAAACAAACATCTGTGGTCGTACGTCATTCAAAATCAATAGAATTCCGACGAGGAGAAATAATTCAATTGTGGAGATGAGTGGACTAAACATAGTATTGAAAAAAAATTGATAAAAATCAAGGGTCATGGGCTATCAATGGGACTGTTTTGTGATTTTGAACGACTCTGATCCTTGCAAAAATTTCTGACAAATACCTCTTTGTGCGAGGACCTGTTCCTTTGAGCCCCCCCCAACCCCCCTTCATTATTTCCAGAACTTAAAAGTATCCCCACATTATCGCTTTCAGGAATAGCGGTTACTACAGTGGACAGCTTATCATGTTGTCAGGTTATATTATTGGTGCATGAAAGGATTAATTTTCCTCACCTTTCTCGCAGCTAAATCGCTCGTGTTTTTCTGTCCTGTCAATGGGCCAGGACCTTAACTGGAAACTCATTTGCCGATCATTGGCGAGAGAGGACGAACGTCACGAACCTGGTGCACTCAGGCGAGAAGGATCTGGACAGAATTTACAAGTGGAACTCACAGAGTGAAACTAATCCTGAAAAAAAAGAAATATAGCCCTGAATCATTCTAAATCAAGAGAATCCTGAGTGGTCCTATTGGTTTGTTGTTTAATGTGCAATAGAAGCACTCAGAGGTTCTCCTTGTCATCTTTGATGGCTCATGTTGGCCTCAAGAGTTCAGTTTTGACAGGAGGAGGAACCCAACGGCGTAACGACGCCCCTTGGAGAAGGAGAACAAGAAGATCCACCTCCTAAGTCCCCCTGGGCATGGCTCCCCCACCTGAGCCCTCGCGGGGTTTGTCTTCCTGTTGCTGGATCGCTAACGGCTAGCGCTCAGCTAGCTCTCGTCTTGCCAACCACTTGCATCATTGCCTGCATGATCATTGGCCTTTTCCTGTTTTTTTTTCCCCCCACTATCTTGCATGCAAATGATCCTGACTAGAGAAAGAAAGGATGAAAAGAGAGTTGAAGGAGGTGACCCTGACCCAGATACAATCACACCGGGTCCTTGACCTCCTTGATGAAGTCAAGCAGGGAGGATTACAGGAGACTGATGAAAGCCGCGAAAAGGAAAAGTCATTATTCTTTTCCAGCACATACGATCAAAGAAACAATGTCAACCACCTTTTCAATTTCGCAAACAAATATCGATATGGATGTGTAAAGAAATGATACGGGTGTATTTAACCATTTTAGGGACGGCGGTTACTACATTGGACCAGTTACAGGGTGCATGGAAGGGTTAACGTTTGTGCAAGGATGCCAAGAGTCATTTAGCATGTTTGGATCAGATGATTTATTTGCCATGTACCTCCTTATTTGACCTATCGCAAGGGGTCGGGTGACTAAAATGCCCAGGGAGCAGTTTGGGTTATCAGTACCTTGCTCAAGGACACCACAACCGTGTGTCTGGGCAAGGTGGGTCTTGAACCTGGGTCACACGCTGCCAACATGTTTTCCGGTTCATGTGACGTTCCGCATAAGGCCCAACGTGAAATGGAGGACTGAAAATGCCTTTTGGATCAAAGGTGAAATGTGTGAAATGAATCGAGTGCTGTTGCCTCCATTCAACCTTTGCAGACCACCGGCGCTTGGTTGGCTTAATTCCCAAAGTGTCTTGTCTCGCTTGTGCAGAAGGTAACAGTGGCGGGAGTGCTTTTGTATTTTACTGGAAGGCTGGTTGGACTCATGAGGTCAATCAAGGTTCTTCTCAGCATTACCAACAGGAGTCGACCAAAGTCCTCTACTATCCTGCCTGGAAGAAATCAAAACCTGGATGGCACAAAATTTCTTGAAATTCAATGAAAAAAAGACAGAGGTGATACTGTTTGGTCCCAGGTGCCCTTGTACATCCCATCCTGTAGACTTGGGGCCCCCCGCCTCCTTATCTTAAGTCAACAGTCTCAAACTTGGGCCTTAAACTGGACAGTGATTTCAAACTTGATCGGCAAATTTGTGCCGTTGTTAAATACAGTGTGTGCTGGGGGGGTTGGGTTATTAATAATTTTTGATTTGGCTATACGTCTATCCCTATTGCAAATAGACTTGACTGTGTCCCAATAATTTTGTTTTCATTTTCTTTCTGTTCTCATTTTTGTGGTTGCTCCAATATTTTGGTCTACATTTTATTCACGTTTGACTTCTCAATAATTTTTTTCTCAAAACTTCACATTTCCACACAGATATAGTTTTTGGGCATTTTCTTCATCGTGCTCTTCCTGCCCCAATACTTTTTTTCTTTGCAACTTTATTCATACAGTATCTTTTACCCACATTTTCTCCACATTACATATGTCATACATACATATACATACATATATCAGTATCTCCTAATTCTTGTGTATTCTCTTCTTGGCCCCGGGTGTTTCTCCTCCAGGGTCCGGCAGGCGTGCAGAGTTTGGGGGACGGGAATCGTGGGCGTACAATTGCGGGGCGAATGGCGGCGCTGCGGCGGCGAGGCGGATCACAGACGACACCAGACAAGCCAAAGAGGCCGATGGCGCTAGCGTAGCGACGGATGGCAGCAACTTGTTCAAAGGCGGCTGATGAAAAATGGATGTTAAATGGTGTGGAGAGCCGTCGGGGCGCCTGAGACAGTCGCGGGCACATCAAACACCTCTGCCGTATCTGCGTCTTTGTGCTGGCAAATCCTTTAGAGGCGAGCCACACAGACGCATTAAAAACACTTTGAACTGTTAAATTGTTCCCAGCGACGTGGACGAAGCGAAACATTTTTTTTTCTCTGACTCCTCCGCGTTTGAGAGTAGATAAACAGCGACAATGTTAAATTCATGTCTTGTTTTACTTTCTGAAAGGGAGCCGCATCAAAGGCAGAGCGTCCCCGCTGCGGGACGCAAATTAATGTGGAGAAGAACGCGCTGTGCCAACATTTTATTTCTGTCACCAGAGAATCACGTTTTTGACCCTCTCGTAACATGGTCTAAATATTCAAAACATTCTCGGTGCGACGAGAACAGTAATCCGCACAGTGTTAAATTTAGGGAAAGTGATCTTAATTATAGTTGTTATTAATATGGAATGTAAATTGTGCAGCTGGCCAAACGAAACAAAAAACAAAACAAAACAAGCTTTCCAATCAAGCGCTGCCCCTCTCTGTGAATTCCCCCAAAATGGCTGCTTTAAACCGAAATGTCACACAACCACTTTGATATCCCGAGTTTTACAAATGTTTTTAATGCATTCTACTGTAAAAGACAAGTAGCCAATTTTGCGTTGATTAGCAAAACTGGAGTCAAAGGTTGATAATATCAATCCCCACCACTCTTTAAAACAAAATGTCCGACTTCCATCTTGATTTAAGGCATCGGTTTTATCGACTTTTTAGTGTGTCCTATTATGCCAGACTAGTAGGGAGTCTTTGACGTGATCATGATCAAAACCAAACTTTGACACCAACATTCAATGGCTTTGATATTATCGAGGTGTGGTGTAATAAAAATCAAAATCTCATCCATCCATCCATTTTCAACACTGCTTATCCTGATCTGGGTCGTAGGGAGTAGCTAAAACCTATCCCGGCTGACTTTGGGGTGGAAGGCAGACTCGACCCTGAACTGGTCGCTAGCCAGTCGTAGGGCACATATATAGACAAACGACCATTCACACCCACATCCACACCTTCACTGCCCGCACGCAAGTTAGGCGAGTGCACCACGACACCATCAGCGACTATTCTAAAAATCAGTTTTCATTTAAAATAGGGGTGTGAAAATCATTTTTGTCGTGGGCCACATTTGGAGGGCCGTTATGACTGAAACCATCTGAAGAAGTCAAGAATAACCATTGATTCAACTCTTGTTTAAGTAACAAGAAAATGCTTAACATTGACAATTTTAATTTTTGGAAGACATTTTAGAAAACATAGAAGTTGACATATTTAATCAGATTTTGTGGGCCACATATAATGATGTGGCGGGCCAGATTTGGCCCCCGGGCCTAGACTTTGACACCTGTGATTTAAAAGATACGAATGCCCCTTGAATTTTTTTAATTCAGCCCCCAAAGCAAGGTTGACTTGGCACCGAAAAATTCATGTCTATCATGACTAGCTCCACAAAACAAAAGTATCAAGAGGCCATCCCTGAAAAAAAAAAAACACAGGAAGTACGGCATGTTAGTGTGAAGTAGAAATTTTTCAACTCGAATCTCAAAAATGTAAACTCCTCAGGTCAGATCTTGAGCAAATATCTTGCATGGGTTGGAGATTCGCTCCCGAAGCTCTAGTTTCCTTCAAACTCAGTTTAAAAATTCCCGTCTGTCACCCCTACGAAATCTGCCTTGTCCAAAATGAGCTTGTGGCTACTCTTGTGTCTCTTTGATTGGCTGTGAAAGCAGCAGATATTTTCCTCCGATGATCTCGCCAAGTGGCCAAGTGGCACTGTGAAAGCCCCCCGGGGCCCCGGCAACCTAACTTAGACCCCAGCTGAGATGGGAGTGGGAAAAAGGAGGCTGCAAAAATGCCTAAAAGCTTCTAATCTCCTAAGAAGTTGCTGCTGCTTGCCGACTTGGGGGGGGAGAGCTGCAAGTCCAAAGACAACTTTGGAGAATTTTCTTCTTCTTGTGCTGCCGTGTCTTTATCGCAGACGGGCCACGCGCCCCAGGCTGAGCGTTTCTTGGCAAGAGAGCCCAGTGGAATCATGGGAGGCAGGAAGAATGTGTGCGCGTGTCTATGTGTGTGCACGTATATATGTGTGTGTGTGTGTGTGTGTGTGTGTGTGTGTGTCAAATAAAACAACACTAAATATTTAATGTCCTGAATTTTCTCTGGAATAAAGCAGCTTTTGTTTTCATGCACTCTACCCCATCTCACCCTCACCGCCCCCACCCAGCAACCCCTTACCCCCGGCCGTTGTCAATATTGAAAGTGTACGGATGGAGGTAGCACACAGACCACCCGGCACCCAGCAACTGTGACACTCACAGGCCGTTATTTTCATTTAATTTTATTTATTTATTTAAATGACACTTTTTTTTCTTCCTCTGATGTCACACGAATGTCCAGTGGCGCTGACATCCATCCATCCATTTTCCAAACTGCTTATTCTAACTAATATACTGCTAACTAATAACTAAAATGTGCGAAGTGTAAAAGAAGACGTTCTCCACTGGCTTTAAATAAATGTGTCTTCCTCATAATGTGGGCGGAACAATGTATCAAACTGTGATGAGGACTCTCGGTAAGAAGAAACCCAGCAACAGTTTCAATTATCCATGTGGAATTCAGTGGCTGTGTTTGTAATGATAAGACACAAGTTTTATCCATTCAAGCAAAAAAAGACCCGTGACAACAATTCTTTTTTAAAATTGTTTTTTTAATTATATTTTTATTTGGATTTTTTTAATTGTTTATTGTTATGTATATGATATTTGCCCCATGTGCAGCACATTGTATACAGCTGTGGTTGTTTTAAAGTGCTCCATAATTACAGTTGAGTTGCGTTATTAACCAAAACGACATAGGTTGGGTGTGTCGATCATGCCAGGATGCATGACAAAGTCTCTGAAAAGATGCCTGAACTTGACTTGAAACAACCATGTTAGGGTCAGTTTGGTCCTTCAGGCAAATTGGAAAAATTAGTCCAAGGAAGCAGTTTTACTAATCTATATGAAATTTGTTGGACATGACACGACATGAAAAAGCAGCAGAACTCAATCGCTAGATTCATTTTGGTTCTGGCATTTTTAGATAATTAAGTCATGAATGTGAATTAAAATTAAAAAAGGTTACCTATTCCACTCATTGACAGTAAATTGAGTGGACAAGTCTATCATGACAGGATGCACGAACAAGTATCAGGGACCCATGCTCAAAATAGAACAGGAAGTCGGCCATTTTGGTTTGAAGCAGTTTTGAAAAATGTTTGGGATGCTCCGTTTGGCACAAAGTTGTTGGTCGCCTCCTCCTGACAATCTTCTTTTTCTTTCTTCTTTGGCTCTAGCCCCTTGACTAGCTTTTCATCTGCTTCTTTTGCCCCACTTGACTGCGATGATGATGATGATGATGAGAATTTGGTTGCCGTGGCAACCGGCGGGACTCTTGTAGGCCCATCGCCTCTAATTCAGCCCATGTTCATTTGCATAGAAATAACATTTGGAGTGGGGTGGGAGGGGGATGAATGAGCTATCCCCCTTCGGTCCCGACACATGTCCCCCCCCCCGCCCCCCGTCAACAGCGCCGTTTAGCTCGTGACGGGAATGATGAAGATGACACGGAAGATGTGATGCCATCTCCGGCGGTGCACCGCGCCTCCTTTTAAGACGACTTTTATTGCGCTCATATTTCATCAAACAATCTCGGCAACAAGCGGCTGACGGTGTAATTAGCCTACGCGGGGGGTGGGGGGGTCAAAGGGATGCAGGTTTATTCCGGTTAATTGAGGATGCTTCAAAGCTGAGAAACGGCTGAATTGGCGAGATGGCAAGAGGGAATCAGCTGTTCACCACATGGCAAGGCTCATCGAGTCAAAATCGTCTGCTTTGATGCAGATTCTCCTTCTTGAGAAACAGTTTTACATTCAGTTCGAACAAGCAAAACCGATTGTTTGCTCTCTTGTTTCCCGTTTGATGAAAGAAGGGTTGCTTTAATGCGGATCGTTCCATTTGGTTATATTTCATTTCAGAGTCAAAGGTTATCGTCGGAAACCAATGACTGGAAATCTATCCGAAACTTGTCTTCATATGGGTCGCTTTAATGCAGATTAGTTCTTCAGAAATCAGATATCAACCTTTAATGACGATTGTTCCTGAGGAACTGGTTTTATTCTGGTCAAAACAAACTTCATAGTTTGTCATAGTTTGCAAAAATGAAATCTGCCACATGGCTTGGCTCGTGGTCGAAAATGCTCTCACACTGATAATTTTTCTTGACAAACAGTTTTGCGTTCGGTTCATATGAGTCGACTTTGCTGTGTTGTTTCCTGTTAAAATAGTTTGCTTTGCTGCACTTTTTCACCTTTAGTTAAAGCAAAACTTTAATACGGAACATTCCAATCCTGAGTTGATCGCCACCAGTCTGTCTGTGGCTTGTGTTCTGATGGCATGAGTTTGCTTATGTGCCCATTATCCTTCTTGGAAAACATTTTTTTATTGAGTCAAAGCCAATTCTTAAAAGTCAGAGTCGACTTTAATGCGGGTTATTGAAATATGTGACATGTAATGTTGAGGGTTCTTCAGGAACAGATTTGTATTTAGTTGAAGCAAGTGCTTGGAAGTTAAGTTTTGTTGAAACCAAAAAAGGACAACGTGGCTCTAACTCATATATTAGAAATTGTATGCTTTAATGCAGATGACAAACACTTGCCCTTAGTTAAAACAACCAAAACTTTTAGACTTGATTTTAGATTTACTGTTTTTGCGCTTTTTACTCTCTTTGTTATTAATTTATTGTTTTATCATGTGTTGATGAATGATTTATTTATGCTCCTATAGCACTTTGTATACACCGGTGGTTGTTTTCAAGTGCTCGAAAGATTCATTCCATGAAAGTATTTGCTTTTTTGTGCATTTTCATTCATGTAAAATAATTTGAAGTCCCTCACTTTAATTTGGATTATTCTTGAGAAATCACTTAAAGTCGCTGCATTCATATTGTTCTCAAGAAACATTTTTCATTTCTGCCATTAGTTGAATTTGAACTGGCAATTTCCAAGATTCTCAGGTGGATTCTCAATCCTTTGCTTACCCGTGAATGCATTCGATTTATTGATTTGGATCAGGAATTACCTGACTGTATCTTGAGAAATGTCGTCATCATCCCATGTGACATCAGCATGCCGAGTAAGCGCCCCTGTGACATCATAAAATATACAAGCAGTTGGACGTACATTCGGCTTAAAACAGGAGTGCAGGTCAGAGCCACCGTTTGGAAAATTAAATCCCGCCAAGAAGGGCCTCTCGGAAGGAACATCAATTGTCCATTATCCTCCCGCTCAGTCGGCGGGAGTTTCACAGCCGCTTTCGCTTTGGTCTGACCAGCGGTCTGTGGGTGACGCTCAAAGCCCCGCTGGGATGAAAATGCCGGCAGCGTGAACGACATCTCCTATTTTTACTTGGCAGCCTTTTTTTTTTTTTTTTTTTCAAAAAGAAGCGGCGGCATCCAACGGCGGTCGACTGATGCCCGGCGTGGCCTATCTTAATGGCTTTGCTTTTCGCTTTGTGGCAGGTTTGTGTTGCGCTTTTAAGCATCACGGCTGTGGACGATAGTGTGACATACGCAAAGGCAAAAGGTGGAAAGCAGCATGTGTACAGCTCTCACTTGGACAATCATCAATGCCAGCGGTTCCCAACCTTTTATGCCCCACGGACCGGTTTAATGTCAGACAATATTTTCAGGGATCGGCCTTTAAGGCCGAATTAATAGAGCAAAATAATATGATATAACCTGCATAAAACTAGAGGTATTTTCTCATCATAATAATAAACACGAGGAACGTCCTATCTGATCGCATCGCTCTCTGGTCGTGATGGTCATGCTTAAACGTGCCTTCAAAATAAAATGCAACGCAAATAAAAAGTGCATGAAAAATCTGACTCACCATCGCCGCATATGCATTTAGCAGTAACGCATCACGTGACTGAGAAGCGCGCCTTGACCTGCGTCAAGAGTGACCTAATGTAGACGGACATGAGGGAATCTGGTGAATTTTCTAAATAAAACAATTTTCAGATTCCGAAATGAATAAAACGGAGGTAATGTAAGTTATTAATTTTTCTGTGCGGCCCGGTACCTAATGACCCACGGGCCGATACTGCTCAGCGCTTTGGAGCAACGATAGCAAGCAACGTAACCGTATCCACGGTGCCCCGCATCGGCTTGCGTGTAAAACACGGATGTAAACATCCCACCGCTACTGCCTTCGCTAGTGCTGCTGAATACACATTGAAACAGATAAACAACACGCCAGTGTGGCTGTTACCGGAGCTGGGTGCTATGAAACAGCAGACCTGTCGTTACACACGCACAAGATCGGGGAAAATGAGTGCTAAGACGCTAACACGGAGCTAGCACTATTACATTCGCACAAGCGACATTTTATGTGTCCGTGTTAGCGTTAGCTCCATGCTAGCTACTCGCCAAACTTTTCAAACTTTATTTATTTCATTCAACATGAAATGGCCACCACAAACACTTTGTGTTTCCATGGTTTCTGACCTTCAACCAATCTGTGCTGTGCTTGACGTCATATGCAGGTGCAGGACCCTGACCTGATCTGGAAATTCCGTTCTTTGATTTTGTTTTTTTTTTCATCTTATTTTGTTCAGAAAAAATAAAATTAAGATACTTGAGAACAGTGGAATGGTTCCTAAGTGCTTTTCTAGTTTCGGTTATGTTTTCAAACTAGGTTTATGGTTTCAAGACTGGGATACGAGCTCAGGTTTGGGATTCAACCAAAGGGAAGAGTTTTGATAAAGCGCTGCAAGCCATTGTTGGGGTTTCCAAGTAGGATTGTAAGACATGATTGTGGTTTCAAATTTTGGTTTTAAGTCAGGGTTTAAGATTTCAGACTGAGGTTAAGGTTTCAAATCAGGTTTTGAGACAAATAGTTTGAAAGTAGCATTTCAAGCCCAGGTAAGGTTTGAATTTCTACTGGTTGTAAATGCCGAACGTAATCGCCATATTCTTTTTCCATTAATTGCTTTCATAATGAAGTCTATTTGGTATTTTTAAAATTGTGGTGTGATTTTATGGGGTATTTTTGCACTGAAAAGTATGGCTTATTTAAAGTTTTTCTGTGCGTGTGCATGTGTGTGAGCGTGTGTGGTGGTCCGTGAGGGGCGCACGCAGATGTTTTTTGTCGTATTTCCGTTCTGTCTTGCGCCCACTTGCCTCCAGGGTGGCGATAAACACCGCAGATGCATGCTGGGAGAATTTAGCACAGCTGCCACGCTGACGCCATCTGCGTCCACGCCTTTTCATTGTTCATCCTCCATTTTGGGACTTGTGGCATGGGATGCTTGCCATCCCCCCCCCCCCCACCACCACCACCACCACCACCTTCCATCATATCCCCCAAGTGAACGCTTCCTGACCACATCGGCTTTCCTTCGCTTTGAGTTCCTGACGCGGATCCTCAAGTTTGAACGCGACGCATCAGGAGGACGCTTGTCACACCGTCACATTTGACAAGCAAGCTCGTAACAACACGACAAGAACAAAGCAGTATTCAAAACAAAGGAGCAGAAACATAACTATAACAACAACATGAACAATACCCAAACACAACAGTGTAACAGAAACAAAGTACAACAAGAAAATAACAGATGACCAAATTAATATTTTCCGAAACTCAATTTAACATTTATCACAATCTTTTTTTTTGTTTGTTTGTTTTTTGATACATTAACATTTGTACATTTTTCTCATCTTTCCTGCTTCAGCACTTTCCGAGTAAAATTTGGATCACTTAAAAAAAAAAAAAATCAAAGCGCAAGAAATGCGTTGCGTCCTGCCTATCACGTCGTCCATGTTCAGCAAATGCAATCAATGGCCTTCTCCAGATGGCCGTGTGATTGGCCGCCACAGACTTGGTACTCCGTCGCATCGACAAGAGCACTTTTGACTGGCGACTGTTTGCCAGCCAGCGTTTTTTTGCGTTTGTAGCGTTTCCTCTGGTCTGTGTTGAGAAAAAAAAAAGAAGCACCTGTGAGCTGGCGGCCAAACATTCGTTGATGCCTCAAACACTCGCCAACCTCCGCGTTCCCTCTTCCACTGTGTGCTTATAATTACATGTGTGTGTGTGTGTAAGCCCGCTGGCCCTTTAAATGCATGCATATGGACATACTCTGTTTTATGTTTATTGTACAAAACCCGATAAATCAACGTTGTACAATCTGCCAGTCAGGCTGACAGATGGAGCCGGCGCGTTTGCTATGGCAACATTTGCGCAGCAAGCTTCTCAGGTTTGATTCACGAATCCTCAGAGTTGTCTTTCATCCTACCTAAAAAAAAATATTCCAGAAAATACATGTTTTCAAATCATAAGTTTCAGTTCTTACTCTGAGAAATAAAGAATTTGTGCTTGTACTTAAAAAAACTGTTTTCTAATACAATCCAGCAAAATCTCCAAAACTAAACTCAAAATTGTTATTGATTTATTGTCACAACCCAAATTTCATTGTATTCTATACAATGACAATAAAGGCGATTCTGGTTCTGATATATCTCGTTTCTTAAAATAAATAAAAAAACTAAAACCTACGTACGTTAGTCCTATATTGCACATTTGTTTCTCAAAAAGGTGACTGAAATCGTTTTGTGTCTTTACAAAATACCGCTTCAGTCAGTCTTGAAATACTGTTTTTCTCTTTCTTTCTGTCAATAACAACCCCGCTCGCCCCGACCCCCCCAAAATTTTTTTTTAACCATTTCGGGGACAGCGGATACTCCAGTGGACATCTTATCATGTTATCAGGTTATAGGGTGCATGAAAAGGTTCCATTTTGTATGACATTTTGTCTTCTCTAGGGAAAAAAAACACATTTATAGACAGAATTTTGGTGAAAATACTGGCTTATCGGCACACACACACAAAATCCCCCCCCCATCCCCAGCTTCTCAGGTATTTTTTTGTTTCCCAAAGGATTTATTCTTCCATCTTATTAAACCATTTCAATCAATGAAATGTGTCCTTTTTCTTGATTTTTTTTAATTGCAGTATTACACATTTTCTTTCCTCTCAGTATTCCTTTTTAGCTCATAAAATTCTATTCTTCAAGTCGGATGTCCCCCCTCCCCCGGACATAAAGTACGCACTTGAGCCTAAGGGGTTATCTCCTTTCTATCTTTATGTGCGGCGAGTGTTTTTTTACGGTGACCCCCCCCCCCTCCACCACCACCACGCTCCCATCCTGGTCCGGATGATGTCAGCGATAATCATCAGCGGATGCGAATTGACCACGCGGCCAATAGGAATTCCCGTCTTTTCTCTTGCCGATAAGGCCGGTCAGCGGGGTGATGAATGGCGCCGCGACAACCACCCACTTGACACACGTCCACCAGGAGGACGTTCTTGGAGTCTCCCGCGCCTGGCGGACGCTCTGATGAATCCTGGGTAATTTGTCATCATGTTGTTGGAAGAGTTGGTCTTGAAGAAATGGAGCTGTCTTAGCCAGCTGCCAACCTTTCCGGATCGTCCGTGTATTGTTCCTGAAAGTGTTGTCGTGGAAGACACGCGAACGCTAGCAGAAAAGTCCAAAGCTAGCTAAATCCTTAACTGCTTGACTTGGCCCGCGATCCCTGCTACTTCCCGTCACCTTCAGGTGCTACTTTTTCTAAAAGCTCTTGATTCATTTGGCATTTTTGGTCTACACAGAAATCCCAGTTTATTCTTGGAATATTAAAAACAAAATGTTTTATGGAGTTGACAGTATTTTTTCTGGATTTTTTTTTGTCATTCTTGTAATAATGTAAACAAATTAAAAAGAAGTTTATTTTCATATTATTCTACCATTTTTCCTGAAATCTTTTGATGGCCTTTGTCCTTGAAAAAAAAAAAGATCTGTAACATTAAAACTCATTCACTTCCAAAGACGTATTTAGATGTCTTTTCATACGCCACCCATTTAAAAGTCTGAAAGGGTCTGAAAATGGCTGGCCATTTTTAGACCCTTTTCAAGTACAGTCAATATAAAATGAGGAGCTGGGATTAAATGTGTGGCGTCTGGAAAGACATCTAAATACGTCTTTGGGAGTGAATGGGATAAATAAAGACTAATCACTTTGTAGTACACGTTTATTCTTTTTAAAAATACAACTTCCACATACTCGTTTAGACATAACCCTCCCAAAAGTGACTTCATTCTTGTTCCATTGTGCTCTCTGTATATCCTTTTTTTTCCAAGAAAAAAAAATCTTGTAATATTACTCTTGGTGGGGGGGGGGGGTACCATAATTACCGGTATATTAAAGCTTTCTTTTGTCTGAAGAAAGCACCAACTCAAACATGTGTAGCACCAGCAGATGACTCCCTGTTGTGGCAACCTGTTGCAAGCAAAATGTGTCGTCTAAAAGACCGCAAAATAAATGAAAGGCAGGCAATTTGCGCTCATGTGTGGACATGGTCGTGTTTCCATGTGCTTATTACGTTCCACTTCCTGAAAGTTTTCTGTTGTTGCTTTCTTGTTTCTCGCCGTTCCAGCTCCTGACCCCCCCTTACGCCCCACTCCTGTCGCCCTTTTCCAGTTCATACAGCACAGTGGTCCTGACATACATTTGCTTTTACAGTAATGTGAAAAGGTTTCCCCACGGGAGGGGTGCCGTGATGGCTTTTCACGTAACCAAAGATGATCTAAAGTGACCCGCTCGGGTAGCGGCGTCGTCGTCATGCAGATGCCGATGCACGCATCCACATTTCATGGCAGCAACATATGAATTATTTGTGTTTTGGGAGGTTGGCAGATGCGAAAGGCTTGATGAAAGGAAATAAATCAGGCGGCGGCGGCACAGAGTCATCATCCCCGCTGACTGAGCCAATCAGCGACAAATAACTCGGCGCTGGTGAGTTTGTCGCGCCTGTTCCCCCACCGGGCCAATCAGGAGCCTTTCAAATGTGCCCCACTCAGGATTCAACCACGCACACATCTTAACAAAGGGGGCTGGAGGATGAAGACCCGTTTATAGTTATTTTATGGCTTTTATCGCAAAAGCGAAACAGCTTCATTCTACTGATATTTGCCTCTTTTTATCACAGTGCAGCCTCGCTATTTGCTACACGTATATACCGGGTTATTCCGCGAAGAGAAAAAATGGATTCTATGCACAGACCATTTCCGCATTTGGGTTACGGCAGCAAGCTAATTTCGGTCATTAGTCGTAGCGGAGATAATTGATAGCATCCAACACTTTAAATTATACTCGCAGTGTGCTGGGATGACGTCAGGTTACGGTATTACCTTTCTGATTGCTCCAGTTATCTAATTGTCGGCGAAGCGATCGAAGCACCGTGTCTAATTTAATTTCACAGTACTCGCAGGTCCCTGTGAACATTAACTTGCATGGCTTTTCTTTTTTTTTGGACACGCTCAACTCAACTTTGTTCACAGAGCGCAAAAACAACCATAAGGAAATTGGAGTACCCGGAGAAAACCTGCACAGGCACGGTGAGAACACGCAAACTCCGCGCAGGAAAGGCCGGAGCCGGAATTGAACCGTAGGGGTCTATTCCGGTTGAGGGTATGAAACGCAAAGACAACCAATAATCAAATAATAATAATGACAAGCATATACTACCAACTGCACGAAGCTTCGCGACGAGGCAGCTGACATCATCGCCTCGCTAGAGCTGGCTTGCCTTGCGGGGACAGCGGGGGAGAAAGAGACAGAGTGATAGAGTGCAAATTTGTGACACACCGGTAGGTGAGCAAAGGGAGAAACCGAGAAAAAGACGGTGGTGCGAACTGCATAAGCGTTCCATCACCTTTGTCGTGGCGGCTCACTGGGAAACGTGTTCCAATAAAAACGCCGAACATAATAGCCGGCACACCACAGAGTTGGCTGGAGTAGAAAGCTATTACTTTGTCTTTAAAAAGTCCAGATTTGGGATTTTATTTCCACCTTGAAATGCACCACTTGCGAGCTCTTGACTCGACCTATTGCACAAACCCACGTTACCCAAATTTGAATGCGGTTATATTTCATCCAAAAATGTCTTGAAATAAACGGAAACTGGAAACTCGTAGGCCTTTGAGGTTTTCCGCTACGGTCCATGTAGTCTGTTGACGCCACGGATTTCTAATATGACCGGACTGACAATTGGCCCCTTTTGGCTGAAGCCAGAGGCCAGCCGTCTTACTTTGTCACTGGTGCTGACAATTTCTGTTGGCTTTAAACTGAAAAGACTCTCAGTGTCTTCTCACTGTATGTTTTATGCTATTATGGACGAGAGAGAGCCTTTCAAAGAACACGTATCACCGGTTGCATCAAACATTCAAAGTAGATTATTTCATGTCGTGAATCGTGATTTACAGGGGTTCGATATACATTAGCAGCCATTTTTTTAAATCTTGATGGGCCTTGCTTTCATTTCCTTGTTCATGGTTCTAACAGCATGATGCAGACGAATCTTAGTAGCACTCGCAGATATGCCTTGAATAGAAATGTTCCAGTCGCATTCTTACGAGCGAAATGTTCACATCGTGCTTCTCCCAGACTTGTCGTATGCCTCAAACTGGCATATAATATATAATATATATATAATAGAAAACGGTGTGAAAAACGGCGAGAGAAATCAATGTATACAAGTTAGGTGCGAGTAGCTGGTGGCATCGCAAGATGGCCACCAGTGGCTTCAGTTCTCGCTACGGCGAGTAAGCAGCATTGTTAGCCCATTCATATACAGTACATCTTTCTGATTGATATGCATTGATGGGTAAAAAAAAAAGATAAACATTCAAAATGTGTTTTCTGTGGAAAAATGGGGTTAATAAGGTTTTAAAAAAAACAAAAAACTAAGGCAAGAAAAAAATCAAGACGTGAAAAATATGTGTATTTTGATGTGTTTGTTTATAGACAAAAAGATTACTCTTTCCTATTCTTATCCATCCATCCATCCATTTTCTGAACCGCTTAATCCTCACTAGGGTCGCGGGGGGTGCTGGAGCCTGTCCCAGCCGTCTTCGGGCAGTAGGCGGTGGACACCCTCAGTTGCCAGTCAATCGCAGGGGCACACCAAGACGAACAACCATCCACGCTCACAATCACACCTAGGGACAATTTAGAGCGTCCAATAAGCCTGCCATGCATGTTTTTGGAATGTGGGAGGAAACCGGAGCACCCGTAGAAAACCCACGCAGGCCCGGGGAGAACATGCAAACTCCACACAGGGAGGCAGGAGCTGGAATAGAACCCGGTACCTCTGCACTGTGAAGCCGACATGCTAACCACTGGACTACCGGGCCGCCCTCCTATTCTTATGAGGATCCAAATTTACTTTTGTCGCATAATGCTTATTTTTCTGAAGTAAATGCAAATTTGCGAATTTATTCATGTGATATAATGCTTTTTTTTCCTCCCCCCCAAAGGATTTTTACTACTATCACATTATACATTTATTCTCTACCATCTGACTTATAAAATACTTTTTTCTCTTTTTTTTAACTTATCTTTCTCCCAAAATATGAGTATCTTCTTTATTCCTCCTTTCAACAACAACAAAAAAAAGAAAAACGAGTGATTGGATTTTTGAAAATCCCTGTCTAAAATACTCCCACAACTTGTCGGCACACTAAAACGTTTTGTTGACAACGCGGCGAAAAGAAAATAAAAAAATCCCGTCAAGTCAAATTGAGGCCTGAATGCTGTTTGTCTGAAAGTGCGTCACGCGGTGAAAATGATTTGATCCCGTCGGAGACGTTTGCGCAGACGTCCTCTAAGGAGAGCTGTCAGCTTGTTCCTGCGCCAATGAAGAGAAATGAAGCCTCGCCGTTAAACGCCGGCCTGGAAAATTGCGTGTGACAGACGGACAAACAAGGCTAAATTTGCTGTCTTTCAACTGGTTTCATCACACTGCCGCCAAAGCAGCGCTCTCGACACAGACAGCATCCTTGTTGGCTTTGACTATATGAAAAACAACGACACTGTTCAGAAACTATTCTTTATATCCTTGCAACCCGAACCCCAAATGTTTCCCTACCTATCCCTTTCTAATAATACAAAACAATTTCAAGTCTCACATTGGGTCAAAACCCATCATCCATCCATCCATTTTCTGATCCGCTTTATCCTCACAAGGCGGGGGACACCCTGAACCGGTTGCCAGCCAATCGCAGGGCAAACTTTGTAAGCTCCAGAGCAAAAAAAAAAACGGATGGACAGATGTTTGAAAAGATGAGTTTCAAAGATAGACAGAGAGGGGGCAGGGCTAATATTGAACCCTGGAGAACCCAAGAACCCTTTTCGTCTTTGGAAAATGGGGAATTATACATTAAATGACTGCTATATGTTCACTGAACACCAAAATACATGTTTTTTTTTTCAAAAATTCAATGGTTTAATCCTAATTTAGGATTAGTGCCAAATTTGACCCTTTGGCATTTAAGGGTAGCATTTGAGAAGCAGATTTTATAGGGGCCAAATTTTAACCCGTGGGTTCTCCAGTGTTTTAATATGAGGGCATTCCAAAGGGAGGAACCGACAAGAGAAAAGAGGTCAATCCCTTCTGAGGCGCTGCTTAGTCCTCGGTACCGCCAATAGATCCGCTGAACCTTAAACCTCAACTCTAACCGTAATCTAGAGATCCAAAACCTCTGCACAAAACTTGAACCATATCACACAAATCTGAAACCAAGACCAACACCTTAGGCCTATACATACCCTCAACTCTGACTCTTTAACCGATGAATAAACCTGAATCTGAACTTGAACCATATCCTAAAACCCTAAACCCTGAAGCTCAAACGTTGAGTCGTCTGCACTCGCGCGCGCCCAATTTTTTTTCAAGGCACACACACGAAAACACGGTGCTTTATATTATTATCGGAAATTTCCGCCTCATTTAGCGACTGTGTGATTCAGAACAAGAACATGAGTTGTTGATCTTCAGGCCACGCTTATGTCATCCCGAGGACGTGATGTTTGTGTCTATGATTTGGTTGGTAACAAAGTGGAACATTTGAGGACAAAAGGAAATGTTGTTGCAGTGCTGTAAACAAATCAGCGCAAAGGTCAGAGGGTGTAATTGGTCAGATTTGTCTTGGGGATAACCGACGCTGACATTTGTTAAGATTGGTTACAGATACCGATTAACGACGCTGACATTTCACCCTTGCCAATAGGCAACATTGGGGGGGGGGGGGGGGGATTTGCCATTAAGCGCTATGCGATTTTGGGCATAAAATCAAACCAAATTGACTTTATGACGTGCAATCTGGTAGGCATTGTTTCTCATGAGTGGAACTCAAAGAAGCCATGCCTGAAAAGACAGAAAGCCAACTATACACACACATGTATATCTTCGAAAATCCAGTATGTATGTATTGGAGAATGACAGAGCGAAGATCCTGTGGGACTTCCAGATCCAGACTGACAAGATGGTAATGGCGAACCAACCAGATATCGTGATCATAGATAAATGGCAGCCGTTGTAGTTGATGTAGCGGTCCCAAGTGATGGAAACATCAGAAAGAAGGAACACGAAAAATTTTAGAAATGCCAAGGGCTCAGGGAGGAGCTGGAGAGAGCCTGGAAGGTAAAGGTGACAGTCGTGCCTGTGGTGGTCGGAACAACATCGGACATCTCAGTCCAGAAATGTGCAGTGCTGGGAACAGCAAGGATACTGCGCAGAACCCTCAAGCTTCCTGGCCTCTGGTAAAGGACCCGAGCTGAATGAGGGATGGACACCACCCGAGGGGGGGGGGGGGGGGGGGGGGGGACGAGGTTTTTTTTTTATTTTTACAGCATATAAACACAAGTTGACCCACAAAAAATTGTCATGCCTGGAAAGACAAAATACTTACTATTTTTAGGTTCCATTGGTTTTCCAGTGGTTAGCACGTGGGCTTCACAGTGCAGAGGTACCGGGTTCGATTCCAGCTCCGGCCTCCCTGTGTGGAGTTTGCATGTTCTCCCCGGGCCTGCGTGGGTTTTCTCCGGGTGCTCCGGTTTCCTCCCACATTCCAAAAATATGCATGGCAGGCTGATTGAACACTCTAAATTGTCCCTAGGTGTGAGTGTGAGTGCGAATGGTTGTTCGTCTCTGTGTGCCCTGCGATTGGCTGGCAACCGATTCAGGGTGTCCCCCGCCTACTGCCCGGGGACAGCTGGGATAGGCTCCAGCACCCCCCGCGACCCTAGTGAGGATCAAGCGGTTGGGAAGATGAATGAAAGATGATTTTGTATCCGACGGCACTGTGGTCGACTGGTTAGCTTTATATATATATATATATATATATATATATATATATATATATATATATATATATATATATATCCTCATCTCACCCCTCGGGTGGTGTCCGTCCCTCATTCAGCTCGGGTCCTCTACCAGAGGCCAGGAAGCTTGAGGGTTCTGCGCAGTATCCTTGCTGTTCCCAGCACTGCACATTTCTGGACTGAGATGTCCGATGTTGTTCCCGGGATCTGTTGCAACCACTCATCTAGTTTGGGGGTCACTGCCCCGAGTGCTCCGACCACCACAGGCACGACTGTCACCTTTACCTTCCAGGCTCTCTCCAGCTCCTCTCTGAGCCCTTGGTATTTCTCGAGTTTCTCATGTTCCTTCTTCCTGATGTTTCCATCACTTGGGACCGCTACATCCACTACAACGGCTTTCCTCTGCCCTTTATCTATGATCACGATATCTGGTTGGTTCGCCATTACCATCTTGTCAGTCTGGATCTGGAAGTCCCACAGGATCTTCGCTCTGTCATTCTCCACCACCTTCTGTGGTGTTTCCCATTTTGACCTTGGGGTTTCCAATCCATACTCCGCACAGATGTTTCGGTAGACTATGCCAGCCACCTGGTTATGGCGTTCCATGTAGGCTTTTCCTGCCAGCACCTTACACCCTGCAGTTATGTGTTGGATCGTCTCAGGTGCCTCTTTGCACAACCTACACCTTGGGTCTTGTCTGGTGTGGTATATCTGGGCCTCGATGGCTCTGGTTCTCAAGGCCTGCTCCTGAGCAGCCAGGATGAGGGCCTCTGTGCTGTCCTTCAGGCCAGCCCTCTCTAGCCACTGATAGGACTTCTTGAGATCAGCCACTTCAGTTATGGTCCGGTGGTACATCCCGTGTAGGGGCTTGTCCTCCCATGATGGTCCCTCTTCCAGCGCCTCATCTTCTGTTCCCCATTGTCTGAGACATTCTCTGAGTACGTCATCCGTTTGAGCCTTCTCCTTGATGTATTCATGGAGCTTGGATGTTTCATCCTGGACAGTGGCTCTCACACTCACTAGTCCCCGGCCTCCTTCCTTTCGGCTTGCGTACAGTCTCAGGGTGCTGGATTTGGGATGGAACCCTCCATGCATGGTTAGGAGCTTTCGGGTCTTAACGTCCGTGGTCTGAATCTCTTCCTTTGGCCACCTTATTATTCCTGCAGGGTATCTGATCACTGGCAGGGCATAGCTGTTTATTGCCCGGGTCTTATTCTTGCCATTGAGCTGGCTTCTTAGGACTTGCCTCACTCGCTGGAGGTATTTGGCCATAGCCGCTTTCCTTGTTGCCAGTTCGAGGTTGCCATTGGCTTGTGGTATACCAAGGTACTTGTAGCTGTCCTCAATGTCTGCTATTGTTCCTTCAGGGAGTGAGACCCCATCAGTGCGGACTACCTTTCCTCTCTTAGTCACCATCCGACTACATTTCTCAAGCCCGAATGACATCCCGATGTCGCTGCTGTAGATCCTGGTTGTGTGGATCAGGGAATCTATGTCCCTTTCGCTCTTAGCATACAGCTTTATGTCATCCATGTAGAGGAGGTGACTGATTGTAGCTCCATTTCTGAGGCGGTATCCATAGCCTGTCTTGGTGATTACTTGGCTTAGGGGGTTCAGTCCTATGCAGAACAGCAGTGGGGAGAGTGCATCACCTTGGTATATGCCACATTTGATGGACACTTGGGTAAGTGGCTTGCCATTGGCTTCAAGTGTGGTTTTCCACATCCTCATCGAGTTCGCAACGAAGGCTCTTAGGGTCCTGTTCACCTTATACAACTCCAAGCATTCAGTGATCCATGTATGTGGCATCGAGTCATAGGCTTTCTTGTAATCAATCCAAGCTGTGCACAGGTTGGTACGTCGGGACCTGCAGTCTTGTGCGACTGTTCTGTCAACCAGGAGCTGATGTTTGGCTCCTCTGGTATCCCTACCAATGCCCTTCTGCGCTTCGTTCATGTATTGATCCATGTGTCCACTTATCTTAGCCGCAATGATGCCTGACATGAGCTTCCATGTTGTGGAGAGACAGGTTATTGGCCGATAGTTGGATGGGGCTGCACCCTTCGAGGGATCCTTCATGATCAGGATCGTTCGCCCTTCGGTTAGCCATTCTGGGTGAGTCCCATCCCTCAGCAGCTGGTTCATTTGTACTGTATTTGTATATATATATATATATATATATATATATATATATATATATATATATATATGTGAGGTCTGCAAATAATCATCCTCAAACTCTTATCGTAAAAGTGTCACCAAAGATGACATTTGAGTGTTTTGGGGGTTGCCGTGTCTGAGAGCACATTGTCATAACAGCTGCAGAAAGACCAAAATTCTAACTGCTTCATAAATCCTGCCGACAGGAATGTGGTTCAGGCTTGCGTTTTTCACCACGGGGACGTTTAAAAAGCCAACAGCATCCCTCCCGCAGAAAGGAAGAACAAGTTATCAAATGATGGACGGCATACAGTATATATGTGTGTGTGTGTGTGCATGTGTGTTTCCTTTAAGGCTGGACAATTACGATTACAGTATCGTTTATATTTGAAGGAAGTCAATGCTAATTCACCATTGGCATGTCAATGGGATTGTACAGTGACTTTAGCATTAGCATCGGGGATGTTTTTAAAATGAAGCATGTGTTGCATTTAAATATGGATATCCTGTAATTCTTGTTGTTGTGTGTTTAGTTTTCCATAAACGCCAGCTGGGGTGTGACTAAACCGCTTCGAGCACGCTCAGGGAAGGCAGACTCACGTTCAACGTGTTACATGCTTGCTGGTGCATTCAGGGCACTTTCACAGCATTGGGAACTTGCAGACAATTTTTTTGCCGCAATCATCGTTTTTCTTTGACAAGAATGTTTTTTAAGATCGAGAGAAGCCAAAATCACAACGACATTTCGATTAATTGCAAGGCCCTCCGTTGTGTGTACCCGGGGGGGGGGGGGTTGTGCATCCGCGTGTTTCCATGTCAGTGTTTAAGTGTCTTTGTGTGTGCTTAAGTGTGTGTGTCCGTCCTTTTTTCATGTCGACGTTCGTGTGCATGTGTTGTGCATTCTGAGTGTGTTTACGTCACTGTGTCTGTGTCTTTGTGTGCGCGTGTGTTTTGGGGTGTTTTGGGCATGTCATTGTGTGTGTTTTTGTGTCTCTTGAGTATGTAGTCTCTGTGTGTGTGTTTGTGTCTGTGTGCACGTCTGTATTTGAGTGTGTGCGTGTCCGTGTGTGTGTGTGTGTGTGTGTGTCCGCATGCCGATATAATCCAATTCCACGGAGAATGAGTCAAACCTGCTTTGAGCTTCAGAGTCGAGCAGCATGAAAACGAGCCGGAGAGTCCGAAGAGCTGAGGTGCGACCTCCCCCAGGGAGAGTCAGCTCACATCCCTTCCGGCTGGATTCACCAGACTTTTTTTTTCTTTGTGTTCTTTTTTTGTCTTTGCTGGGACATCTGGTCTCTGGCATTAGAATTCCCACAGAGTGCGGCAAAAGTGATGCAAGCGCAAAGCATCTCTGAGTTGTCTCTAGAAAACCTGAAAGTCTTTCATCCGACCATTTCTCAGTCTTTTTGGTTTTTTGGGGGGGGTATTTTTTGACTCACTGGCTAAACTATTAATCACACAGATTGAAAGCAAAACTCGTTGATGGTGTACAAGCAAAACTGCTCAGACAAACGAGGAAGTGACCTATGCACTGGCTTCTCCTGCTTTCAACATTTATCATCTTCATCACACAAAAAACAAAAGAGTAGATGTTTTATTTTTCACCTTTGAATGCAACACAACAAAGAAAGTTGGAAATGAAAATGCCCTGATGAGCCGTGACTCATTTGAAACCCTACTTTGCAAAACTAGCCTTGAATTGAAATCATATCCCTGCACTTGTAACTCACTTGTTACACTTGTATTCTTTGGCGTTCGACTCAGCATGACTTAGATTTGTTCTTGATTTTACTGCTTGGTGCTTTCTACCGCCTTTATTACCGATTCGTCTTACTGTTTATTGTGTATGTTAAATCGCTCCATGTACAGCACTTTGTATGCAGCGATGGCTGTTTGAAAGTGCTCGAGTGATACTGTTGACTTGACTTGACTTGTTGACACTTGAATTCATCCTTTGAAACCTGAAACATGATTTTGAAACCTTAATGTGGTATCCTAAACCTAGTCCGAAGCCTCGCACCTGTCTTGAAACCCTATCTTTAGCGTAAAACTGTAATGCCAAACTGTGACGTTGCCTTCAAACACTTAATTGAAAGTGAAGGCCATATAGCAGCTGTTTTAATGGACTCCAACTATGTTGCCGTCTATTCTGGGAAAAGGAGGAATCAACTTCTTCTAGTTGTTGTTGCAGCAGCTGTTTAAAAAAAAAAAAATGGTGGCGGGGGAGTAAATTGGCGTCGTTTGCATAGCTATTCAAACTCATTTACTTCTTCTTCTTCCCACTTGATTGGGCCTCATTTGCCGCCATTTCACCGCCAATCGCCCGAGTGTTTGTTTGACTGGAGAGGCCGCTTGATGATGATGATGATGATGATACCTGTTGAAGCCCTACTGCTATGGAGCGAGGGCTTCTAATTTGACATCGTAAACCCTCCTTTTAAGCACGAACCTTTTCTTGAAACTTTATTGTGAAACGCTAACCCCATCTGAAATCTTAACCGTGGTTTAAAGCCCACTTTTTCGACGTCAACCTCATCTTGAAACCCCAGCGCTCTCTTGAAACCCTAGCCCTGTCTGAAAACTATACTTTGAAACCCTATCACTGGGCTTGAAACCCTTCTCTGAAACCCAATCCCCGTTTAAAGACCCTAATTTAAACTTTTAACCACACCTCAAAAGCTGTAGTTTTAAATCCTAAGCTTGTCATCAGACCCAACTTTGAAACCCTCTGTTGAAACCCTACCCCTCCTTTAAGGCTCTAATTTAATACCCTAAAACTCTAAGTCTAAAAATCCTTCCCTACCCCCTGTCTGAAAACCCTATATTGATATCTTAATCCACCCCTTACTGTTAAATTCCAAAACTAGCCTTCAAATCCTGTTTTGAAAACCTAACCTTTCTTTGAAAGTCTTCTTTGAAACCCTAACCATGGTTTAAAAAAAAACTGTTGTGAAATCTTAACGTTGCCTTATAGGCCTACTTTTAAACTTTAGTCTTATTTGAAACACTATATTTGCATTCTTCACACTGCCTTAGAACATTTTTTAAACCTCCAACACGGTAACCCATTTTTTAAAGCCCTATTTCGAGCACTAACCTTGATTTGAAGCCCTACCTGGGAACCCTAACGCAGACTATAAACCCTTATTTAAATCCACCTCTCCTTGTTTGAAACTTTATCTCAGTTTGAAAATGTTAATTTGAAATACTGGATCTGATTTAAAACCCTAATCCGGAACCTAGTTGTTACATTTTGAAACCCAAATGTAAAATTCCAACAATAGCTTGAAACTCTACCCCACGCTCCATCTCAATCGGTTTGGTCTGAGGAAGCTGCCAAACTTTGTGCTGTCCCGCCATCCCTTCACCTCAATTT
This sequence comes from Hippocampus zosterae, assembly GCF_025434085.1. Lineage (NCBI taxonomy): Eukaryota > Metazoa > Chordata > Actinopteri > Syngnathiformes > Syngnathidae > Hippocampus > Hippocampus zosterae. The sequence goes on along the minus strand of NC_067451.1, from coordinate 9,203,416 downwards.
TATGTTTTTTCAACCCACTCTTGTTCCTGACAGCTCACCTCCAGTCATCCTCTGCCAAATTCTCCTCCTCAACTAAGCTGCTTTGTCTTTCTTGCATAGCGAGGTTACCCGCCCAAACATGTCCATCGTATTACAGCCGACAAGGGAGTGTCGAGGCGGCGGTGACCTATCAGAGCCAATTAAAGGCCGACGGCAGTGGCGGCGAGTGCGAATTTCGCGTTGGATCTTTGATGACACAACCGAGTTCCATCAGCTCGGCTGAGTTCGAGAGTTTGTCTCGCAATCGACACGCTACTTTATGAACGCTCGATATCTGGCATGTGGTTTTATGAGGGATAAGGTATCCTCTTTATGATCTCAGAAGAGCCGTAAAGTTCACAAGAACAACACGTTGCTCGTTGGCTTGCGTCCACTCACCAAGAATAAAGTGGGCTGACAGTTTCGGAATACATTGTTGACGTTCCCACCAATGATCACTCGACTGCAGCTGATCGCCTCTCTTTTTACGCCTCTCTTTTTAACCAATGCTCAGCACAATGGGAAAGGACCAAAGATCTCAGTGAAGCAAAATTAATTTCCCCCTTTCCAAAAACGTTAAGGTCCAGTAAAGTGAAAATAAATGTTTGTAAATGATCGCTTTGTTGATGAAACCTGAAGGATCTTTCACCCTTTCATGTACCCTGTAACCTGATAACATGGTAAGCTTTCCATTGTTGTGACCGCTAAATCACAAGGTATGAAAAATTAATCTTGCTACACTGTGAAAAATCTCCCCGCCCTCAGAAGCGGCAAATTTCACTTCTCCGACTTGGAAAAATGGATGCTACTTCCTTGTAGTGTATTGTATTTAGCATATTTCTATTATATGCTTAACCACGTCTGTGCAGCAAAAATATATATGCTTAAAGCCTCCGGCAGATGGACTATATCCCTCCAGGTCAGAGCAGAGCTTTTCCACGCCGTGACAATGAGGAACTAAAGCGATCACACCAAGCCAAAGCTCCTCTTCACTGTTCACTGGCTATCAAGTCGGTCTTAAATTACTAATCATTAACCTCAGACTTCCACCTTCTCTCCATGACGTGCACACACTTAGTGCCAACATCAAGGCACTCTAACCAACCACACCAGCGGACTATTCAAAGAGAAAGATCCATTTTCAGCGAGCAGGCACAGCTAGCTAGCTAGCTAAATGCTTGCTAGCTAGCTAGCTAGCTAAATGCTTGCTAGCTAGCTAGGTCCTGTTTCAGCCACACACCCCAAAAAAATCTGGGAAACTGAAATGGTAAAAAACAGTTTAACGTGATATCTCCACAATTTAGTCTGACCTCATTCTCAGTCTTAGCATGTATTTGAGCAATTACCTTGAAATGTGTCTTCAGAAACAACTCTGAATTCTATTGGCAGGGTCTGCATTCCTAAACCCCTTCCTCAGTAACCCCAAAACCTGAACCTAGCAACAACCCTCTGACCCGAAGCATCTTCGACCTAAATCTAGTTCTAACATTAACCTTTGTCGTGATTCTGTTTTTGTTTGGATTACGTTTGTTTCCTCATGTGTTTTTTTTTGTCTCCACCTGTTCTTGTCATCCTCGTGTTAACCAATCAATTCGCTCAACCCGTCATGTCTTTCCAGATGTTCCTTGTTGTCTCGTCAGCTGACTTGTATTGAGTTGCCTGGTTTTTGTTGGTCTTTCACTTCACCACACAGTGCTCGACATCACATTTCAACATTTTGTGTTGTGAAATGTGAAGGTATCATCCACAACAATCACAACGCAGCCTCCAGACTGCGTTTGAGTGACAGATGTTTGGAAACGTAGCGCAACATTCCTGGGTGGTTGTCAATCGCGACGATGTGCTTATCCAAGGAGCTGTCAGCATTTGTTTTACGGTGAGAGAAAATGAAGAACATTGCCCACCTATTTACAAAAGAAAAAAAAGGCACATTTTCAGGTCGGGCTTGGACCCGGTTGGATGCGCGGACTGCTAATATGCTGCTGAGCATTCACACGGCTTTGTAATTTTGAGAAACATGTAACTTGTTTTATCTTTGAAAGAAAAGATGCCGCGTAGATGAGCGTTAAAGAGGTCAATAGTTGTTTTTTTGAGTGCTGCTTACATGATTAAATTATGAATAGTAGGAGGAGGGAAAGTTCAAAGACACAACTCCTGCTTTTTCCCCCCCAGTTTCTTCCTTGAATCTCGTCTCTCGAAAAAAAAGAACAAGCTTTGCTGTGCTTGATTTTATCAGATCATTCTCACCACAGTCACCTCAATTTAACCGAATATCTAACATTTTCTAAGCATGTCCTGTAACTCGAAACCCCAAACATCAACCAAGGTGTCAATCCTTAACATAGCTCTGATCCTCTAACCCTCTCCCTAAATCTAACGTTTGAACCAAACTCTCTAACTCTAACCCTGTAATGTTCTAACGCTAAATATAATCTACAATTTTAACCATCTCATCGCAACCCAATATCTCCTTACCCACACCACCACTTTTACTACGAATCCCCTAACTGTAAACATAACTCTAATTATCTGACCCATAGGCTCTTGGGTTAAGCCTTCATTTAAGAATCAAGACACTCAACCCTAATCTGAACCAATAAAACCAACTGTGACCCCCTTTACACAACCAATAAATTTAACCCTCAAACCCAAACATTAGCCAGTAACCTTCATCCAAAAATTAAGCCTAAAAACAAACCCTTTCAGCATAAATCCAACCCCTGAACCCCAAATCTTCCATCCTCACACCAAACTTGACCACTCAACCCTGATCCTAATACGCCTAACTCTAACGCTGATTCTTTCACCTGAATCTAATCCTAACCACTGCTGACCCGAAATTTAGATCTAACCTCCTCACCCAAACTTTCCAATCATTACCCAAACCCTACCCACCATGTCCTAGCCCTTACTCTAGACCCTTTCAGGGACAGTGGTTACTACAGTGGCCAGCCTATCATATTATCAGGTTACAGGGTGCATGAAAGGGTTAAACTAACCTGACCACCTGTGTTCCCTTGTGAAGGTTTTAGTTCCTTTTTCCCCTCCTCAAACATATTTTCTGGAGGTTTTCTTGGTTTAGATCAGAGTGTCATTTAGGTCATTAATGGAATTGGCTTGGCTAACTGGCAGCCCGGTGGTCAAGTGGTTGATTGGCTGGCAACCGGTTCAGGGTGTCCCCCGATTACTGCCCAAAGACAGCTGGGATAGGCTGTAGCACCCACCGCGACCCTTGTGAGGATGAAGCGGATCGGAAAATGGGTGGATGGATGGATGGTGGACTCGGCTAACCGATTCTCAGATTAATATTGACCCTTTCAGGAACAGCTGTTACTACAGTGGATATCTTATCAGGTTTCAGGGTGCATGAGAGGGTTAAATAATGCACAGGGAGATTGGAATGTTAAATGGTACAAGTTTCATTTTTTTGTCCCTAATTTTCTCCCTGAAAAAAAGTAACTCGATTAAAGATGCGCTGCAGTTGTTTCCCCGGCTGGATAATTGATGCACCTGCAACTTTTAATCAACCTTCTCATCTTTTATTAACGCCTTCAGCCTGAACGTGATACAAGTGACTTCACCGGCGACCGGTCGCCTCACAGCGACAGCACATCTTGTTCAGGGCGAGACGTCGACATCTGGCGGTGGAGCCGAAGGCGGGGTACGGAAGGTGGGGGGAGGAGGTATTAAGATGTCCCGTGACAATACATCACGGTAAGATCCTGCGCGGCCATATGCTGCTTTTTAAAAACTGTCTCTTTTGCCCACTTTGCTTGTTTAAAGAGAGCTGGCAAGATACTTAAGGAAGTGCTCGTTAGCCAGCATGTTTGGGAGGACTGCTGGGCTGGGGGGCGCTTTTTGCCGTCTATTTTTATTTTATTTTTTCAAGCTCTCAAACTGCTGACCAGAGGCTCCCTTTGCAACTCTTCTCATGTGGATTTAGTGTTTGTTTACCAGTCAGATTACACAATAGTATCGCACCAGCTTCCGGTTGTGTGCAGTTGTCTCAGCCGGCAACGATACACCCTAACAGTAACTCTCTAAGATTAATCACAAACCCTAAGCCTGTCTTAACTGTAACCCCATAATCTAAAATCCCAAACCCAACAATAACTCGAATACTAACAACCACTTTAAACCCAAACCTAACCCATAAAATGAAATCTCATCATAATCATTGGTCTCAATCTAAATCACAAACCTAATCTTTAACCCTTTTGGACCTGACCTCACCTATGTTTGAGAAAAGTTTGGTGTGAAGGTAGAATTTTTTTTTAATTTTTTGCTTTAATGCCCTAACATAATTCTCAACCAATGTCTCCGAACTCTCATCCCAACTCCTCTTTTTGCTCACTTTGTCCGGTGAGGACTGAGATATCAAGAGAGCGCTGGTTGGCTACTTTAAGTACTCATTAGTGAGCGTGTCTTCGGGGAGGGGTCCGGGGGGTTCTCAAACTGCTGACTAGAGGCCCACTCCCCACCCACTTTTTCCCTTCCGCGGCGACAGTTTGAAGCTTCCAGTTTGAAGACTGTCCCCACACCACCGCCGCGCGACGCTTCTAACCAAAGATGCTACATCCGCAAAAAAGTAACAATAGCCAATTGTCGTTAGCGTCTGGATGGAAGCCAGAGCTGAATTAAGTGAGGCTGACGGCAGCGAGATCGCACAAACCCTCCGGAGAAGTCACGTTGATGGATGTCGAGAGGAGTCTGGTTGCGCTTACTAGCAAACAAACCCTTCAGGAGTTTTCCCTCACGTCTTACAAAAAAAATAAAAATGTCTCTCTATTCCTAATCTAATTGAAGGCCCCCAACCCGAACTCCCATCTGTTTACCTCCTGCTCCCTGAAGCCTAAATTTAACCTCTTGCCCAAACTCTCGCCTCATAATCTCTGATGCTAACTTGACCCACAATCCTGACCATTCACTCCTATAACCTTTACATTTACTTCTAAACCTACCCTCTCAACACATAATCCCTAACTCTAGCCATATTTCCTTTTTTTTGTAATCACCTTCTCTCTAAACCGTAAATCAACACCCTAACCCAAATTCTAACCCCCTAAAACCTTCCAACTTTCAGTGGGATATGGGTTTAATCACGAAATCTAACCCCAAATCCATCCATTTTCAACAACGCTTCACCTGAAAAGTCGCGGGGAGTTTCTGGAGACTATCCCACCTGATTTTGGTCAGAAGGCAAACTACACCCTGAACTGGTCACCAGTCAGTCGCCGGGCACATAGAAAGCTATTCACACCCACATCCAGAGAGTCACTGACCTCTCGTTTCCCTGGCCCTAATCTACCACGAACATCCTAACCATAAACCCACAAACCTAAACTAAAAAAAAACAATTATCCCCATATCCTCTAATCCTAATTTTTGAATCCCTAGCCACGAACGTAGCCCCGACCCAAATTCCAAAAACTGTAGTACAATCCGTTGGTTTTAGCTCCAACACTAACTCTCTGCTAGTGATGGTACCCTGGCGGGGTTTCCCACTGTTTTGTCGAGGAAAAAGTTGCACTGCAGTCAGTCGATTCACAGACAGGCCCCTTCATCGTTGGAAGGGATCTGTCGGCCGCTGATTGATGTGAAGTGATGTTCCTTCCCTTTTGGGGATGACGGCGTGGAGCGGTTACGAGACAGATGGAAATAAAAAGGAGACTTGAGAAGTGCTCAAATAGCAAAATGAGCCTCGGCGGTGCACTTTGGGGAACGACTTGGGCAACCTCCATGACCTCCGCTGTCAGAACTGCCGTGCTTCATAGCGAGATGTGACACTTCCGTCATATTTATGTCTATAGACTTCAAAGACCAAAATATTTCCATAATGTTTCATGTATCTACCGTTGTTGACCATTTTTAACCTTTAATGTACCATATGACATTTAAAGTCTAAACACCGCTAATGTACCCTAGCCTTAATGAAGCTGGTTCACGCCACATTTAATATCTGTACACCTAATGTATCATATTTATATCCTATGCAATATCATACACCAAAATCTTAATTGCAACATAGGCAAAATCTGAACAGTACAAATGTACTTTATCAATATCATATCAAATTCAGTCCTCATATACCATATTGACATCATATTTTATTAAATGTTGCATATATACAGTGAATATATATATATATATATATATATATATATATATATATATATATATATATACACTAGCTGGTTCGCCGCCCTCCGGGCGGCTCATCAGCTAGTTCCTGCGGAAGGCTGGTAAGGTGGGCCTTCGGCCCACAAAAGTGTTGTTGCTTGGTTCAACTTTTTGTTCATCTTCATTGCTTATCGCGAAAATAAAGAGATGTTTAGCTCTACTAAATAACTAACAATTTTATTGCAATGCTTGTGGGTAGACAACATTTTTTGGCTAAGATGCCCGTGCGATCGTAGTGAGCCACTGCCTGAGCGGCGCAGTGGCGGCGCGCAGTGGCGGCGCGCAGCGGCGCAGTGAAGTAGGTACGTTTTGAAAAGGGACAGACGGAAGGACAGACCGCGTGCGGGACGACGCGCAATATATATGTATATATATATAGATAGATAGATAGATAGATAGATAGATAGATAGATAGATAGATAGATAGATAGATAGATAGATAGATAGATAGATAGATAGATAGATAGATAGATAGATAGATAGATAGATAGATAGATAGATAGATAGATAGATAGATAGATAGATAGATATGTATGTACATACATACTGTATATACATACATACGTATTGTATTATTTGATGTTCCACCCACCTTTGAACCAACAAACTTAGTTGAGTTTTTTTGGATGTTCCCTGTTGATCTGAGAATTGGCACACTCCACCATGTAGCGTAAATTCTGCCTGAAAGCAACCCTCTTTTAAAAAAACAAAACAACAACAACATCTGTGTGCTGTCACTCCAGCGACTGTTAGTAGCGACTGCTTAGCAACGGGAAGAGAAAAGCAGCTCTGCGGCCGTCCTCCTCACGGGTACGTGCGAGCAGGGCGTACAAAACGGTCGCACCTGCGTCACTTCACCGCATGAAATAGAGTCTGAACCTTAACATCTGTTTGGGTTTGCGGTTGCGGGGAAACAAGTGGAGGAGGATCAGTGGGATAAGGGGGATGCAACAAACTGCATTAAGGCAGATGGAGTCAAGCAGCAAGTCAGTGTGTGGGGGAGGGGGGAGGGGCTATGTACTTTTTGGAAAATCAACATAGAAGGGAATCGTTTGAGGACGACAAAGCAAAAACAGTCACGAAAACCGATACCGGGTGTGCAAGCAATGGCGAGATATGTTCCTCCATCCCAGCAACACTTTGTTTTTCACTGTCGGTCGCACAAATCAGCAGGCAATAATTTGATATTCACCAGGTTGTTGTTTTGGGATTAAGAGCCTGACCAAATCATGAAGCTCTAAATCAGATTTCAAGATCCCACCAAGGACAAATATGTGAAAATAGCAAAATACCTTATTCTACGGCAATATTTATTTGGTCATGTCCAAACTTGGTGTTCATGAAACACACAAGTGTCAAAGTCAAGGCCCGAAGGCCAGATCATTTTATGTGGCCGAAAGCATATCATGTGTGTCGACATGCACGATCCTTACTAAAATCAGTACCAAAATCTCAAATTGTCATCTGTAATAAATAATGTTGAGATTCTGTTGAGAATAATCTAAATAAAACACTCATTTGAACAATAACAATTCATTTCAAAACTAGTAATCCATTAATTTGGTGGACAAGCAATAATGTGATGAGATGATTAAACATTTTTGTGGTTTCATTGTCATAACCGCCCTCCAAGGGAAGACGTAACTCCAAACTGTCCCGTGACAAAAATGAGTTTGACACCCCTGAGAGTAGTCTCTCACCTTGACTTTACGTTAGGGTTAAGTACCTTAGGTCAAAGTCGATCCGTAGCGACATCACAGGTACCGTATATTTCCAACAAACTGCATTGAGTTATTCTATCAATTGAAAGCCTACATCGAAGGCATGATGGGATGACGGTCATTTTGTGAATGTGTCCTTGTATTGATGATGCATTGCGCAAAACATGCTTTCGTTGACTCACAATTCAGTGCAAATGGCAGGAAAAGTGATGTGGTTACTATGTACATTTGGCAACATCACCCATATACCGTATTTACCGGAATGTAAATCGCTCTGGAGTATAAATCGCAGCAGGTGCATAATAAAGAAGAAAACAAAAACATAAGTTGCACTGGAGTATAAGTTGCATTTGTGGGGAAACCTATTTGATAAAATCCAACGCCAAGAACAGACATGTTGTCTTGAAAGGCAATTTAAAATAAAATGGACAACAACACGCTGAATAAGTGTACGGTATGCTAACGTTACCTGACACATAAACAACAAACTGAGAACGTGCCTGGTTTGTTCATGTAACATATTAAGAGTTATTCAGAGAATTATAGCATAAAGAACATGCTAACAAATTTACCAAACCATTAGTGTCACTCCAAATCACTAAATCCAATGAAACCTTTATCGTGTGTTACTTTTAAACAACTTTTTCAACTCCGAAGGTAGAAAATGCATCACTTCCTCTTGTACGTTGCTTACGTCAGACTCATTGTCGACTTATCAACACAGGCCTAGAGCCCCTTCTCATGGTTTAATGTGAAAATAACCTGTGAAATAATATAATGATATGTTAATAATTACACACATAAATCGCTCCAGAGTATAAATCGCACCCCCGGCCAAACTATGGAAAAAAAAACTGCTTTCTAATCCAGAAATTATGGTAAACAATAGTTTCAACATTGCACTCTCTAGGGGGGAACATTATTTGGGCAATATTTTCCTCGTCCGATTACATACTGACCTTTTCATTCATTTATTTTTTTCAACTGCTTTTTTCTCATTGGGCTCATCTGACCCGATAAGTAATATTCCCGGTTATCAAATTAAAACGGTGTATGTGTGATGTTAAACACACACACACACACACACACACACATTTGCATGCAGGCAGCGTGGGATCTGTTGCCACTCAGTGGTGGTGTGGATGTGGGTGTGAATGTTTCTATATGTCTCTATCCGTGCCCTGCGACTTACTGGCGACCAGTTCAGGGTGTGGTAATTACAAATAAGAAAATTGTTTAACTAACTATATTCTTTTTTTAAATGGCAAAATTATTGCAGCCAATGTAACAGAACCCTTCAGAATGTAAATGCTCAGCCGGCTGGATTTAAGAACGGAGCAGGCCAAACTTGGCCCACCCATAGTTTAGCCCTCACATAAGGTTTTTATAGAAAGAAGTGATTATGCATGAACCCATAAACACTCTCTGGATGGACCTCAAACAAAAGCAGGCAAGTGGCTGGAAAGAACGTCAGTAGGAATTGGGCAGAGAATGCAAAAGAATGTCGCCGCTCTTAACTCGCTGGCACAAAACTGCAATTTCACTCGAAAAAAATGAATTCCCAGCTCTCCACTGAAGCCTTTTCAGTTTCTATTCCACTTTGGCCCGGCCCGTCCTTGCAGGTAAATAGTCCTCACCAAACGCTTTCTGGGCCAAAACGCTTTTGGTCGACCGCTCCATCGCCTCCACTCGCTTCTTCCCATCAAGTGGAAATCTGTGAGCCTCGCACCTCAGACACCCAATCCCGGCCAGACAACTCCAGAGGGTATTAAACAAACATAAGCCGCCGATGGAGTGGCGGCTGGAGTGTGAGATGGCTGCCGTGATAAGATTGCAGGGTGGAGGGAGACGACAATCTCAAACGCGGCGGAACTGACATGAAGTGGAGAGAGGGGAGATGAGAAAAAAAAGACGACTTTAACACAATGATACTGAAACGGTGAAACAAAGGAAATTATGGCTGCAGCTATAGGGAAAAAAAGCACAAGAACAAGGCCAGGACCATGACCAGGACTCGTCCTGTGATGCGTTTGACTGGAGTCTAAATACTAAGTCATGAAAATAAGTTAAAATGTTTCCCAGGTGTTGGTGGTTTATGAAATGGTTTGAATTGCAGACATCTGACTCATTTTTAGTTAATATGTTTTATTTTGGAGGGCTTTGAGATCGACATACTGTGTGAAGCAAGGAAAATGCTATTGCTAACATGACCTTGAGGGTTCAAGACAGAGTCGAGACCAAGACTTTGAAAGGGTGAGACCAAATCAAGGCTAAGACTTTTATGACTAGGAGCCAAGACTTTAAGTACCTGAGAATAATGCTAGACCATGGCTTTAAGGGGAAGAGACCAAGTCTTTAACCCTTTCATGCATCCTGTAACCTGATTTTTTTTCCCTCTCCCTACCCAGTGTTTTCCTTTCTGAACTCTGACTGTAAATTTCCCCATTGCGGGACAAATAAAGGATATCTTAATCTTAATCTTAATCTTAATAACATGGTAAACCGTCCACTATAGTAACCGTTGTCCCTGAAAGGGTTACGCAGAAAGGACCAAGTCACAACCAAGATTGAATATCATAGAATGAGTCAAGACCAAGACATTAGGTTGCGGTAGAGATAAAACCAGTACTATTAGGACGCAAGATTCAAAGACCAAGATTTTGAGGGATTGAGACGGTGTGGAGATGGTCAAAACCAAGACCTAGGGGAATGAAGACAAAGACTTTCCGACTCCAAGACCAAGCTTTGAAGGGATAAGAAGACTTTAAGGAGATGAGACCAAGTCACAAATAATATTTTGAGTGGGTGAAACTTAGGAAAACCTTATTAAGGCTCATATTGTCACCACGAATACATCAAGAAACTACGATTAGGTCAAGACACATATTTTGAGGGGGTTTAAACAAAGTCAAAATCAAGAGTGAGGGTTCTGGACAGACCGAAGACACAGACTTGAAGGGACTAATACCGAGTCAAACCAAAATTGAAAGAGCTCAGACCACCCTGATCCCTAAACCTAACCCCAACCCAAAATCTACCTCTAACCCCAACTCCGAATGCTAACCATAACCCTCTAACCCTAAATCTACCTCCCTAACACTGTCTACAAGGGTAAACTATTAGATTTCGTCTCAGCCCCTTGCCCACTAAATACTACTAAATCTACTCTCCCAACCCCAAATAAAATCACCCCTCACCTTGATACCTGACTCCAAACCACATCCCCAAACCTCACCAATAACCCTGTTCCAAAAAGACCAGGCCAAAAACAAAAACTGATGTGGTTGAGTCTCAAACAGAAACTGGAGCCGGGTAGAAAAAAAATCAAGAGAACAGGACATTTGACTGGAGTGCAAAGAACTACATGATGAAAAGAATTAGAGACATTCCTAGGGTGTCGGTGTCTGATGAAAGCTTTTCAGTGAAATGACATCATCGGAGTTGCGACTCCCCTGGCGGACCCGTTGGATTTACCCTCAGACGAGCTGAATCTTAGCCGAATCTTGCAGAGGTGCCCGGCATGGCCGCATCAAAGGCGGCCGGCGTTTAAATAATGAAGACGGCAAAGTGTGAAATGTGTTGATGAAAGTGTTGTGCGGCACGAGGCAAAGTGCGGCAGACATTCAGCTTTTAGGAGCATGCTGAGAAACGCAAGCTCCGGGGAACGTTTCTCCTCAACGGGCTGCCGCAGCGGAGGCTCGCTTCAGATTTTATGGCGGCCTGAAAAGGCTTTAAAAAAAGCCTCAAAGAAGACAGCATACGCACACGCATAATTTGTGATTTTTTTATTTATTTTTTACACCATGAAGCAAGCAGCATCAAGGAAATGTAACATTTAAAAAACACAAACTATTGAACTTTAACGCCGTCAAGTAAATGGTATTACACTTAAAATATGTAAATATTATACATTTTTGGTATACACATTACAGCTAATGGAAACATCTTACACTAGAGGTGTTGGGCGGAAACATTGTATCTTCAAAATCATCACTTTTCAAGAACCCCCCCCCCCCTCCAAAACGAAATGTTTTTGTTCAACCATGAACATTGCATCTCTCCAGCTCCTCTCTGAGCCCTTGGTATTTCTCAAGTTTCTCGTGTTCCTTCTTTCTGATGTTTCCATCACTTGGGACCGCTACATCCACTACATGGGCCATAATTTGGGACGTCGTTGCATTGTGCAAACACAATTTAAAATCTGAATCATTGCAAAACCAGTGGCCAAGATTCTTCCACTCATTAAATCTTGCAGCAGAACCCCGCACACTGTGCAATTGCCGTATAGCTCAATGTGCAGCATCTCTTAGATGTAAAACAAACAAACAAAAAAATCACGTCAGTTTTGTACGATTTTGATGGTCCGACTCTGGCATCCCTTCACTGACTCCCCATACATCCATCCATCCATCCATCCATCCATCCATCATCTACCGCTTATCCGGGGCCGGGTCGCGGGGGCAACAGCTTTAGCAGGGAAGCCCAGACTTCCCTCTTCCTAGCTATTTCTTCCAGCTCTCCCCGGGGGATCCCGAGTCGTTCCCAGGCAAGCTGGGTGACATAGTCTCTCCAGCGTGTCCTGGGTCTTCCTCGGGGTCTCCTCCCGGTGGGACATGACCGGAACACCTCACCGGGGAGGCGCTCAGGAGGCATCCGAATCAGTTGCCCAAGCCACCTCATTTGGCTCCTCTCGATGTGGAGGAGAAGCGGCTCGACTCCGAGCCCCTCCCGGATGACTGAGCTTCTCACCTTATCTCTAAGGGACACCCTGCGGAGAAAACTCATTTCAGCCGCTTGTATCCAAGATCTCGTTCTTTCGGTCACGACCCATAGCTCGTGGGCGAAGCTCTCAATTTACCGGTCGATCTACGTCCCCATACATTTTAAAGTTATTTTCAAGATCCTCTTATTTGTTTTCAAATCTCTAAATGACCTCGCGCCACCTTACCTCTCTGAGCTCATCCGCCCCTACACACCTGCCCGGCGCCTCAGGTCAGCATGACTTAGATTTGTTCTTGGTTTTACTGTTTAGTGCTTTTACCGTCTTTATTACCGATTGTTTTACTGTTTATTGTATATGTTAAATTGCTCCATGTACAGCACTTTGTATGCAGTGATGGCTGTTTGAAAGTGCTCAATAAATACAGTTTAGTTGAGTTGATTGGAAGAAAATTAAATATGTTGATTCGCTACATTGGAGGGACAGGCATCGCACATAATTTTCGGTAAATTTCGGTAATTTTCAGCACACCTGTGACCTTAAAAAGGATAAGTGCTATTGAAAATAATAATAATAATAATACATTTTATTTATAAGCGCCTTTCAAGACACCCAAGGACACTTTACAATAATAAAAAACACAAAACAATACGGGTTGAGCAGCGGCAGCCAAAACGTGCAAGCGTTCACTCAAAAGTCTTGTGGTTTCTCAGAAAGAAACCACAAGAGAGGGAGAGGGGGAGAAAAAAAACATGCTCGAACTACAGTCATTTTGAGGATAATTTGAGATAGGCAAAAAACTCCTGCACACGCATATGACAGTTACAACAGGTCACAAGACATAAACAATGAAGACGGTGAAAGAAGGGAATGAATGAAGGAGGGGGTCATGGTGGGGGACTAGCTTTCGTGCATACTTTCATCAGGGAAAGGTCGAGATAGCAGATGTTGTTTTGGTAGCAGGCTGCCCAAGAATTTAAGACAGCCTTGAGTCCGTGGCTTATGTCTCTTCAGTGGCGTCGATCAGCCAAATCCGTGATTTCAGTCAAGCACGGATTTGAGCACGGATTCCAGTTTCTCCAAGTTCTTGACCATCTTGCAGAGATGCGCCAAAATAGATGCATTAATGAAATAAATATGGTACACTAGAGCTGTACAGAACATTGAATACAATGTATACATGCCGCATTCGAACAGTGTCAAACATGAAGAGGAGGTTTGGTGGTAATTAGCTCCTTGAAAGTTGATGCTGAGCACAGCGAAGACTATTGAGTCGGCGCGTAAATGTTTGATGGCGTTGTGATTCATCTTGGCATGCCGCCGCCGAGCTCCGCCGAGGCCGCGCATGTGACAGCCAGAGATTTTCCAGCCGTGTACCTCCATTTTCTGGTTGACGTCAGGTTAGCACCATGGTCAAATTGGGTTTGTTTGGGCGTGACAAAACCTCCAAACATGAGCCGGCGCAGGTAGGAGAACACTCGTGCTGGTACAGTGAGCAGCTCAAGCTGCCATGTTGCGCTTCACGTTATCGATCGAAGTTGCTGGAATGAAAGAAATCTTTGCCAGCAGCGTCATTCCCTGAAAGAGGTGACGCGTGGCTTGAGCACTGATGCAACTTATCAGTTTTGTTGATAAGAGTTAGCAACTTTTGGACTGACATCGTCATCACCACCTCATGCAATGGCAATCTCATTTCGCAACTTTTGCAAAAATAATCCATCTCCTTTTAGCAACATCTCTGGAAAATGGCTTGTCAATACTGAGCCAGGGGCCTCATGGGGCTGTGTTTTTTCCTTCTCATTATCTGCATACACCTGGCTAAGTACATTTTGGCTCCAATTCCAGGAGAGGCTTGAATGTTTTATGAGTTTAAACCATCTCGCCTCGGCCCGATTGGGCGTTGGTGTGGAGCTGTTAGCGCCGCTTAGCTCCCAGTAGGTCTCACTCTAAATGCTTGGAAGACACTGATAGCAGTCTATCCGACTCGGGTTTTTTTCCCCATTCAATTCAATTTGCAGTACACAAAGATCTGCTTAGTTATGATTCTGCTGAGGGAAACAGCAGCCACATCACGTCAGAACGCCTAATCCTTAGGATACGATGACTCAAAAAATGAGTTTAAGAACTGTCAGGGCCCATGGCCAAATCAAGACTGTGACCCGGTCAAGAAAATATAATTTGAGTGAATGAGACCAGGTCAAAATCAAAACCAATTCAAAACAAAAACTTTGAGGGGCTGAGACCCATTGACCCAGTAGACCCCAAAACCTTGAGGGTTAAAGACCAACCAAGATGACAGACAAGTCAAAACAATACAATACAATACAACACAATACAATACAATGCATGCTGATTTATATAGCGCTTTCACAACAGCGGCAGCTATAACAAAGCGCTTAACAAAACAGTTAACATAAAGTAAAATAATAAACACAACGCATAACGTAAAACACGGACAATCGTGCAGTCCTAACCACTTTTCCGTTGCACACTTTGTTGTTTGAAGCAGCTTGAGCTGAAAGAGGAGTAAGAGCCTTGTTTTTTTGTTCGTTTTTTGTTGTTTTTGTCTTTTTGTTTTGTCACATGTTTGTTGTTTCATCGTGTGGACCGGATATGGACTGTTTTCAGCGGTTTTTGGCCACGACATTCGTCAAAGGAGAAGTATCTGTGCTTGGTGGTTGCGCCTTCTCGGCAGCACGACTGTACCAGCACAGATTTTGATTGGGAGCAATGTCGGCGCCATTGACTGTCGGTGCTGGACACTCCTGGGGCACTTGTGTTTTTTTGCGCCTGTAAGCCTGCAGCATTTTTCACAACCCCGTTTTGTTCAGTGGATATGTCGGCGCTGTTGGACAGTCGGTGTTGGTGCGGATGGATGGATGGCTGCTGAAGTTGAGGATGAGGAGCGTCGGCGCAGAGCGCTGATGCGTATTTGGAACCGAGAGTCGCCACTTGGAATTGAAATGGATTTCCTTGGGACAGGAGAAGTGAACCAATCTCTTTTTTCGTCAGTGGATGCGACAGCTTCTTGTTGACTTTTAAACTTAGCTTGTAGCCAACGTGTGCACATTTTGAGCATGACGTCTCTGATCCACTGGTTAAAACCAAGGCTTTGAGGGGTTGAGGCCCAGTCGAGACCAATGCTTTGAGGGATTAAGATTAAGTCAAGCCTCAAACCAGATAAAGACAAAGCCTAAAGGGTTGCGACTAAATCACATTGCGACTTAAGCCCGGTTCACATTGGAGGATAATTAGCCCGATTTCAGTCCCGGACGGATAGGCTGTTCCATACCAGAACTGACTACATCGAAGTCAAATCCAAGACTGGAAGGAGCAGATCTTTAATCAAGCCAAGATTTGGAGGGATTAAATTTGAGTCAAGAATCAGCAATATGAGACCAAGTATCTCATCCGAACGGTTGCTGCTATCTTGTCGTGATTTTGGCAAATCAACAAATAGAGCTCGGTTCCAAGTTGATGTGATTCTGCAGTGGAGAGAAACATTAAAAAAAAGAAAAACGAAAGCTCATAAAAAGATGAAAAAGTTTATTGCTGGTGTAGCTCATAAAGAAATACACGACACAGACTTTACAAGCCAAACTCGGCAGTGAAGCCCTGCTGATAATTATACCGCACAGGACGCATCATTAAAACAACTCACTGAAAGCCAATAACATTTGTGGCACTCGGCACCATACCTCAATAAAAAGCAGTGGCGGGCTGTGCATTTGGTACGTGGGCCTTCAGTGGGTCTTATTTGATGGGATACACTACCATCGCATGAACAAAATTAGACAACCCATCAAAAAAAGCAACAGAAAAGCATGGTGCGCAACGATACCGTTTGCATCATTGAGAGCGGTTCACAATCAATATTTGTCCAATGACATAACAAGAACATATTTAAATTAAAATGAAGTGCGGTGATACCTCTACTTATGAACATCTCTTCATATACGAAATTTTCAATTTATGAAGCTCCTCATCAGGAAAATATTGCCTCTTCTTACGAATGGCTATTGCCGAGCATCATCCTGGCATCCCATTGGCTAAGAGGGACTTCTACCTATGTGTTTGTGTGTGTAGATAGATAAATAGATCGATATGTGCAGCGTCCTCTGCGTCCCCCCCTGCTCCATGCCTTGGACATTTCCAAAGGATTGTTGAAAGCCAACAAAAGCAAACACCCTTGGATCAGCCCTTAACAAAACAGCTAGCAAAAACCACTTCTGAGAGAGAACATGAACTAAAGAGGACAAAAACCGATGAGGACCCAGTTCAACGTTATATGACCATCCATTTTATTCTTTATTCTATTTTTTGTCTTTTACATTATGCACAACTCTCATTTACTGTGCAATAATCTAATTGTAACATGTATTTGTTACATATTTTGATGCATTTTTATGCTTTAGGAAACTTTTTTGGGAGGGGGAGGGGGCTTTGAACGAATTTGGGCATTTACATGGAAAATGCATCTCTACTGACAACATTTTCTAGTTAAGAACTTTCTTCCAGAACAAAATTATTTCGTAAATTGAGGCACCACTGTATGTCATATTACCAATATATGCTGTTTATTAAATGTATTAATGTGTGTAGTTTGCTACAGATGAGTTTTGCTTCTCCAATTTGGATTTCTACAAGTTTCTGAGCAACCAATCAGATTACGGAAAAACGCTGACGTTTTTGTGGTCAATTTGAAATCCGACTGGTTCAAGAAAGAGAAGAGTTTAAATCAAACAAGTCTCTCATGGGGAAAACATGGCAACACGTAATAGGCTGACATCTTATTGGACCAAAAAAAAAAAAAAAACATCCATATCTGCATACAGTAAGAAGTGCGGTGAACAGAAACACTACCATATACCACCACAGCTAAAAATTTCACCAGAGAGACCAGAGTCCCCCCCCCCCCCCACCAACCCCCCAAAATGGAGAATGTTCCAGATCCTCCTCTCATTAGGCCAGCCGCCATATTCCCGAGAACGAGACGACTTTGGGGTTGATGAATTAGAGATGACACTGGTGACAGTCGGCCAGGGGTTCCGCTGGTTAATGATGGCGGCGAAACAGGAAACAGAAAGGGGGCTCACATCCCGAGCTACCAGGCCAACGGAATTCTTCAGATGGTGAAACAAACAACAACAACAAACAAACGGCAGGTAGCATTATATAAGAATGGACAGACCATGACATCATTAGCAGAGCTATCTTACTGCTCAGCCGTTTACATGTGCCTTTATTTCATTATTCAAGTTTCCTTTCTGGGGATTATTTGTAGTTGTTTATTTCTAGTGTCCAAGGTGCCAGATATTCATTATTATGAAAATTTGTTATCTCCGTCTGTATTATTTGTTGTTTTTTCAGGACCTCTTTATGCTCTCTGTTCCAAACATTCAAAAAGAAATTGTGATAAGGGCTTTCGGGCACCGTCGGCCTGAAATCTAATTACAGATTGAGCGAAATCTAAAAAAGTATCGATGGCCTTAAATGTTGTAAAAAAAATGTTAAAAATGAACAACTTTGAGGTATTTTCTATAGGATGTTTTTAAATTTCAACTCTGATGCTTGAACAATTGATCCATAGCCGAGACTCATAGAGTAAATGTTGTCCTTTGTATATTGTACGCTCTCTTTGTATTTCTGTAACTTGGTGTTTTTGCTACTGCCTGTCTTGGCCAGGTTTCCTTTGAAAAATCGATATTTAATCTCAGTGGGACCAACCTGTATAAATAACGGTTAAAAAAAATAGTGAGAGAGAGAGAGCGAGAGATGGTAATGGTGAACCAACCAGATATCGTCATCATAGATAATGGGCCGAGGTAAGCCGCTGTCGTGGATGTAGCGATCCCAAGTGATGGAAACATCAGAAAGAAGGAACACGAGAAACTAGAGAAATACCAAGGGCTCAGAGAGGAGCTGGCGAGAGCCTGGTAGGTAAAGGTGACAGTCGTGCCTGTGGTGGTCGGAGCACTCGGGGCAGTGACCCCCAAACTAGATGAGTGGTTGCAACAGATCCCGGGAACAACATCGGACATCTCAGTCCAGAAAAGCGCAGTGCTGGGAACAGCAAGGATACTGCGCAGAACCCTCAAGCTTCCTGGCCTCTGGTAGAGGACCCGAGCTGAATGTGGGACGGCACCACCCGAGGAGTGAGATGAGGATTTATTTTTTAATTTCAGTAAACTTGTCACACAATTGCCGTAGTCGATTCCAACACCCAGTTGGCCTATACAATTGTATTTTCTTGAAAAAAAAGAAAAAATTGTATAGGCCAACTGGATGGTGGAATCGACTAACGCAATGGTCTGACAAGTTTACGTACATTTGCCAGACCATGGCCATGTGAAATGAACCGAATCGGAGTATGACTGCATTAGAATCCTCACGCTAACCACTCAAAGAGTCAAGTGTGTTCGATTCTTCTCGTTTCTCAAGCATGGTGAATGGGAAGGTTCTACGGGGCCAAAAGTGCTTTTCATAAGAATCATGGGGAGAGTCAATGATTTCCTTCATTGACAAAAAGGTGCAGGGCTCTCAATCACTGTCGGCATCCTCAAAGCGCCACCGCCGATGACAAATGTAAGTGAAAAGCCTCCTGACACGAGTGTCTGATGGCTTTGCCGCTTTGCCGCCTGTTGGGAATTCATCCCAATCAATCCTGACAAGCTGGTTCCTTCCAAGTTGCCTTGGTTACGCATCTCTGAGCTGCATTTTGTTATGTGATGTTAGCTTGTGGCTCGCGGTGCATTCATGCTAAGCACCTCTGCCTTGCAGTTCGGAAGTTCTGGGTTTGAACTGCAGCTGAAAATAGTTTGCACATTCCCAACGCGCTTGCGTAGCTTTTCTGCGGCTTCATCGCATCTCTCCAAATAACGACTCAAAATATTCCATGTGTGTGTATGAATAGTTATTTACAGTGGTACCTTACGAACATCTCTTCATACGCAATTTTCAAGTTACGAAATGTCTCAACAGGAAAATATTGCCTCCTTTTACGAAAGAAATGTCAAGATACGAAAGGTAAAAATACAGTTTGGCCCGCTACTCGCAGGTCCCAGTTTCCTGAACGCAACATACTCATAGCTGCTCAGCCATTGGCTATTATTGAGCATCATCCTGGCATCCCATTGGCTCTACCGGATATGTCTATCCTTGTAGATAGATAGACATGTGACCATGCAGCGTCCTCGTCATTCGCCCAGGAGGTATTCCGAGAGTTTTACACAAATGTGAATCATCCAGAAAAAGTGTTCTCCGCTCAGGCGATCGCTCACTCTGCTGATGTTTTGGGGGGCTTGTAATGGATTACATGTAAAACGCGTCTCCACTTACAAAGTTTTCTCGTTAAGAAATGTCTTCCAATTAATTTCGTAAGGAGAGGCACCACTGTATGTTACTTCTGATTGGCCTAAGACCAGCTCATTGTTTGCCTCCATATGGCCTGTAATACATGTGATTGACACTTGCCACCTGTAGAGAGACGTGTCGTGTCACGCTGTTTTGATTGACATGTAGGAATGAACAAAGACTCTGTCAACCGGCCCGAGTTTGTCTTTTTCTCATCATCAACGGGAACATCAGTAATTTCCATCAGGACGACGCCGCTGTCCCCTGACAGGCTCCGTGCATGAGCTGACATCCAACGGGGGAAATGATGGAATTAGGCATGAGGCGCACTCACGGGGTGTCGCTCTGTGATGAGAGCGAGGGGGCGGTAGATGAGGGGGTAGCTAATTAGCCTTTTATTACCGGGGACCCAACTTGCCGTCCGAAAGGGCTTCGTCGGGCTCTTTTCTAGTCGTGAGCGCTCTAATGTGTGCTGGATGGTCTTCCCTCGATGACATCTGTCACATTTACAGCCGCCGACTCTCAGCTGCCATCGGGGAGGCACTCTCCCGCGTTCTACTCTACTCTGCTGCGCTCGGGAGATTGCTCGTACAAAACTACAAAAGTGTTTGAGAGAGCACAGACGCCCCCTGTAAGGTTACATGGGATTTTTTTTTAACACTGCTCTGCGGTGTTTGACGCTCGGTAAAAGCTGCTCTTAGCTTCTAAAGCTCTTTCTTGACTCTCAGGAGCACGTGACGAAGACCAAATTAATGTAGAGTGGTACCTCTACTTGCGAAATGAATTGGTTCTGGACGAAATTTCTTAACTAGAAAATTTGGTAAATAGAGGCACATTTTCCATGTAAATGCCCTAATCCGTTCCAAGCCCCATCAAAATTCAGCCAATGTTTTCTAAAGCCTAAAAAGGCATCAAAATATGTAGCAAATACATGTTACAATTAGTCACTGCACAATAAATCAGAGCTTTTCATAATGTAAAAAAACAAAGAATAGAGTAAAGACTAAAACTGATGGTCATTTAACTTTTAACTGCGTCCTCATCGTTTTTTGCCCTCTTTAGTTCATGTTCTCTCTCAGAAGTGGTTATTGCCTGGCGTTTTGTAAAGAACTGATCCAAGGACGTTTGCTTTTGTCGGCTTTTAACAATCCTTCGAAAATGTCCAAGGCAAACATCAGCATAGTGCGATCACACGACTGGTGAACACTTTTTCTGGGTGATTCACATTTACGTAAAACTATCTGAACACCTCATGGCCCGAGGGGCGAATGACGAGTATGCTGCATAGACACATATTTATCTATTTATCTATCCACACACATAGACACACACCATAAAGGTCCCTCTTCACCAATGGGATGCCAGGAAGATGCTGGGTAATAGCCAATGGCAGAGCAGCTATAAGTATGTTGCGTTCAGGAAACTCAGAGCTGCGACTAACAGCCCGTACTGTATTTTTACCTTTTAAGTCAAGTCAAGTACAACTTTATTGTCAAATGTGCTGGACGGCACAGATGAAATTTCATCCCTTTCAAGACAACATGCCAACAAGAAGAGCCACTGCGGGTGCCCGCGCCGCCATCAAAGGAAAAGTCAAAATAGAATGACAAAATAATACAAAACAACACATTCTTGCAATCTGGGCTACTTTAATGTATACACTTTGTTGTTTGAAGCAGTTATAGATGAAAGAGGAGCGTATCTTGAAAGTATCTTACGTATGTTGAAATGTCTTTTGTAACAAGAGGCAATATTTTCCTGTTGAGACGTTTCGCAACTTGGAAAATTTCATATGAAGAGATGTTCGTCAGTTGAGATACCACTATAACAGATTTTACACTAAACTCTACCAAGCTCATAACATGCGATTTGTTCAGCACTGTGCCACTGTCATTTTGGCTCATGTTCATGTGTTTGAGACATGGTAAAAGTCTTTGTCTTGGCTCACTCTTAACCCCAAACACGGCCCTCAGTCCTTGTCTTGACTTAATCTCAGTTTCTCAGAGTCTTAGTCCAGACTTGGTTTCAATGTCTTGAAGTCAGTTATTTTTTCCCCCATTGATTCCTTTGATCTTTATTTTCACTCAAAATTTCAGGACTGATAAAAAAATAAATTGCTGACCATCCTCGACGAGATGTGCACTGCAATGCTTTCAAGTACTTCAGCATAATTTTGAGTTACTTCTGACCCAGCACTGACAGAAAGAGTTTCAGCCTTTCCGTGAAAATTATACTGTCTTTTTATACGGCATGCAAAAATGATGTGTCGGCTTTGTCTGATCACAACTCTCACACCAGCCCGCCGATGTGCTGTTTGCTACCCAACACATGAAATGATTTCATCAAAAGATGCTCCGTTGACGTGTGTAAACGTTGATGTACGTCCAATCTAAAACATTGCAACGCTAGATGAGTTTTTTTGGGGGGATTTTTTTTTTTGCGGTTTCAGCCAGCGAAGAGCGGCTGATGCAATTTGCTGGGGAAGGCGCAAGTGGTGGGGAGGGATTGTGGGAGTTGTTATCGGGGGCAAGAGCTGACACGACGCAGGAAAACAAGATGAATAAGAGCAAGCAAAAGGAATTAGCCAGTACGAGAGGCAGACTTTGTATCTGGAGGCAAAGAGAGCGCTCATGTCATGCTACATCTCAGACTCAATCTGCACCCGAAACTCAGCCATTGCGGAGTATATATGGGGGTAATGGGGGGAGGCAGTTGCCCCAGGCACCAACTTTTGTGAGGAGCAACATTTCAAGAGACACTGAAAAAAAAATGAATTGTAGTAGAATAAGAAGCTGTCGTGACTTGGAGGCATGCAAATGGGCTTAATCCTTGCAAAATGTCTGCTGAAGACCTAAAAAAAATGACTTCCTGTTTGATTTCGGCCATGAGTCCTTGTGCGTCCGATGATGACTTGGAATCTGTCTGCCTAGATTTGTGTCGATCAATGAAACTAATGCCCTGGGCTTTAACAATTAAGATTATCAATACAGCGAACCCTCGTTTATCACGGCGGTGACGTTCCAAAAAGAACCCGCGATCGGCGAAATCCGTCAAGTACGGTGGAACCTCTTTTCAACATATCCCATTTATGTTTTCACAATTCAGAGTCCCAAGATGATATCGAAAACACACTTAATTGATAATAGCTATGTCAGTTTGACCCAAGGGGGAGAATCATAATCCCAACGTGTCAGCAACATTGTTTTTATTCGATTATGACTCTATTCATAATTGGTGCTCTAATTATACTTTTAAAATTGTCCACTTGGCCATACAGCAAGAGGAGGGTTCAAATAAGTTAGAGGTTGTTTCAGTCTAAAACATTAACATCAACGCTGACACTGAGATATGGATGTTAAACATTTACCGAGTTAAAATGTAAAACAAGCCGGCCGGCCGGCTTTGACAGTGAATCAGCACCCAAGTGGACCCTCATGCATAAATGCATAAATGCATGCAGACGGAGGTAATACGCCACAACACTGGCTCTTGAGTACATACAAACACGCGCGGTGATGCTACATTAGCATGCAGCCGGCCCTCGGAGCCACTCAGTCGAGGCAAGCCCCCACCACCCCATCCCACCCCCACAACCCCCCATCCCTCTTGCCTTTCAAACTGCTTCAATTTCATCTGATCTCAAAGATTTATGAATTTGGAATTGAGCAGATAAGGCGTCCGCTCATATCGCCGCTCAGCCTGTCACGCCGCAGCATTTAGGGGCCGGGTGGGGTGCGCCGAGCGTGCCGTGAGCTAAGAACAAGGGCCAATCAGGAGTTAGCATTGTCGCCAACCTTTTTTCCACCTGATGCTTCAAAAACAAGTGCCTCAGCCGGAATGTCAGGAATGGTGAAAAAAGACATTGCATTTCTGGGACGCATTAAATCAATGTGTGGCTTTGTGAATGTACTTCATGTGATATTTAATGTGTCCTGCTTGTGCCTCTAATGTAGCGTTTTACTCACTCAGTTTGCCTCTAATGTGCCCTATTTACATTCTATTTAATTGCTGGACTGGTTCGAATTCAAAGCAAGAGCTCCATTGCATCTTTGCTAATGCGACATTATTGGTACTTCTCCACCCATTTTTATTTATTTATTTTTTGGATTTCTATTTGGTTTTAATCCATTCTAAATCAACCCATCCATTTTCTGATCAGCTTATCCTCACTAGGGTCGCGGGCATGCTGCAGGCTATCCCAGCTGTCTTTGGGCAACAGGCAGGGTTCACCCTGAATAGTTTGGCAGCCAATCGCAGGGCACACGTAGACAAACAGCCGTTCGCAACTAGGGACAATGTAGAGTGTTCAATCGGCCTGCCATGCATGTTTTTGGAGTGTTGGAGGAAACCGGAGTACCCGGAGAAAACCCACGGTGGCACGTGGAGAACATGCAAACTCCACACAGGAAGACCGGAGCCGGAATTGAATCCTGTGCCTCTGCACTGTGAGGACAATGTGCTAACCAGTTGATCGCCGTGCCACCCCCAATTCTAAATCGCTTTACATAATATTATATATATATATACACACACATGTTTATTTATTTATTTATTTTTGGGGGGGGGGTGTGGAGAATATCAGTGGTTGTTTTGTGCACCTGTCATTCTGCAGCTCACTTCCGTTGACATTCTCCTCTTTGTACTTTCCAAACTATTTTTGTGTCGTGTTAAACCATTTGCATGACTTGTAGTATTTTAGCCGCGATGTTCTATTTTCATCTTAGAATATCGACATTTGCTGTGATCGCATGGCAACCAGTTCAGGGTGTACCCCCGCCTACTGCCCGATGACAACTATGATAGGCTACAGCACGCCCGCGACCCTTGTGTTTTTGTGTCGTACTAAACCATTTGCACATTTATAGGTTTACACACAATTTTATCCATAATATTCTTTTTTATTAGTTGAGAATATCCACCGTACATGACCTCTGGAGAGAGACGAGAGCCGCCGTCAAAATCAGTGTGAGACAGGACTAAATGGCACAAAAGATTCAGAAAAGGTGTGTTAACTAATTAGAGCGAATCGAGTTCACTGCCAGCATGCAGCACTCACATCTCAGGTCTGCGCTCACGTGTCAACGCCAAAAATCAGCCGAATGACGACTTGTATCTCAAAAACCTCGCAAGCCAGGTCACTCGTGTCAGACTTCACTGTACCTCTCACGCGACATGTTTGCCATTTTGCCGGCACACGCTCAGTCTGCCAGTAAACCAGAACTTTGCCGCCCACCCAACTCCACAACTTTTCCCGCGAGCTCCCGAGTGAAATCACAACGGCGCCTGGTTCCTGCAGACCCGCCTCAAGGTTTGCCGCCACTTTGATGGCAGTCTGACGCCTCCGTTGCAACCGCTGTCAAAGCAGCAAAAGGCTCTGCTCCAGAAAGCTGTCAGCACCGCCCAGCTCGACTGTGGCCGTCGTCGTTTTGACCTGCCAATGTTTTGACACTTCAAAAGCATCCCGGCCGCTTGTTCTGAGCTCCACGGGCCTCCTCACCTTGTCTCTTCACCTGCGTTCGCCTTTGATTCCTGCCCAGTCTTACATAAATTCTGCGCCCCGAGACGTGATTCGCACTTTGTCTGCACGTCGTGCCATCAAATATGAATGTAGACCATACAATGAGGCGGTTTGACGGTCTGTAGGAGCCACCTTTGGACCATTTCTACTTTATTTTATTTTTTAACCTGAAAAGCGTTAGCATTTTATTGAGTTAGCTTTTTTTACTATACTATACTAATTCCGGACTGATGTGTTTCAGGTCAGGATGGTATTGGGTTTTGTAAGTCATGTGGTTCATGAGTGAGACAGTTTCATCTCTTTTGTGACCGATGTGGTTTGTGTCTGATCTGGTACAGGATTGATTTCATCCAGGACATACATTGTTTAGGACTCATACGTTTTGAAGAGGGGTTTTGGCTACTGTGTTTCAGTGATGATATGGTTTACATTGTTGTGATTCAGGACTACCTGGCTCAGAACTGATGTGGTCATGCACATATGTGATTCATGGGTGATGTGGTTTGGTTATGAATTCAAGTCAGACGGACGCTGCAAAGGACTGACGTATTTCAGGACTGAAGTGCTTTATCTTAGTATCTAAAATGATTAATCGATTCTCAAAACCAATCATCATTTAATGTGATGTTCGATTAATCGTTGCACTTTTTTTAAGGACCGTATTTTCCGCACTATAAGACAGACCTAAAAGCATTCAATTTTCTCAAAAGCGGAAAGTACGCTTTATAATCCGATGCACTGTATATACGGATCAATATTCAGATTTCTTGGACGTAGTATTTTAAATGTTCTGTCAAGCGCTTTGTTTTAGCTGTAGCGGTTGTGAAAGCTCGATATAAATAAAGATGTATTGTATTCCCTTTAACAGAGCTCCATCTAGTGGATGCATAGCGCAGCAGCAGCCACTAATGTAGCTTCTATTCAATGCACCTTATAATGTCAAAGTATCAAAATACCCTTAAAATAGGTCATTCATTGAAGGTGCGCTTTATACTCCAAAGCACCTTGTAGAACGGAAAATACGGTCATCTTTATTAATAATAATAATTGTAATATTATTAACAATAACATTGTATTTTTAAATGTTAGATGCCATTAATTCATTCCCGTTCCAAGATCAACACTTTTTCTGATTCTGTTCTGTTACTGTGAAGGCACATACTGAACATTGAATTTTAGCATTCGCACTTATAATTCAGGTGGGCCTGTTTGTGAAGACTAACTAATGCATTTATAATGAGGTTAAAGTTCACTTCATCATTTATTTAATGGCGTTGATGATGCTCTGCCAAGTAAATAATAATTATGGGACTGTCACATGACATCTTGGCAAAACTGAGCTCATCTGCCCAGGTTGGTCCAGCCATTGAAACGGCTTAGGTACAATCAGTGTGGATGCTGCTTTGTCTTTATGTGATTGACTGGCCCTCCGTTCAGGGTGCGCCCTCCGCTCTCCTCAGCTAAAAATAACAAAATGGATGGAAGGAGTAATTTTTATGTCTTTGTTTTTTAAAATAACCATCTTTAGTCTTTGTTTCATCATTAGAGTAGACGCAGTAGTACATTTGTCTGTGTTTTGACTCATAGAGATGTTTGATCGTGAAAATAAGAATTCAAATTTTCTTTATGAAGTAGTTGTTGTCATTTTTGACTGCTCTTGATGGCATTGCTGGTTTAAGTAAAGCAGGTCAACGTGCTTTTTGCCCAATCTTGATGACAAAATGCCATCTAGAAGAGTCAAAAAATACAACTGTTTCATGAAGCAAATTTGAAGCTTCATTTTTCCGATCGCTAGCATTTGCTGAGCTGCCTGACGGCAGACATGCAGATTTAAGTTGTCCTGATCCAATCATTGGATTGGAAAACGGTGCAGACAATGTTATTTTCAGCTGATTGGTATCGCCTGAAAAAGGGTTGGATTGTTTGATTTTACTAAATTATAAATTAAACAATAAAATGTTATTTATTTACTTGATTTTAGACACTTCTATCTTACAGCTTCATAAAAAGTTATATTATAATACCTATTTTTCAAAAATAAAAAAAGAACAACAAAAAAAGTTCAATGCAATGCCAAGTTAACGGATTGAGAATCGTTAAAAACAAATTCGGACTCTTGCGAAAAAATGCATTCCGGACATCTCAAATAAGCTGCTCGTCAGCGAGTGTTAGCGGGTGCCCAGCACTTGTGCTTTTGTGAAAAATAAAGGTAGACTTGCATATTTTGCATAGGCAATATTTTGTTGCATGAACCCATAAACTGTTCACGTCAACAAGACATATGTGCTGATTGCTCATTCCGGAGTGGTCAAGCCATCGTCTCGACTTGATGATCAGATGGTTCATCCAGTCCTATGGTTCATTGATATTCAGCGTCTCCAAATGTTGTGGAAATCAACCAAAATCCAGTCTTTTGAATTTTGAATTTCTTACACTCATATTATTCCTTCAAGAGGAAATTTGAAAAATAACTGCTCAATAATTTGAGTCCAGCTTCGATTCAGAGTACAGCAAAGAAAGGGAACAATGGCAAGCAGGAAGTGCAACAGCGGGGACATTCTGTCCAACGCCGCTGCCGCTAATGGGTTTACCGCAACTTAATAATTACAGTCCCACCTTGCTAATGGACAAACCAAAACACACAGTTAAAGACACAGTGTCACAGTAAATTAAATGTCAGACAAAGACGTAAGCAAACGCGCAATCATTGCAGTGCTTAACAAATGTTTTCACCAGCACCCAGCATAAGGTTACAGCATCGCTAATGACTCAAATATACACATTAAAGCACTTCACAACACTGAATGCTCCTGTTTCGCTTTTAATGACAGGTGGTCTCATAAATGTGCTAGTACAAACACACACACACACACATATAAACACATATAAATGGACTAAACCAGAGCACAGTGAAGGTTAAAACGTTGGCCATTACCCAAATTATCTGGATTAAAGCAATTCATGATGCTTCTTTGTTTTTGAAAACAGGTGGTCTAATAAATAGTTAAGCGCTGCATATGGTGTCTTGCGTACACACACACGCACGTGCATACACACACACACACGCACACACACAGGCATGTACATTGCTTAACCGACTAGTATAATTAACAAAATCATCCGCAATAAATCCCTTCATGATGGTTCTGTTTTTTAATGACAGGTGTTCTAATAAATGTGTGAAACTCTATACACAGTACGGAAGCACATACACACACACACACACACACACACACACACACACACACACACACACACACACACACACACACACACACACACACACTAAGATCTACAGTGCTTAACAAATGTATTAGTAGATCAGCACCCAGTGTAATTGCCAAAATCATCCGCATTAGAGCACATCATGATCCTTCTCATTTCTTTAATGACAGGCGGTCTCAAAAATGTATGAAACCCACGCGCGCGCGCACACACGCGCACGCACACACACACCCACACACACACACACACACACACACACACACACATGCAGGGCTTAACAAAAGTATTAAACCACCACCCTGTGTAATTACCAAACTCATCCTTATTAGAGCTTGTCATGATGCTTCTCGGTTTTTTTTTAAATGACAGGTGGTCTAATAAATTTGTTAAACACTGAATAAGGAGTCAAACACACATGCATAAGCATGCACATACATGGTGCTTAACAAATGTGTATTAGACCAGCATCCTGTGTAATTACCAAAATCGTTCGCATTAAAGTACTTCACTTCACAATGCTTTTCACTCTTGTTCTCACTTTAATGACAGGAGGTCTATAAACGTGTTAAGTGCCATATATGGAGTCATACACACACCATCCTGTCTTAGGTTACATCATAGGTAATTGCCAGAGTCATCCGCATTAACGCACTTCACAATGCTTTTCACTCTTGTTCTCATTTTTAATGACAGGAGGTCTACTAAATGTGTTAGGCGCCAGCTATGAAGTCAAACGCACAGCATCCAGTGTAAGGTTACCTCATGCATAATTGCTAAAGTCATCCGCATTAAAGCAATTGGAAATGACAAATGCACTTTTCTCAGTTTTAATAACAGGTGGTCTTGTAAATGTGTCAATGCACCGAATATAGAGTCCCACATACACATTCCATATCTGTAAAATTGAGGCTTTAATGAGATCTTTTTTTCCTCTCACTCTATCACACACACACTTCCTGTCGGCGAGTGAAGTGTCAGGTTAAACAGAATGAATGGACTGGCTGAGAAAACACAAATTGCAGAGTAAACAGATTACAGTGAAAACAGACTCCTCCGCCTCCCTAAAACCTCAGCACCTCGCCATCATTCACGCCCCTCTCCCGCATCCCACCCCTCCCTCATATCTACCACACACACACACACACTCACACATACACTCACATCAGCCCCTCCAAACACCCCGCCAACCCCAAACTCCCCCATCTCCATCTCACTCTTCCTACCCTCGTTATCTCCCCCCGGAAGCTACTGCAGCGTTTATGAAGTGCAGCGTTTCAGAGCGCGGACGCATCCATCATGCATAACGACCAAATGTACACACGACCACACACACACACACACACGCACACACACAAAACGTTTGTATACACACACATAATCATACATATGTTTTATGAACTTTGCTTTACGTTTTACATCGAATACAAGGAAATTTTATTCTCATCATGAATCAAGCCATTGGACTGGATTATGCACAAGACTTTTGACTTTGATGGGCAGGCAGCTTTGTTCATAAAGCACATCATTTCATAATTTGTCCACAAAGTAACTCAATGTGCTTCACACAGGCAAGATCTACAAGCATTTAAAAAAAACAACAGCATTCTGAAGCAAAGCAGAGAAAACAAAAGTAGCTTACACAATTACTAAAAGGAAATGCATTGACAACATTTAAAAGTAAAGACGTGAGTCGTTTTCTAAAATTACTAAGAGCAAAAAAACATGATTTAAAATGTTTAGTGGACCTGAATCAAAGCGATGCAAATAATATTTTAACGCATTTACACGCTGAGCTAACTTCACTTCTGTTTGCATCTTATTCCATTTGCGTGTTTACTTGTTTGAGTTTACTTTGAGTTCTGGGCTCCACTAATTGACCCAAGTCTATAGATTTCAGACCCTTCTAAATTTATTTTCAATCTGCATTTCTTTAATGTATTCAATACCAAGGACTGACCCTTGAGGGACCCCACACATAATGCCCATTGAATCAGATTCTAAAAAGTTCCAATGATCCCACAATAAAGAAACGAAAATCATTCTTGTTTTTGTAGTTTTATAGTTTAAGATGGCGTTATTTCAGCCTGATTTGGTTCGGGACTGGTGTGGTTCAAGGTTGATATGAACCAGGACTAATTTGGATCAAGACTGACCTTGTGACTCAGGACTGATGTGATGTAGGTGACATTAGAACACAAATGAGTATTTCCTGTAAATTAACACTGATAAAATATTCTGTGTCTTTTCACACCACCCTCCTGACTAGACGGGCCTGTGACTCCTTGTGCTAGGAGTCCACAATGCCATGTAATAGAGCATCCACACGGAGCAAAGAATCTGCGTCACATCCCGGACAACAGGTGTATTGAAACAAAAGAATCGCTTTAGAATCGCTTTAGACACAATAACACAATGCTAACCACAGCTGCCAAGCATTTATGCTAATGCACATTCAGAAGAAGAATGGCGGATTAGCGCGCGCTAGCGTGTTAGCTGGACAACGTCCATATCCGTCCGGCTTTTGGCGGGAGGGGCGGGAACGCGGGGGTCATGATGTACTGGGATTTATGTAACATGCTAATTAGCGACAATCGTCTTCTGGAATTGAAACAATACTTTTACTTTTCTGAAGGTTAATTTTCAGGCATCCCTTTTTAATTGTGCTCATAGTTTTCGAGGTAAAAGTTTGTTTTAGTTTTTCTTTTGGGTTTTTTTGCAAGCAAATCACTGCACACACCACTCCAAGTGGTCCAGTGAAAGTGATGAATTTGTACACTTAGTGCTCTGATTGTTTTTTTTGGCAATGCCATGACTTGGTTGGCTTTCTGCATTTTTTTGAGGGGAGGGGTATCAGATGGAATTTTCATACAACACGTTTCAAATGTTGCACTTGTTTTTTTTTGGGATGATTAGTTTGAAGACGGCGGCCCGGTAGTCCAGTGGTTAGCACGTCGGCTTCACAGTGCAGAGGTACCGGGTTCGATTCCAGCTCCGGCCTCCCTGTGTGGAGTTTGCATGTTCTCCCCGGGCCTGGGTGGGTTTTCTCCGGGTGCTCCGGTTTCCTCCCACATTCCAAAAACATGCGTGGCAGGCTGATTGAACACTCTAAATTGTCCCTAGGTGTGAGTGTGAGCGTGGATGGTTGTTCGTCTATGTGTGCCCTGCGATTGGCTGGCAACCGTTTCAGGGTCTCCCCCGCCTACTGCCCGAAGACGGCTGGGATGGGCTCCAGCACCCCCCGCGACCCTAGTGAGGATCAAGCAGTACGGAAGATGAATGAATGAATAGTTTGAAGACTAGACTAACGACTATTAAGTGTTTTCCACTTTGATTTGAAACTCTCAAAACTGTTTCAGGACTGGCGTGCTTCAGGACTGATGGGGTTCGTAACTGATGCAATTGAAAACAGTGGAGGACTGATGTGGTTTGAGTCCAGGCTGATATCATTCAGGACTCGCACAGTCCAGATCTGAGATAGATTGATGTGATCCAGCACTGGCATAGTTCAGGACTGATGTGGTTGAAAATGATTGAGGATGATGTGGTTAACAGCTGATGTTAGTCCATACTAATGTGTTTAAGATCAGTGTGTTTGATGTGGACCTATATATATTTACTTTATTTTACTGTAACTTTGTTTGACCAGGTAGGTCCATTGACAACCATTTCCCAGTTACAATGACAACCTGGTCAAGAGGCATCTGGTTCAGGACATTTGAAGACTGATGTGACTTGCAACTGACGTGACCTGGGACTGATGTCAGGGCTGATATAATTCAGGCTTGATGGGATTTGAGTCTAATGTGGTGAAGAATGATTGACGACTGATGTGGTGCGCAACTGATGTGACTCCAGAGATTTATGTGTTTCAAGACTGATTCTGGGGAGATGTACTTCCAGGCTGATGTGACTCGGGGCTGACGAATATGTTCAAAGTCTCATGTGATTTAGCACAGTTGCGTGCTGCTGAGGCTTGAAACTGATGTCGTTCTGGACTTAAGTGTTTTAAGACTGACAAATGTAGTTCAGGACTGAGGCCTTTCCAAAGAATTTAGGGCCTTGTTCACATTTCAAATTGAAACAACATCCTAAACAAACAAATGATGAAATCATGGTCAGCATCTGGATGGCGCCATTATGCAACCTTTTATGAGGTGGTTGTTTTATTTTCCTGCTCATATTCCCGGCGATGCGGACAGATTGTCACTCTGCCGCTCCCTAGCTATCCTCTCGCTCTTTGTTCAACAAGGCACAAACGCAATTACAAAGCGCTACATGCTGACACTTTATTAGCATCATCGCCACTAGAGAGGCGGCAAAGGCAAGCGCGCATGTGCTTCCTTGTTTGAAGTGTCGAGGATGAAAGATTGTCCTTTTCCGAGCTGGCGTGGCAGGTCATCACTTACACTTCACATATTATGCGTCGGGTTTGAGGGGTAAACAAGCTAAATGCCGCAGGTCAGAGTCTAATGGCATCATATTTCAGCGCGTCGCATCTGCGCCTGTGATCTCTTCATTAAGGCGGCGGTTGATGAATGCAAGAAGTAGGACGATGCGTTTTAATCACGCCACTGCCGCCTCGCAGGAGAAGAAGAGGAAGAAGTAGGTGCACTCAGTCATTCACTTCTCAGGCGCCTTCATCCAGCGTGTAATGAGATCCGACGCTACGCTACGCACGAGGACAAGTGATTAGCTGAGCGACCACCTCTTCCTTCATTTAGACCACGACAGCATCCTCTTAAAGTCAAAGGACCATGTCTAAAGTGGTTACTATGACAACAGTGGTTGAACAGCCACATCATGATAAATACTGAATGACTAAATAGCTTTCAAGCTAACTAATAGACTGACTGACTGAATTAGCTTGCTTACAAACAACACAACTAACTGACTGACTTACTCAATAACACACATACAAAGTTACTAAGTTTATGGCTTACCAACTAATTGACCGACTGACTGATTGACTGAGTAGCCTTCTTTTGATCTGATTTATTGATTCACAAACCAGCTAACGAACTGACAAAGTGAATTACAAAGTAACTGGCTGATTGGCTAACTAACTGACTGACTAACTGCCTGGATAGCTTACGAACTGACCGACCACTTGACTGACTAAATTAATGACTCACTAGCTGGCTGCTCCACTCACTAAATAATGTTACAACCTGATAAACTAAATGACTGACTGAATCCTTCACTAACAAATTAACTGACCGATTAGCAAACTAGCCAGATGATTGACGGACTAACGGACTTGATGGCTTACTATTTAAGTGGCCAACCGCCTCACACATTGGATAGTTCACAGACTGACTGACTGACTAGCTCAATGACAATTTGTCTTTTTGAATAACAAAATTGCTAGATAGTTAGCTAACTAACTAAACTGAATCACTCACAAAGTAGCTAAATGGATACCTAACTAACTGACTGAAAAAAAAAACAGCCGAGCCATGACAGAATGATGAATCGAGCACTGTCGGAATTTTTGCACCTCCAGCAAAGCATCCTGGGAGAATCCAAGTTTACCTCCTAGCCGGTGGACAGCTTGTTTGGGAGACTTTAACGTCACGCTGCCAGAGCCAGAATCAGAACCACAGGAACAAATACGCACCATAAATCAGGCATCTGGTACGCCTGGGGCGGCCCATGACTTTACAGCCACTCTAGGGGATCCCAGGGGGTCTGGGGGCGCCGGAGGGGAGTGATTGTTACAGTACGTTGTGGGCTGGGCCAGTCATTAAAATGGACCACATGCCATTAGAGTGGACACACTGGTCCATAATGTTGTATCATATCCTTCCAGACATTCATTATTCATCCTCCCTCCTGCGGTACAACTGTGTACATCAGGGGTGCACTACACACCGCAGGATACTGATGGCTAAGTGTGTGTCTGTATGTGTGTGTGTGTGTCTAGTCTAGTCACACATTCAAAAAATGTGAATAAGTTAACTCAGAAAATTGAAAACACTAGCCAAGCACTCCATTTATGAGGAGATCCCGATGGACACGGTCCAGGTCTGCTTCACATCTTTGCTGGAAGGACAAAGATGAAAAATCACCATTCCAGCTCAGTCAAGAGATCCTACTTCTGATGCCAGGTTTGTTGAGGCAATTCCTGTTAGGAGATCCCAAGGTAGATGGTCGTGGATCCGGAGAGACTGGCCTTGGTGTCTTTGCTGGAATACTAAAGATTAAGGGCAGTCTCAATTCAGTCTTAGTCAAGAATTTCTCATTTCTCAATCGTGTACTATGAGCTTCTGATTATTGTTCTGCATTGGAGGCAAAAATCATGTTCATATTCCACAAAATGTGTTTTAAAAAGCTAAATTCGAAATCCACAAGGCGGTAGGATGTTTCACACCACAATCGTTATCCTGTGTAACGGCTTGGTGTCTATTGTTCATTATTCTCCTGAACGTTTCTTCATGTAGCTGGTGTTAAAATTCTCAGGACTTTCCTGTTACAAATGTATCCTATCTTGTTCTTATCTTATTCAGATATTGATGTAATTTTTATTTATTTGTTCATTTATTTATTTTGGTCAAGTGATTGATTGTCAGCCAGTTGGACAAATATTAACGGTGACCAAGCTACACTCAACGTATATCTCCTTCGTGGAAGGAAGTAGCGAAAAAGAATGAGGTTGATTGTCAGCTGTGGGTTTGTCCCGCCAGTCCTGCTTTAATCCTCCTGGGAAAAGAAAACGGAATATGCTGGATCAAACAGCCCCCTCCACCCCTGTCGGACATCCACAACAAGGACACAGTGTGTTTCGGGGGGGAAACTCAGGTAACCTGAGTGGCCACTTTCCCTCTACCGGATCCCCCGCCCCCCCTTGTCCCGCACTAAACGACCGCAGTGTAATTAGGCCAGACCGCACAAAAGGTCCCGACGGCCCCACTGGCCCTGCACGTGAAGGGCCGTTTGTCCACCCAACTCATTAGGAGAGCACCGATTAGATAAGGAAGGTTTAGGGTGTCCCCCGTCTCGCCATCCACCTGCTCGACTCTCATGTTACCTAGCAGGTATGAAGTTCAGGGAACCTCCCACGAGATCCCCTTATGGGGCGGACTGATGATAAGCTTCCAGACTCTCAACTTTTTGGACTTTTCCTATTGATTTTGGAAAAAAACAGAGTGAATGTTTCAGGTGCCTCGGGGCGACATGGTTCTTGTGAGATTCTCTTAATTTGTCATGACAGATCTTGTGTTAAAGTCGAGGAGTGTTGTACTATTTTTGAACACTAGTGTGAAAAATTCATTGGAATTTTGGAACAGTTCACAAACAGTTTGGGTTTCATTTTTTTTTATATCTGGATCGAATACCGCAAAGTATTTTCAATGTCATAGCCAGAATACTACAAGATTTTTGTATTTCATCCATCATTCAAACTTTATTTATATAGCCCTTTTCATACAGAAAAATGCAAAGCAAAGTGCTGAGCAATTAAAACTTTAAAATTAAAAGCACCTCCATTTACAGATATACAGTATATCCCCACGTGCATGCCTGTGCTGTCTCTCTCTCACACACACACACACACACACACACACACACACACACACACACACACACACACACACACACACACACACATAATAATACACAACATGCACACACACCCTGATGACCCTGATATTAAAAAAAGTAAATAAATAAAAATACATAGCAAGGCACAGAGAAACCATATGAGGATTAAAAGCACCCAAGGGGAGCTAATCCATGCTGAATGGCAGACGCCACTGCTCCCAGTGTGCAGGCCCACACAAGAGGAAACACTGGCGCTTAAAAAAAAAAACCTCAACTGTATTTATAGAGCACTTTAAAACAACCACTGCTGTATACAAAGTGCTGTACACACAACAATAAACAATGAAACATACATTAATAACAAAGAGAGTAGAAAGCACAAAAACAGTAACACTAAAATTCACGTCATAAGCCAAAGAATACAAATGAGTTTTGAGACGAGTTTTAAACATCGGTAGCGAGGGGGCTTGCCAAATGTTCAGTGGAAGGTCATTCCAGACTCTGGAATCCAGAGAGAGGGCCCAGCAACGGAAAAGCCTCCGCTTAGTTCTTGGTACCTCTAATAATGTGTGGTCCCCACACCCGACGCACTGGGCAGGTGTGTAGGGATGGAGGAGCTCAGAGAGGTAGGTTGGAGCGAGGCCATTTAAAGATTTGAAAAGAAATAGTAAGGTCTTAAAAAGAACTGTAAAATGTATGGGAAGCCAGTGAAGGGATGCCACAGTCGGAGTTATGTGCTCCCTCTTACGAGTACCAGTCAAGAGGCAAGCTGCAGTATTGTGGACCAACTGGAGACACTTAATGGAGGATTGGCTGACTCAATAGGAAATGGAAAGGGTTGAAGTGAAAGAAGTCAAACAAGTACGTAAATAAGCCAACTTAAAAAGATGTACCTTAAGCCTCTAAAAGGCAGGTTGTTGGGTTTAACTGGGCGAAAACTCGATCAAGTATCCTTGCATCAGCTAAGCTAAACTTTCCAGTCTTTCCTCGGGTAGCAAAATAAATCTGGACAATCAGGTTTATTAAAACTTAGAATGTGATGAGCTAAAAGACAGGATCTTATGTCCTTCATTTCTGAAGTGGTCTGCGAAGAACTCACAGTGAGCTGTGGTGTCTGTGGGGTACCTTTTAACTGTAAAAGGTGGAGAAAAGAAATCTGGCGTTGTTTTTTTATGAACAGTGATGAGATTCAAAAAATAGATGGTTTCGGTGACCGCAGCTCTCAGGGAATTTGTCTAAAGGTGGTTCAGGGAACTCGGGATCAAAATCCATTTGATAAATCTTGTTCCTTTGTCAGAGCAAGAACACTATGGATTTATTCAACCTGCCAAGAATTTTTGTTCCACGCTGGAGCCACAACCTAACTGACAATGTAGCGTTCATGTCTATGTCTTTCTGTGACTCTTCCAGTCTTTCGGTATCTCTGTTGCAACCTGCTGATGACACTCTAAGCTTAGTGCTCCCTTCCTCTTGTTTGAAGCATCACAATGGCAAGGTACTGTTGATCCATGGTTCGGTGTCATCTTGGTCTCATCATGTCAAAATGTGAACAGTGATGAGAACGACTGTTGAAACGCTTGCTCCAATTGAACCAGGACATGTCTTGGTTGATTCAAAGATCAGACACCTGTTGTGAATTTTTGGCCGTTCAGTAAGCTCTTTGTTAGAGAACACCAGCTTGTGTAAAAAGTACTGAAACATTTAACACTTGTACACACACACACACACACACACACACACACACACACACACGCACACACACACACAGCCTTCAATCGCCGGCATATTGTCCATCTTGACCTCCTCTTCATTCTCTCCTTCCTTCCGTCAGACCTTTTTTTTTCTTGGTTAAATTGGATTTTCATTTGTGACGGCGCAAAAGCAGCCTCCGCGATCTCGCCGCCTTCTCCCCGTATCAATTTTCTTTGGCCGTATTCTTCTCCTGCTTTTTGCTCCCTGGTGAAAAATGCCCTCTGCCTGGGCTCTTGGACAGCAGATCTATTTTCTTCTTGATGGATCTTGAGGAGGAGAAAGAAAAAGAAATGGAAAAAAAAAGAATCATCCGTCTATCCATCTGGGCGCCTTTGCTGCCGGCGTGAGAAGTTGAGAAGATGGAGATCAGGCAGAGCATGTTCCTTGCAGGTCGTTCTGACCTTATACAAACACGCGCACACACACACAAAAACACACACTACACAAAAAACATTTTTTTTTTCATCATACTACTGAACATTGTGCTACTTAAATGGAAGTGTTCATTCAGCTGCACGGTGGACGAGTGGCAGGGAAATATGCCTCGCAGTCAAGGTTCAAATGGGTTACCTATCAATACAGTGGTGTAAACAATAACGTATAAGATGTGTGAGTTGTACGATACCATCGTCCCACTCCAATCGCCGCTTAGCATTGATTGCGCTATAAGACGGTGGCAATAAATCTGGCTCTTCAAATGAAGCGTAATTAGCTGGCCTCCCTCCGACTAATGAAGTGGACGCTGCCTGTTATAGGAACGGACGTCAGGTGATCAATAACACCCCAGAAAAGCTCATCCCTCAGCGAGCCCAACATGCCGATTCCTGAAATTTCGGCTTGGAGTCATAAATGTTCGACACAAATACATCCACTGTAGTGACTGATGTGGCTCTCGTGAATTGCAATCATGGTAAGAAAAAAAGTAGCGGACTTTGAATAGCTGTCCATTGTGGTGGCCGATGTGCAACTTTGATAACAAGATTGGTGCGCATTGAAAGGAGCGTTTGAATAATTCTCCACTGTCGTCACTGATGACCAGCTTGGACAAAGCACGGTCCGACATTAAGCCTTTTGTCTAAACTTCTAAAAGAATCACCTTTTGAGTAAT
Organism: Hippocampus zosterae; assembly: GCF_025434085.1. Taxonomy (NCBI): domain Eukaryota; kingdom Metazoa; phylum Chordata; class Actinopteri; order Syngnathiformes; family Syngnathidae; genus Hippocampus; species Hippocampus zosterae. The sequence continues at coordinate 9,164,282 of NC_067451.1, read as the reverse complement.
AGCATACTGTAGTCACTGATTTACAATTTTATGATCAAGACTCAAGCCGAGAGAAGAAAATAGCTTTAGGAATAGCTGTCCACTGAAGTGAGGAACGTGCAATTTCATCAAAACAAATCAGTTTTTTTTCCTTCTTCTTTCTCCGCAGCCTCTCATGTCCAAATCAAGTCTGCCAGCCTTCGATAAGGACGGTGCCCTATTCCTCTTATCAGACAGGAATTCAACAGTGTGATCCCAACGCTGGCTTTTTGATCAGGTTTCGTTCCCGCTAAACACATTTGCTAAGGCTAATTAGCATGCTACACTCTTGTAGAACCTGACACGCCTCCTACCACACGAGACTGAGCTTCAATCAATTGCCCTCCCTCCTGCCCCCAAAACTGCATACCCCACAATCCCACAATGTACCTTCATCTTTTAATATCCGCATGCTTGTACAAATCAAATTATGATCAAGGGAATATCTTTAATTTGTATTGATGGTAGTCTGATATGAATGCACTACTTCATCCTTCATCAATTATATTTATTTATTTTTATGTTACACCAGTGGCTTTTATTTCTGTTGAACTCAATGTCCTAAACTTCATTAGAATTGCAGACTGGTGTTCGAGTGGTGAGCGCGTCGAGCTCACAGTGCAGGGGTACCTGGTTCGATTCCAGCTCCGGTCTCCCTGAGTGGAGTTTGCATGTGCTTCTGCATGTGCGGGTTTTCTCCGGGTACTCCAGTTTCCTCCCACATTTCAAAAGCATGCATGGCTGGCTGATTGAACACTCTAAATCAAAGTTGGGCAAACTACGGCTCGCGGGCCGGATTCGGCCCTTTGGATTGCATTCATTTCGTTTGGACTCATAATGACAGGTATTTCAACACCAGGTGGCGCAGTTACATCAAGTTGCAGAGCACAGGAAAGGAGGGGAAGACGAAGAAAGAGGGAGAGGGTAATGACCATGGAAGGGAAAGTGATATGTATCTGATTAAACGAAGCGGGTAACAAAGTACGAAACATTCACGAGACGCCTGGAATCGGAAAGACTCAAATCTATGAGACTTTGAAAAACAAGGAAGCGATTCTTACTCAGTCCGATTCTGGCAATTTCCATGCTCAGAGTGAATTGCTTGTGTCTCGAGTACAATACAATACAATACAATACATGCTGATTTATCATTTCCTAGAATGGTTTGATTGTTATCATGTTAAAAACTTTCCGCGAACTGGACCGCTAATAAGAGTCGGAGAGCAGTCAAATGTGTAGAGCATGAACAACAGGGGGCTCATTGTGCTGTCTTCTTTATTTTCTATTTCTATTTCTAACTTTTGGCCCGGCCCTCCACAATATTTTCTGCTTCTCATTTGGCCCCTTCGGGAAAATAATTGCCCACCTCTGCTCTAAATTGTCCCTAAATGTGAGTGTGAGCGAGGATGGTATTTCCTCATTCTGTGCCCTGCGATTGGCTGGCAACCGGTTCAGGGTGTTCCCCGCCTACTGCCCGAAAGACAGCTGGGATGGGCTCCAGCACCCCCCACGACCCTTCTTAGGACAGCAGTTCAGAAAATGGATAGATGGATATTCGCATTCCATCAAAGCACATGGCGAATAAAAGGTGCATAAATGGCCAAAGCAGGAGCAATGAGAGTGTCGAACCTTTTTGACCGTAGATCTACTTTTCAAGCAGCCAACCTCTCGCGATCGACCCGTTACCGCACGTGTGCAGACACATGCACACAACACAGTCAAGGTGAACAGTAAGCCAAGGGTACGGTGGGGTCTTGCCAATAGAACAAAAAAACAGAAAAAAATGTTTTGTCCGTTAAAGTTGAATAAAATTCATCTGTACTTACCGTTGGGAGTGATTTTTGTCAGACCTGACGAGAGGAATATCCCTGTTTAGTATAAATGACTAATCTTGTGCCGTTTTCACCATTTTCAAACTTCCCCCATGACCCTCCAAGTCCAGCAGGTGTATGCAAATGTGGCAGTTAAAGAGACCATTCTCGAGACTTTCAAACTCCACCTTGAACACTAAAAACCCATCGATACATGACTTGGACTCTGACTATTTAGAGCCCCCCCCCCCCTTCTCAAGACAGTTCCAAGCTCCCTATTGAGCACCGTTTACCCCTGTCCCATCAAAGTTTCACACATTTATGACATGCAAAGTTTCACAGTTTCAAGATTTCTTTGAAAACCAACTGGTGAAATCAAAAATCCATCTGAATAGACCTGGAACAGCCTCGTGTACAAAAAAACTCCAAAGCATCACAAAAAAATAAAATCAAAAAGACATTTTAAGTTTTTAGGAAAAGTCATTCAGGGTGAAACAATAAAACGCAGGGCATTTTTCAGCTCTCAAATGTCAAAACCGGTCACTTTAATACCAAAGACAATCCAAAGGTTAACGTGCCATCTCTTCCCTCGCCACCATCGCCTCAGCCATGGAATTCCTCCTTGCTTATCCCTGCACATTTCGCTAACGGCCCTCTTTTTGGCGAGACGCTCCGTTAATTCCGAAGTCAGCACAAGTTTTAAACGAGCCCCTCTGACTTGTCACGCCGTTGCCGGGCGGATTAAACTCAGTATTTTAAGTGTCACAGACGCAGCGGACAGGAAAAGCCACTACAAAAAAAAGTCCTTCTTGTTTAATATGCGGACGTATTGAATTGATTCAGTGTGCATACGTTTGCATACATTTGCATAAATCTGGGAGGGGCCATCCTAAGTGCATACTAGAGGGTCATTTAAGGGAGGCAAAGTGTACTTTTTAAAGTTTATTTCCTTTTTTTGGGCTTGTTTTCAAACATGTGTCATGATTTTGATTCTGACATTTGTACATGTATTCCAATGAATTTGAGGACCAGGTAGCATTGACCATTAATGGGGTTCTTGCTCCAGTATGGAACAGTAATCCCAGAAAGTTGAAAGAAGATCCAAAGAGGGTCTGGAAAGATTTGAGATTTCTTCAAGTAGCATACAAAGAATGTTTAGTCTACTGATAGCACATTGGGCAAGACGTCAATCACAATGACCAGCAGAATGTTTGGAGATCTGCTGTCGATTGCCAGTAGCCGACCAAGAACAAGACGTGTCATTTTATTCATTTGTGGCGGCGTTACAGTCTGGGCAGATGTGCCACAGTTGATTCAGAAATACTCTACACTTTGTGTATGGTACAGTGACAAGCCCATATGACCCGAACAACATTATTAATCCATTTATTGTGCCCCTACATGAACAACACGGGCCTATTTCATCTTCATCGAGACGTTGACATTTTTTGTTGTGGTGTACCCAACATTGTTGTTAACTTTTTGTTTCAGTGAATTGTTTGAGACACTGCAACCTTCTACAGTGGTACATTTACGTACGAAATTTAATTGGTTCTGGAAGAAATTTCTTAACAAGAAAATTTTGTAATTAGAAACGTGATTTCTATGTAAATGCCCTAATCTGTTCCAAGCCCCACCAAAAAATTCAGACGTTTTCTAAAGCATAAAAATGCATCAAAATATGTAACAAATGCATGTGACAATTAGATTATTGCACAATCAATGTAGAAAATGTAGAGGGAAAAAAAAGAATAAAAATGGTGATCATTGACCTTTTAACTACGTCCTCATCGTTTTTTGCCCTCTTCATTTCATGTTCTCTCTCAGAAGTGATTTTTGCCTGGCGTTATGTAAAGAACTGATCTGTGTGTCTGTCTGTGTGTGGATGTGTATGTTTGCGGGTGTGTGTACGTTTGTGCGCGCGCGTGCGTGCGTGCGAGCATTTTGAGATGAGACTTTCTCAATCCTGCAGGCCCTGGCGGAGACAATGATCTTCAATTACCAAATGTTCTTTGCCGCACTCCAGACGGCATTGGGAGAACTGAAAAGGCGAGCGGGCAGATATTAGTGACAAAATGGAGAAATAGATGAAAGATGAACATTTTATTCATCAGCTTCCATTAGGCTGTGCGCCGCCTCAGCTACTTGGACGGTCCTGACAATTTTGCAGATGGTACGCTTTGTAAACAGGCCTTCTATTTCACTCCACTTTCCCCCGCTTCATCTACCCCCCACACCCCGTTCATCTATATTCTCCAGGGGGGGGGGGAGGAGCGCGGAGCCACAGGAAACATGGATTCTGAAATGGTGTCAGAAGTGGGATCCCATCCAATACATCAAATTGGGTAAATACATCAACAAAACGATTTAACGAGATCGTCAAATCATTTCTCTAATTGGTGCTCGTGTCAGGGTTTTGATTTGTACTTCTTCAAGTTCGGTGTGAGAAGTTGGATACCACCAAACACACCTAAGTCATGAAATAGTCACAACTTTAACCATGGTCAAGAGACACTTTTGAGCTGTAGCAGGTGCTCACATCGGGGTTGCATTTGGGGCTAACCAGTTTTGCGACAGACTGATGTCAGAAGTTGTGTCCAATCAAAACCACCAAACAAATCTGTGTGTGTGTGTGTGTGTGTGTGTGTGTAATAGCTGCTGGTTTTGAAAATTGCGCCCCCCGCAGCCAGTTTGGGGTGGCACCATTATATTTAGAAGAAAACCTTTATTTGTCTCCCAATGGAGAAATTCCCAAATTACAGCAGCAAAACTATGAAAGGCAGAAGTCAAAGAACAAAAAGTGTACGAGTAAATATAAATTATCAAATATAAATATATGCATATTCAGAATGGGCGAGTGCGGGTGAGTGCAGGTTTTCAGGTCAGGTCTGTCGATTCAATAGCCTGACAGCAGTCGGCAGGAACGAGCGATGGTACCTTTTCTTCCAGCGCGGGTGTATCAGTCTCTGGCTGAAGAAGCTGCCCAGTGCTGTCAGGGTGGCCTGGAGGAGGTGTGGAGGTCTTTCCATCATAGTTTTTAGCTTGGCTAGCATCCTCCTGCTGCCCACTTCCTCCAGAGTTTTCAGGGAGCATCCCAACAGAGAGACCAGTTGGTCCAGTCTCTCTGTCCCAGGCTGAGATGCTGCCTGACCAGCAGACTATGCCATAGTGAATGGCCACCACAGAGTCATAGTTGGCACGTTTATGACCAGTCGACCCACAAAAATGTCTCAAGAAGTCATGCCAAAAAAGACACAGTCGGTCTGACTGTGTGGTTTGAATTGGCAATTTTAGTGGTCATTTCCAGGGATCGTTGCTCCTTGGAAGAAATGTTAAAAAAAGAAAAAGACACAGGAAGTCAGCCATTTGGGTTTGAAGCAGCTTATTTTGTACGTTTGCCCTTGAAAATGGAACTCCTACAAAATGTTCCCCAATTGCGATCACATTTGCACCTTTTATACTGCACAGATGAATGACCTTCAATTGCAGAGCATATGGAGTTGTTGTTGTTTGCCTGTGAGCAGACCATTGCATTGAAATTTGACGACTTGCTATAAAGTGCAAAACAGTAGCTGGCTTGGAGTTTGTTTGTTTTTTTTTAATTCAGCGACTGAAGTCATTTTGACTTAGCAATACGAAATTTTGTGGTCATGCCTATCAGGCATATAGAGCTGCAAAAAAAAGTTTCATGATGCCATGCCCCTAAATAAATACAGGAAGGGGACTATTTTGCTTTGGTCATTTCAGGCTCAGTGGGTCCAAATTGCAGCCAACTACCTAAACAAAAAGAATCCAACCCCCTAAGTCACTTTGATTTGGCAACACGAACTTTGGTAGATATGTCCATCCTTGGTAGATCTACAAAAAAAGTCACCTGCCATTGTGGTTTGAACGTGTCTTTCAGTGTGTTTGTGTGAGTGCGCAAGGAAAGGCACGTGGCATGAAAGAGTGTTTATCCGCCCGAAAGGCGGGCGGGGTCATCACCGCCCTAATTAAGCCGTTGAGTATTTTTAGCTTCCTGATCTGCTGTCAGCCGCTCCGCGTGTTTATCCGAGCTGTGGAACAAACGCATTCATCGCCAACTGTCATGTTAGCGCCCCTCCTGTCGGCCGCGTGAAAGGCGGGCCTGCCGGGAAGCGTTACATCAAACGCACCCACCCACCCTCCACCACCACCACAACTCTCCCTTTAGGAGCACCTTTAATTACTCGCCGCTTCGCAGCCTCTCAAGTCCTGTTGGCTCCTCTCGCTTTTTTGGCATTGATTCAAGCGGCTACCTCCCACTAGTCGTCAGCTTCCTCGCTTACACCAACGTGAGTTTCAGTGAGCGCCAAACTGAATTCATGTGTCACCTTCACTTCTATTAAATTTTCTGATTCGGAAAGATCCTTTGGCGGCAATAGCGGGCTTAGTTTCAATGTATTTTGATGAATCGCTGTTACTATTGCCAAACATCGACAAAAACTTCACTGCCATGATCCATCTGCACGCAATGACCAAAACTAAAATGATTTGGTTATTTAACATCAACTATTTGTCCCATATGCATGGTCCAAATTTGGTAGCAATTAGATAAAATATGGATGGACAAAACAAAATGGACAAAACTAATCTAAAAAGGCATCAAACAAAAGTGGCAGTTGTCGTGTGCTATGCTCACGCATGACTTCTTCAGAAGTTTTTTTTCTTTGCCTCGTCATTTGATGTTGCCAGGTTCATCTGGCTTTGGGCTGACCTTTCAATAAATATGGAGTTTGGTAAAATTGAGTGAACCGAGCCTACAATGGCCACTTCACATCAAGTTTATAGCTGTCTTTTCAGGCATAGCTCCTTGATGTCTTTTTTTAATGTCACCTTGTGATAAAAATGCTGACCAAATTTCATGATGTCAGGTTATAAACTGGCTGCGGGAGATGAATTTTCAAAGAAATCACTGTGTGACTTCTTGAGACTTGATTGACCGTCTACTTGTGATAGGCATGCCCACCAAAAATCTTGTGCCAAATCGAACTGGCTTTGGGGGGGCCAATCCGATGCTAATTCCAAAATCTCTTTGACTCTCCTAAGAGACACGCCTAGCGAAGTTAAATTATTTATCCTTCACAAAATTTATAAATGGATCTTGATTCTGAAACAGGTTTGCCTTTACTTGGGCTTTTTTTTTGTGCAACTGTTATTGTCTGTAATTCGTGAGGGAGCAAATTGGTTTTATTTGATGCAATCAAGTCTTTCCGATGTTAAGGAGGATCTCGGCGACCGTCAAATGATTTGCTCAAATTGGCGTTTGTTGATAGGTAATATTTTCTCCATTTTCAAATCTCTGCCGCATGTTTTTTTTTGTTGTTGTTGTTGTTTTCCGCGCCTCCGCCTATCTGCCGCTTCTTTTCCATTAGAGAAGATTTCCCGAGCGGTTGTGTTTTTCAAAGGCGCGTTTGCCATCATTGACTTTTTATGGACTCAAACCCGCAGGCATCTTTTTCGCACGGAGCGGCTCCCCGAGCAGTTTTTAGCCGGCCGACTTTTGATTTGCACGTATTTAAAGCACACCGGCACAATGTTTCCCCGCAGAAGCTCCGTGGCCATTTTTACCAGATGTTTTCACGCCATTTGCTTTTTATTGTGATCATCATTCCCTTTCTGGGAATATTTTCCATTTTTCACCTCTCGCTTGAAATAGTTTTTCTTCCTCATTAAAGTTCCCCCCTCCCCCTCTTATTAAGCTTTTATTTCTCCCGTTTGGAGATAAATGTTACAGATCACTTGTGCAAAGCAGACACTGCTAATTAAGATTATATTACGAGCACATCAAAGGGAAAAAAACTTCATGCAAAAATGTCAGGAATTGTTTCCCGGCTTTTAAGCCTTTTTTTTTCAGTCTCAATCCCTTCTTACGATTCCACGCTGCTCAGTGGACCAGGTGACCCCCGAGACATGGCTGTGGATAATGAATTCTTTTTTTTTCCTCCGGGGAAAGCCTGAAGCGAAATAATTTCCTTTCTTAGACGCTGTTATTCTAAGGTCAAAATGAATCACCATATTTTGGGCTTTTGCCAAAATCAAGAACTCACCAAATTGTCTGGTCAAGTTTGTCCTAGTGAAACTTTGACAAATCTGCATTTTTTTTTAATATGAACACCAATAATTGTCTTGTCTCGACCCCCCAGATTGTTTTGAAAATGGAGCAACTGAAGACAGTTTCATTGAGCAACATATAAATTTTGAATCATGTCCATCATGAGTAGACCCACAAAAAAGTCTCAACGAGCTATGGCCAAAAAGTCACAGGAAGTCTGCAATTTTGGTTTGAAGAGGTCAATCGCTTTAGCCATTCATGTATTTTTTTTATATTCCAACATAAAATTGGTTAAGCATGTCTATCATAAGCAAACCCTCAAAAAGAATCAAAAAGGTCATGCCTGAAAAGTTATACCAAGTCTGCTATTTTGGTTTGAAGCAGCCTTTTTATGGTTGTTTGGAAAATTTATGAACACTTGAAAATCCAGCCAAGTCAACATAGCAACGTGAAATGTGGTTAGACATGTTGGTCATACGTAGACCCACAAAAAAAAAGTCTCAAGAAGCCATGCCTGAAAAGACACAGGAATTCGGCCATTTTGATTTGAAACATACATTTTGGGCTCATTTTGTCCATTTCCAGGGATCCATCAAAGACAAACCTCTCCTGTCTGCCTGCTGTCAAATTTTAGCCTTGCATACGAAATATATGGCGAGGGCCCGTCCATCTTTATTTTATTGTCGCTTTTGTTTGTTTTTTTCCATTTCCACATCAAATTGAAACAAATCCCAAAGCGCTTCAAAGCTCGAACTGCCACCTGACTTCAATGAGAGGAGTAGCGAAATGATGGAATGCTGGCGGAGGGTTTTGGGTTGGAAGGGTGGGGGAGGGAGGGTGGAGCAACAGGAGGGAGGGGAGTGGGGAGGAGGGGGTCCTCTCACACAATGAAGTGACAGAGTTGGTTTCGTCTCGGGAGGATTTGGTAAATCCGTAACTGTGTCGAGCAGCTTTGGACAGAAAGGAAAGGTCTGCCTGAGCGTGACAACCGGCTTTATTTTATGTTATTGTATTCAAATTTAACACATCCCAAACACTTATCGCCCCCCTCCCGCCACGCGCACACCCGCCATCGCGGCACACACTTTGAAGACGGCTCACCACGGAGAAGGACACATTTTCCCTTTACTCCAAAGTCGCCTTGTCGCGACTCCAAGCGGAGAAAGTTCTTTTTTTTCCGCTCGACATGCTGAAAAAAATGCTCACTTAACCCACTAAGTCCAAAAATCGCATCCGACTCGTCCCGTCTTGCCTTTTATACGGAAAAGGTCAAAACATTAACTGTCGGCTGGAAGGAAGGCTTTTTCGTGTCGCCACTCTCACGTACACCTGGAGGACATTTTTATTCAGGCAACATGTCAAAGACACTTCCTTTAAAAGCAGATCGTAAAAATATAGACGTGTGTGTGTGTGTGTGTGTGTGTGTGTGTGTGTGTATGTGTGTATTCGTGTGTGTGGGTGTGTTTTAGCCAATTTTCACATTTGCTACTTAGGCTGCAAATCCAGTCATAGCTTGGTTTTCAATCATAATCCCTTCCAGAAGGCTGTTCAAAAACCGATTGGTTCGAAAAACGAAACCACGCTCTTTAAAAAAAAAAATCTTAATTGAACACGTCTGGTCAGTAATTGAACGCTACACGAGGAAGCGTCACTTCCTCGTTTAAGGAAGGCGAGAGGAGTCAAGTGACACATTCAAGTGGTTTCTCTGTGTGCCAGTTTGTTCGAGAACGGAAATTCGGTTGTCATCCGAGGCATAAACAAATGAATTTTTGGTCAAAAACCGATTTGGTTGAGAATAGAGACACTCGAAAACCGAGGTTTGACTGGATTTCACTTCTTCTGGATCATTTTTTCTGATTGAAAGATACTGATATGGATTCTTTGTCTATCCATGTAAAATGACAGGCAGAGTAATGAAATATTCTTCCATTAAATGGCAGAAGGTGCAGTTACTCGAAGTGGCCACCTTCCTTCCTACCATTTTAATGGGCGAATAATACAGTACTTTCTGGCATGGCTTCTTGAGACTTTTTTGTTGGTCAAATCATAATGCTATACCTACCAAATTTCTTGTTGCAAAAGTCAATTTGGCGAAATTTGAATGACTGCAATGGCGAAAACAACTGTGTTGCTCCAAACCAAAACAGCAGACTTGCATTACGTCTGTTTATTTATTTTTTATTTTTGTGGGTCTTATCATGATAGAAGTTGGCCCAGTGGCTAGCGCATCGACCTCACAGTGCAGAGGCCGTGGGTTCAATCCCGGTTCCGGCCTTCCTGTGTGGAGTTTGCAAGTTCTCCCCGTGCCTGCGTGGGTTTTCTCCGGGTACTCCGATTTCCTCCCACATTCCAAAAACATGCGTGGCAGGCAAATGGAACACTCGAAATTGTCCCTAGGTGTAAGCGTGGATGGTTGTTCGTCTCTGTGTGCCCTGCGATTGGTTGCCAACCGGTTCAGGACGTCACCTGCCTAATGCTCGTAGACGACTGGGATAGACTCCAGAACCCCCTCAACACTTGTGAGGACAAAGTGAATCAGAAAATGGATGGATCATGATAGAAAAACCTATCAAATGTCATCTTTCAAAATCAAATTGTCTTCAGGGCCCCAATTTTCAGATTTGCACCAATACCACCACCGCAATTGGAACTTCCAGCTTATTTGAGTAACCTGAGCCGCATGCTGCTTCACTACAGCTTTATAATGTTCTGACATGTTGCGGTAATTCCCGCCGGAGGAGTGAAATTCCTACTCCCGCTCTCGTTCTTCTTCATTACTCACGGGTCAGTGACTCCTTCAAACTCTCGGTCGTCGCGGGACGGGACGGAGTCTCCACGGACGCCATTTGAGCGCTAAGCGCGGCTTTAATGAAGCCCGCCGGGACACCCCGAGTGAGCGGGCGGGAGGATCTTGTGGCGGGGAAGTTGGGGGCAATCCAATGCGCTGCTGTGTGCGCGTCGCGCGAATGTGCAGGCGGACGTCCCGATGCAGCAGGCTGGGAACACTGTCGCAGCAACACCTTTACTGCATCAGCCGGGCTTTTTTTTTTTTTTTCACTGTGTGCGTGCGTGTGTATGCGTGTGTGTGTGTGTGTGTGTGCGTGTGTGTGTGTGTATGTGTGTGTGTGGTAGGCTCAGACAACACACGAGCGCCTTTTATCGCAAACAGCATTTTTTTAATAGTGAGTTTGTGTGTGTGTGTGTGTGTGTGTGTGTGTGTGTGTGTGCGTGCCCCCGCGAGTGTGCGTGTGCGAAAAGGAAGTGCAGTTGTCTTGTCTTGAGGTCCAAATAAAGCCACCTTAATCTTGCTCTGCTGTGTGCTGACTGATGTCTGAATCATGATGAAGCTTCCTAAGCCGCCCTGACAGCACATGAAGGGCGGCTTTTATTCTCCGTTGTGTGGTTGTGCGTGCGCGTATCTGTGCGCGCGGGCGCGAATGTTCGCGTGTCTTTCAAAGCCTTGGGTGTGAAGATACAGTCTGTTAATCTCTAGCAGCTTGTTTTCAACCAGTCCAGCAAATATCAACTGTTATGCGACGCAAGCGCACATTATACTTGGAGAATAAAAATGTGGACCTTTTGTTTAGCATTTCTGTACACAGTTTTGAGGTTCTGGGTTCGAGTTCCCACAGTTAGTTTCATTGAAGATGAAATTGTCCACAGGTGTCAATCTGGGTGGGACGGCGTGTTTGCGACCACAAATTATTTTGGATTTGCCCTAACACGGACTGGCGACGTGTTGTGACTGATTGATAACCGGACATCCAAATGCATTCTGATGTCGACCAGGGAAATTGCTTTTGATTCGCCGGCAGTGGGATCCAAAGGTGTGACATCAGGGTGCAGATAGATACAGAAGAAAACAACCTTTGAAGCTTGTCGACTGTAGCAACTGATGCGTTGACAGTGAATCTGATGTACCGTAATTTCCCGAGTATAAGATGTCACCGAATACAATACTCTCACCCCCCCCTACAAAAATATATGATTGAAAATAAATCTTCCCCACCTTCCCACATGACTGAACGAAGACCAGCAATCATGACGGCAAGTGACTCAACAATGTACACTTGTACAAGTGTATGCACAAGTGTTAGATGTTGCCAATGCCGGTGGGCTAACGCGGCTAATTAATCCGTGAACAGATGGACTATGTCTGTCCAAATGCAGGAGCCGAGAGAGAGATCATGTCCGGACTTTTCGTCTGGAGCTCAGTGCTGAGAAGAACATCAATGATGTCGTAATGACGGATTCTGGAGCAACCACACAAAGCTTCCTATTGAGCTGGTCTGCTGCACTTAAAACCCCTTGGAAATGTTAAACCTCAATACAATGTCAAAAGTTGTCAGTCTTTCGCTGGAACTTTGGTTTGTGATTAATTTATTTTTTAAATATTTTTCTTGAAAAAAAAAAATCCCTATTATTCACGGGAAATGAAGCTATATGAAACGTAGCGGCTTTGATTGGATGCCTTCTGTCGTGACTGATGCCTGGTTGCGATTGGGGTTTTTTTTTGTTTTGTTCTCTGATTTCTCATTTCCCGTGACAGCCGCAATGAAGTGGTTTTCAAAATACAACCAATGTTAGCGTCGCAGGTGTGCTGACTTCAACACGCTGAAACGTCAAATATCGAATCAATTATTGATCGGCATAAAATGTCAAACAACATCAGGCTTGCAGTGTGACTGGAAGGAAAAAAAAAACTAAACTAAGCAAAAAAACTTTTAAAGTGTCTGATTGCTGAGAGCTAAACGGCAAAAAGTGTCCGGCGTGGTAATAAAGTGGAAGTAGCGATGAAATGGTGATTAGAGGAAACACTTGTTTTGCCACCTTAAAAACACACAAACACACACTTGTTTTTCTGTGCTTGTTAAATGTGTCAATCACGCAAGCGACGTCTTGCCGGCACAAAATTGATGCACATGATTTTTTTGATTGATTTGTGTGTGTGTGTGGTTTGTTCGAAACCAAAGAAACATAAACACAAATCTGCAGTGAGGCAGACATTTCTCCGGCTAAAAAGAAGTAACAAAGACAACATTTTGGCTCCTTTTTTGGGAACCTTGCACGTCAAACGGCAGTCCAAAGCATTTGTGTTCTTGCTCAGGTGGCAGAAAATAATAATCCCCCAAAAGTGGCCCAAAAAAAGTAGACCTTCCTCAGCTCCCTTCGCTTGATTCAATTTTTTTTTACATTTCATCTTATTTTATTCCATCCATCCATCAATCACTACCGCTTATCCGGGGCCGGGTGGCGGGGGCAACAGCTTTAGCAGGGAAGCCCAGACTTCCCTCTCCCTAGCTACTTCTTCCAGCTCTCCCCGGGGGATCCCGAGACATTCCCAGGCTAGCTGGGTGACATAGTCTCTCCAGCGTGTCCTGGGTCTTCCTCGGGGTCTCCTCCCGGTGGGACATGCCCGGAACACCTCACCGGGGAGGCGCTCAGGAGGCATCCGAATCAGATGCCCAAGCCACCTCATCTGGCTCCTCTCGATGTGGAGGAGAAGCGGCTCGACTCGGAGCCCCTCCCGGATGACCGAGCTTCTCACCTTATCTCTAAGGGAGAGCCCGGACACCCTGCGGAGAAAACTCAATTCGGCCGCTTGTATCCGGGATCTCGTTCTTTCGGTCACGACCCATAGCTCGTGACCATAGATGAGGGTTGGGACGTAGATCGACCGGTAAATTGAGAGCTTCGCCCTTTGGCTCAGCTCCTTCTTCACCACGACAGACCGATACAACGTCCGCATCACAGCAGACGCTGCACCGATCCGCCTGTCGATCTCCCGCTCCCTCCTGCCCCCACTCGAGAACAAGACCCCAAGATACTTGAACTCCTCCACTTGGGGCAAGATCTCCTCCCCGACCCAGAGGGTGCACTCCACCCTTTTCCGACTGAGGACCATGGTTTCAGATTTGGAGGTGCTGATTTTCATCCCAGGCGCTTCACACTCGGCTGCGAAACGCTCCAGTGAGAGTTGGAGAGCCCCGTTTGAAGGAGCCAACAGCACCACATCATCTGCAAAAAGCAGGGATGCAATACTGAGGCCCCCAAAACGGACCCCCTCAACGCTTCAGCTGTGCCTAGAAATTCTGTCCATAAAGGTTATGAACAGAATCGGTGAGAAAAGGGCAGCCTTGGCGGAGTCCTACCCCCACTGGAAATGATTCTGACTTACTGCCAGCAATGCGAACCAAACTCTGACATCGGTGGTATAGTGACCGAACAGCCCGTATCAGGGGGTTCGGTACCCCATACCCACGAAGCACCCCCAACAGAACTCCCCGAGGGACACGGTTAAACGCCTTCTCCAAGTCCACAAAACACATGTAGACTGGTTGGGCGAATTCCCACATACCCTCGAGGACCCCGCTAAGGGTGTAGAGCTGGTCCACTGTTCCACGGCCGGGACGAAAACCACACTGCTCCTCCTCAATCTGAGGCTCGACTTCCTGACGGACCCTCATCTCCAGCACCACTGAATAGACCTTACCAGGGAGGCTGAGGAGTGTGATCCCTCTGTAGTTGGAACACACCCTCCGGTCCCCCTTTTTAAAAAGAGGGACTACCACCCCGGTCTGCCAATCCAGAGGCACTCTCCCTGTTGACCACGCGATGTTGCAGAGGTGTGTCAACCAGGACAGCCCCACAACATCCAGAGCCTTGAGGAACTCCGGGCGGATCTCATCCACCCCTGGGGCCTTGCCACCGAGAAGCTTTTTAACCACATCGGTGACTTCAACCACAGAGATAGGAGAGCCCACCTCAGAGCCAGGCTCTGCTTCCTCCAAGGAAGGCGTGTTGGTGGAGTTGAGGAGGTCTTCGAAGTACTCTGCCCACCGGTTCACAACGTCCCGAGTCGAAGTCAGCAGCGCCCCATCCCCACTGTACACAGTGTTAGTGGTGCACTGCTTCCCCCTCCTGAGACGTCGGATGGTGGACCAGAATTTCCACGAAGCCGTCTGGAAGTCGGCTTCCATGTCCTCACCGAACTCTTCCCACGCTCTGGTTTTTGCCTCGGCGACCACCGAAGCCGCGGCCCGCTTGGCCAGTCGATACCCGTCACCTGCCTCTGGGGTCTCACAGGCCATAAAGGCTCGATAGGACTCCTTCTTCAGCTTGACGGCATCCCTTACTGCTGGTGTCCACCAGCGAGTACGGGGGTTGCCGCCACGACAGGCACCAACCACCTTACGGCCACAACTCAGATTGGCCGCCTCAACAATAGAGGCACGGAACATGGTCCACTCGGGCTCAATGTCCCCCGCCTCTCCCGGAACATGGGAAAAGCTCTGTCGGAGGTGGGAGTTGAAACTCCTTCTGACAGATAATAATCTTATCTTACAAATAATCTTATTTTATTGTTTCATTTAATTTTCTATTTTGTTTAATTCAAAATGTGTTAGATTTGCCCAGTCATTTATTTTGTATGATTTATTTTACCTTTTTTATTTGACTGTAATTCATTTTTTAAATGATTTTATAGTCACTTGTTTACTTTTCTTTCTGTAATTTAATATTTTTGAATTCACGTTATTGTCAATTCTCTTAACATTGACCTTTGTTCTTCCGGCGTCATTGGCGCTTTGGGCAGCAAGTTTTCTCCATTTCACCCTGTTAGTTTCAACACCTTGCATGTCAGCCCAGTTGACTTTCGTTCAAATCTTTAAAAGTTGCTCGCCGGATCGTTTTCAGCCGTCCCAGCTTTCTCTTGCCTTCTGGGATCCGTTTCGGAGCTGTCAGGGCATATCGATATTTGTTCATTCTCATCCAAAGCAGCATTCATTTTGTTTTGTTGGCCTTAATCTAATTTTACTTTATTTGATCTTGTTTAATCACATTTTCTTTTGTTTAATTTGTTTTCATTCAATTGTGATTTCTCGATTTTATTTTCTTAAGGTGTCATTCAGTGTTATAGAACACTTCCTGTGATCAGTATTTTATTTTAGTCAGGCATCATTTTAATTTTATTCAAATAATTTTATTTTATTTTAGACATTAGCTGATGCAATTTTCCTCATTGTTTAATTGAGATGTCAACCCCCAAATCTTTTTTTTTTTTTTAATTTCACATCTCACCTGAGCCCTGAGAAAACTGTGATGTCAAAAACAAGTGAATTTTGCTGCCAAACTCGTATTCGACAAACATGAATCAGAATGTCGTGTTTCGATGAGTGTGGAGGCAAAAAAACCCCAACATTTATTTAAAAAAACATTTTGGGGATGGCGTCCCCTTGAAGGTTTTTTTTTTGTAATTTACTTTTTAATTACGGCATTGAGAAAGAGACAGAGATTCGTCAAAAGCGCCACACCGCCGTTGTCGTTGCCGTGATGGCAGTCGTAACTTCATGAAGAAAGAAAGCGCTCACTTTGGCCGCAGATTAAATCGGCTCGATTAGAAGCACCGCTGGGGAGGGGGGGGGGGGGGGGCGTTCTACACTTCTATTAGTTTTTAAATGAAGTGCCGGCTTGATTTATGGGAGCGGCTCGTTTTGTGGGGGCGGCACACAAGTTAAAGGAAGTGTTCGGAGCGGTGCCACGGCTGTAAAACGCGCTAAAGCCTAATCAGTGATGACTGATCATTCCTCATTAGCATCGTATTGTTTGTACTTAATTTAACGCTTTCCTATTAGCATAACCCACTCACCAGCGCTTTCAGGAGAAAAAAAAAATATATGTATGTGCACTTCTTAACCCTTTCATGCACCCTGTAACCTGATAACATGTTAAGCTGTCCACTGTCGTAACCGTTGTCCATGAAGGGGTTCAATTCCCTCGTGTCACTTGTAACATAATCCGAACTGTGAAAACAAGGTCGGCATGCACTTGTCGCGTCTTCCTTCTCCAATATCGTGGCAGACAAGATGAGATGTGTGGCGGATTGTGTCAAAACGAAAGAAGCCGCTGGCCTGCTTGTATTCCAACCGTCTCGTTGCATTCAAGTTTTTTTTTTCCAATTGTTTCTCTCATTTGTCCCAAAGCACTTGTCCTCTCTCTTGTCTCACATTTTTTCCCCCTTGATAAATGGGAAAAAGTCAACATCAAAGCAAAATAATTTTGTTAGTTGCCTACCCCTCAACTTGCTCCACTTCAGGGTGTGATACACAATTTGAAATTTGTGTTCAGTCAAACCTTTGTACATAGACGCTCACATGACAAAATCGTACATGTGAATGGAAGGCGTTCGTGAAGTGAAAAAGCAGAACATCGGGGGCCACGGTATTTCTGGAAATAAATGTTGCCCTGCGTGTCAGTTTCGGGCTTGACACATATTTGGAAACTCTTTGGAAGGATTTTGTGGAACTGCAACCAACGTTTTCTGTACATGTCCGCCTATGTAGCATAACTGCCGTTGTAAGAAAGTGCTGTAAGCCTTACATTAGCATTTTGCATAACAGAGGCCCAGATTTGCATTCCCTCGTGTTTCACAGTTTACATTTTGCCAATAGAAGTCCGATCAAAATCTTGTTTTTGCTGTTTGAGGTGTCAGCAAAAAAAAAATATTAGCATCTTTTCCCTCAGAAACTCCTTTCCTCTGCTTTTTGGTCAGAAACCGCATAATTTTGTTGAAACCCATCATCTACTGCTCAATATTAAAGAATGAAAGAACCTAGACAGAACTTTTTTTTTTTAATGATCAAAGAAGAGGCATTTTCTCTTTTAGGTTATATTGCCACAGAAGACAATATCCGGTGGGTCTTGAAAGCTTAGTCCAAATGCTCTCAGTCAAAGTTTGCTCTGGCAAAATTAGAAACTCTCCTTTGAAAACAGCTGCCTGCCACTGAGTTGATAGGAAAAAAAAATTACCTCGGCTCTTGAACAAATTATGAATGAAGTGTATGGACTGAGGTTCCAAAGTTTGTAAAAATTAGCCGCTTTCAAAACATGAGGCTAACAACCAGCGTCATTATCAAAACACAAAACTCAAGCCAAAAAGATCACAAAACTTTCAGCACTGAAGCACAAAGAGAGGAATTCCGAAAGGACGGCAGCATTCGAAATGTGACATCCACGAACCCATTTGGGATTTACAGTTTACAAACGGGAGTGTCAGAACGATGATATCCATTTAGCCGCGACAGCTTTACAGCCGCGACGCTCGCTTCGCACTCAATCGCGTCATCCCGAGCTGCTTTCCCACCCAAAAAGCAGTCTTGGAATTTACTGTTTAATTTGCTTAATATGGAAGAAAGGGTGGTGGGGGGGATGGGGAGGCTCACTGAAATTTACGGCAGGCCCTCAATTAAACGAGACTGCGGGGACCGGTTAGCGTGAGGAGATGGCGGCTAATGCAAATGAGCCGGCGCCGCTCGATATTGCTGTGTTTGCCTTTCTGCGCAAGGCCTTGTTTACCCTCGCCTGTGTGTGTGTGTGTGTGTGTGTGTAGGGGTGTGTGCGCGTGCGCTCACTGTATGCGTGCGCTAGCTAATGGCTCACAGTCGAACCTAAAAGCAAATGTAGAAACATATCGAGTACATTCCCGGCCCGTTGCCGAGGCAAATGAATACTAGAGGCGCGGCGCTTGTTAGCGAGGCTAAATGAATACAAGAGCGCAGCCGGGTGTTCTGTCAATAGCGGCAACTTTTCCGTCTTCCCCTCCTCGTTGGAAATTCACAGAGGAAGGTCAGCTTTTTGTGTGTGTGTGTGTGCGGCGAGATAAAAAGCACTGACTGGGGCGCTTTTGCGCAGCTTAACCCTGAGACGTTCCTCCGCTGTGAATATAAATATGATTAAATGAACTGTCAGGGTCGAAGCGGCAGCGTTAAATAAAAAGAGCGAGACCGGGCCGGGCCTTTTAGTGCATCCTCTTGTGGCCCCAAAGGCCCTGCAGTCACTTTGCGCGCTCTGATCTTCCCTGGGAAATACCGGATCCGAATCGCGTCACTGGCGAGTAAGAGCGCGGGATGAATACTGATCGGGACGATGCCTGCGTGAGCGTTTTGTTTCGAAATTCAAATCCACACGGGGTCTTGGTTGCCGCCACGGCGAAAGGACAATGAGAATCGCCGTCAACTCCACCGAAAAAAAGCACATCAAGATCGGAAGCCGTCGCTAATGCAGAGAAAGCACAACAGTAACATGAAAAATAGCAGCGTGACAAGATTTCCCAAATACAGTCGGTCGGAAATTGCTGAGTCCGCTTGGAATGTTCATCAGGAAATGTGTTCCGGAGAACTTTATGTTTTGCATCAGAAACAACGATGTTCCCTATTTGGGCAAACGTTTCTGCGTGATAGAAAATCTTAACATGATGGAATGTTTTTCCATACTTACTTGTCTTGTTTATCGTAGTTGCTTGTTATGGATGATACTCGTGTTGGTGATACTTCTGATCGTCATGTTTTCACATCGTCTCCAACGGCATCACCAGTGATAATTTTACAGTTTGAGCCTTGCGAGTCCCAGGGACTCGCTGATCAGAAAAGTATGAGTCCCATTATGCATTTAGAGAGTCCCAAATTACGAATTCTGAAATGGTCTACTGATTCAATTGCATATGATAATAACACAAACGGCAACAATATGTATTGATAATAACTGTATTTCTTATAAACAAATGCTTCAAAAAATTAATTCAGGCATACAAGATTAATTTGGCAAAAAAAAAAAATCCAACTTTAGCTGCTTTCTCTGTGATATCTCCGCAATAAACTTTCGCAACACTTGTTTTCACGTCACACGACTTGGCAATCGTCTGCTGTCCACACGGTGAAGGCCAATCTCGTCAATCTCGTCTCGCAATCTCGGATATCACGTCACGCGAGATTACTTAACGTGAGATCAAAACAACAATGGCGAACTGCGATCGTTGCTGGAAAAAAAGATTTACCATAGTTTTTTTTGCGTGCTTTTTTTTGGGACTGAGATATTTACTTCCGTACCAAAAACGCACATTCTTTGGAACTGTGCGTCTGGCGGTAAAATTATGCGCCTTGGACACCGAATCATGTCAAATGTTTTCACCCCGAACGCTAAACGACATCATCATTTCAGAAATCGAAATTGCATCCCGCGTAACCAATTGGCGTCATTTCAGAGCTTCCCAACCCTCATTCAAACACAACTGTCGGCAACAGGAAGCGGCAACAAAACAAAGTTAAAACAACATCAAAACAAGACCATCAACATACAGAAACAAGAGACAACGGCATCTTAGTCACCTCCACATCAAATGGCAAAAGTATCAACAGAAAAGTTCAACAACAACATCTAAATGTTAAGAAACTGCAACGAGGCTGATGAGAACGTCAACCGTGTCGAGTAACGAAAATCAGCAATGCTGACAACATTACAGACATCAAGGTGAAACTATAACAACACGGGCGTTAGCAAATCCGAAAATTTATGACACCGTGTGAGTGAGTCACTGACAAACTCAAAACAGAAAAAGATAAGTGGGCGTTTGGTAGCTCCACCCGCACATTAAATCATCCGAGCGGAAGTCCTCCTCGGAATCGATTCATCCCCAAGCACGTCGTAAAACTTAAAATAAAGTGTCGGTGGAAGTGGATTAGCATACGCTAATCAAACGTGCAATCGAGACGCTGAAAAGGGAGAAAAACATCCTCAAAACATCAGGGGAAAGAAAATCCCTAATCTCCCGTCACCAGAACCCAAAAGGCGCCAAAGCGCAGCACTGACGAATTGCCTCTCTGATTGAACCCAGACATCATCAATCACACGCCAAGCCGCCCGAATGTCCCGATGGCTTTATTGGCGTCATCCTGGGGGATGCCTCCGATTTGATGCTTGGGGGATTCCTCGGACCGCCGGATTGTCTAGCGATATTATACACACGCGCCTTCGATTCCTAATCTTGCCAGACTTCAAACAACACCCCCTAAACTCAATCCAGCCAATTACAAGACAGATTTGATTGCTTTTTCGCACCAGAACAAAACAATTACCATATTTTCTGCACTACAAGGCGCACCGGCTGCAGCAGTCGTGAAGGCTCAAATTAAATAAAGCTGTATTGTATTGTATTCCCTTTAGTATAACTCCATCTAGTGGATGCATAACGCAACCACAGCCACTATTGTAGCTTCTATGTGCCTAATAATGCAGTGCACCCAATAGATGAAAATAATTTTAAAATAGGCCAATAATTGAAGGTGCGCCTTATATTCCGAAGTGCCTTATGGTACGGAAATCATAGTATTTCCAAGACAAGAATCGTATTTCAAAGTATGGATGTCCTTAAAGTTCCATTTTTCAAATTAGGGCTTTGGCACTGAGTTAAAGTTTGAAAGTATGGTTTCAACACAGGAATAGGGTTAACATTTGGGCTTTGAAAAAAGGGTTTGGTTTTAAGTTAATTTTAAAGAGGGGCCTCAAGCCAGGGTTTGAGTTTCGGACAAGGATTAAGGTTCTCAAATTTTGGTTTTGAGCCTTGGGTTGGGGTTTAGGCATGGGTGAGATTTTGAAAATGTTCAACTCTATTACCACAAAAAAAATTCTTCTTTGTATTTTGTCAGAAGTCTGTCTGCACCATACTGCCCCTCAAAGGTCAGTCCAGGTACTGCACCAGACTTTTGCTTTGCGACAACACCAACATTAATAATAAAAACAACAACAATAATAATCACAATAACTATTAGGATTATTATTATTATTATTATTATTATTATTATTACATGAAATGTACTGTATATCACATCACGCAAGAAGCGAAGGCAACTTCAACTTTTGTGCCGAGTGGATAGTTGCGTAAAGTTGTTCTGTGACTCACTGTGTATGTTTTTGGCTCGAGGGCAATTCTCTTTTTCTTGTAGTGAGGTCCAACCAAAGGTGCCCTCACCGGCTCAATGCCCCACCCCCTCAGCACCTCACCCCCACTCCGGGGCTGCAGTAATATCCACAGTAATGACTGTGCCAAGCAAACACAATATTGAGAGCTTCTTTTCTTGTCCGCAGATATTATTTCCCAGTGGAGGACGGGTGGAATTAAAAATGAAATGTATCTTTTTTTTTCATTCTTCTTTCCGCCCAACATCACTTTTATGTATTAAGATCTTTGCTCGGGCATCGAGATCAGGCTGCAAGTGACGGTCGGCCTCGGGCTAGGGTTTGGAGACAGGGTGACAGAATTTCATTGAAAGTGATCAGAATTTCTAGTTTTTCAAGATAGAGTAACGGTTTGATGACCGCTGGGGGTTTCAAGCAAGTGTGAGGTTTTCAGAATAGGGTTTCAAAATAGGATTAGGGTTTCAAAACACCATTGAGGTTTCAGATTAGGAGCTACCTTTTCACATTCAATTGTCAAAACTGGGTTAGGGTTTTAAAATAGGGGTTTGAAGCCAATCTTTGAGTTTCCAAGTGTATGACTTCAATTTAGAGTTCCAAGACACGATTGGGGTTTGAAATGAGAGTTTCAATCTTGGGTTAAGGTTTGAAATGATGGCTCGGGTTTAGAATTAGGATTTCAAGACAGAATTAGACTTTCAAAGTAAAGTTTCAAATTTGGATTTCAAACCTGGGTTAAGGTTCCAAACAGGGCTATGGTTTGAAGACATGATCGGGTTTGAAATTGGGGTTTCACCGCTGGTTTCTGGGTTTAAAACACAGGTTCATGTTTCAAATTTGTGTTTGTGTTTTGAGACAAATTAGAATTTTTAGACAGAGTTAGGGTTTCAAAATAAGACTAGGTGTGGTTTGAAGAAAAACTGAGGGTTTCAAGCATGGGTTAGGGTTTCAAGAATGCTTTGGGGGTTGTTTTTGTTTTTTTGGAGGGGTTCTCAAAAATATTTTTCGCCCCTGCAACATTGCTATCAGATTTCAATCTCAGTGATAATCACACAGCAGGCAAACTAAATAATTATTTCATGGGTTTTGCTTCCAGTCAGTCTGTCGTTGCGTTAATAAAGCATCGCTCAGACGTTTGGCCTCAGACTTTGACCTGATAGCAAGGGAACAATTTTCAAAAGTTTGACTTTGCGTCCCTCAAGACTCAAGAAAACATTCAGGGAACAATCGCTTCAAGTTTGAATCACAAAATAATTGATGCTGTCCTTCCAATGAAAGTTTTCGCTAATAAGTTGAGCTTTGTGTTCCACTTCAAAATAAAATAGCTGACTGTCCGTGTCCTTTCGGGGCAGGTCATGCATGGCTGCTAGAGATTTTCTTGTGGGTCACGAAGTACCAAATTTCATGATGCACTTCACAATTGTGTGGAATCATTTCTAAGATTTGTGTGAATGTTACAAATGTCCCAAAAACGTCTGCTTCGAAACCAAAACGGCTGACTTCCTATGGCTTTTCAGGCATAACTTTTTTTTTTTTTTTGTGGGTCTACTCATGATATACTGTACATGACGACCAAATTTCATGTTGCTGAGTAGAACTGGCTTTGGGGGCTTAATTTGCAAAAACAAAAGTAATACTTGCTGGCATCTATTGGGGATGAATGGTAATTTTTGGGGGGGCTTTCCTTGGTGTTCCCAGAGTGAGTATTTGAGTCGCTTGGGCATTCATCAGTCAATCACAGCCCAGCGAGTCTCTCCATCACGCTCAGCTGATCAATGGACTGGAGAGCGTTTGGCCCATGAACACTCTCCGCCAAAAAAAAAAATAATTCTGTGATGGCAAAATACGCGTCGGATCTGGCGAACGTTCAAAGGTGGCTGGTCGCGCTCGGCCCGTCGCCATAATTGAACGCTCCCGAGTGTCCGAGGGCAATCAGTGGGAAGCGGAGGACGTGAAGCGAGACAACTGCTGGACGACTGCCAATCAGGAGAGTCCCACCTCACCAGGTACGTAATGAACATCTTGTTCCTTGATCTTTGGATTAAGAGTGATGACTGTTATAAAGGCAGATCTGCATTAGCAAAAAAAGCTAAATTAGTTTCAAATGAGGGTTTTAAAATGGGGTTAGCGATGAAATTAAGCCATTTCTCAAATGGGATGCCTTCAAGGAACCATTGAATTCACATGTTCATGTTAGGGTTCCAAGCTGTGGGTTAGGGTATCAAATTAGGGTGTCAATCTCAATTTAAGTTTTCATAGCTGGAAATGCTTCAAACCAATGTGGCCAATTTGGTGTATTTTTTCAGTTGTGGTTTCCTGAGACATTTTTGTGGGTCTTACTCATGAAAGACATGCCTAGAAAAATGTTATCCCGCTATTTGAGCCTGGCTTCAAAGGCTGAAAAACAAACAAAAACATAAATTCTGGGCATGTTGGGGGCACCTAAGTTAATTTTATCCAAATTTTCCTCTTGGATTGTAACGAAAATGGCAGACTTCATGTGTGTTTTGAGCTTGAAGTTAGCTGAGGCTTTTTTGTGGGTCTACCACTTTTAATGACGCTCAGTGAAGGTAGTCGTGAGACCCGATTAAAAATAATCAAAAAATGATAATGAATCCGACTGCGAGCAAAGAAGCGTAAAATTTCTGCTTCAAAACAAAAAGGCTGACAATCCATGTCTTTCTGTCATGATTTCTTAAGACTTTTTTTGTGTGTATCATACCAGATTTCAAGAAGCTCGATAGTACTGGCTTCTGAGGCTGACTTTTTCAAAGACTCTCGCCATGTAGAGTCGGCCGTGGGTACCGAGTGTCAGCAAGAAAGAGAAACGTGAGCTGGAGGCTACAGCAGCAGCATGTGGCTGGCCATTGGTCCTCCAATCCCATCAATCAAAAGAGTGTCTGGCTTTACAGCAGCTCCGATACTTTTTTTTCCTTCTACTTTCTTCCTTTCATAACTTTGCTGCTGTAAATTGGGAATTTCTCCATTGTGAGCAGTCACGACAGTGGACGGCTTCTCATGTTATCAGGTCACGGGTGTGTTAAAGGGTTAAAGGCCTCTAAAAAGCCTTTTCCTGGAACAAGAAATATCACATGCACGAGTGCACTCAAGTGACCTCGAGGAAAACGCGCAACACTGCTTAGTCAGCCTCCGCTGCCGACCTGCATTGATTTGAAGTAAGCGTGAATTATGATTATGAAAGCCGTTGCGATTTGAGTGCGGCGGGGCCGATACGATGAGCTACCAAGCCGAGGAGCTGGGAAATATCAAGTTATCACGTCGGCTACGACGACGAGCGCATCCGGCTGCTGATAACGAGCGGCCAGATAAGGCGCTCTCTGGCCGAGATACGTGCAGCGCTCGCCACCGCCGCTTGTGATGTTAATATGAATTAACGCATGTTGAGCATTCTTCTTTTCGTCCGGAATCCAGAAATTCCACTGGGGTTCATTTACACACAGCAACATTTTGACAGTGAGTTGTGAAAAATGTGTCTGTAACACAATGACAACGTTTTGACTGATGAAATTAACCCAAATGAGGTTTGAAACCCTCGTATGAAAAGCTAACCATGTCTGGAAACTCCTCCTTAAACCCCTAACACCTCCTCAGAATCTGAGCTCCAAAGCTTACTTTGATGCCTTGGTGTTGTTTAGAAACCTTATTCCGGCCTTCAAACCTGAAATTGGCACAAATTGATATAACTGGACATAAAACCCGACCTCAGAAGCCCTAAACCTCATTGAAATCCTCACTTGAAACCCTTATGCTGTCTGGCTACTTCAAAAGTCAGACTTAACACTGCTTGAAACCATAATTTGAAACCCCAAACCTTATTTGAAACAGCATCCCAGGATTGGAACCCTGCTCTTAAAACCCAATCCATTTTTGAAACCTAAGTCTGGGTTCAGAGGCATAGTTTGAAACCCTTTTTGAAAGCCTATTCCAGCCAACACATCCTATTAACAAATGCTTAGCCAAACTTTTAAGTAATGTTTGAAACCCTAAAACAATTTGAAAGCTTAATACCCCTTCCTTGCAACCCTACACTGAATGACTAGCCCTTTTTTGAAACTCCAAGACGACCTTAAAACCCTAACTCGAAACCGTGACCTCGTCTTGGAACGATGAATACCCTGAAACTAGATTCGCCACCCTCTTTCTGCCTACAAACCCTATTAAGAAATGTCAAGCCAAACTTTAAATTCAAATTTGAAACCCTAACACAGGTTGACAGCTTAATGCCCCTGTCTTAAAACCCTCCACTAATCTTTTTTTGAAACTCCAACACTATCTTAGTACCTTAATTCAAAACCCTAACCCAGTGGAGCGCTTCTTTTAATACCCTTAAACTAAATTTGACTCCTTAAGCCTGGTTCAAAAGATTAATTTGAAATTCCAGCCTGGGCTTTCAAGGTGACTTTGAAATCTTATCATTGTTTTGAAACCCCATTCCTGCATTTGAAGCTTAATTTAAAATTTCAAACCCTAACATACGATTATAATTTTATTCCTTGTTTGAAACCCTACTCTTAAATCCTTACCTTTTTTTGTTACCCTTGTCCTGTTTTAAAACCCTAACCAGGACATAACACTCTTAATCTGTCTTGAAACCCTCTTTTAAAACCCCAACCTTGTCTTGAAACCTTATCATTGTATTCCTGCCTTTATCCCTTAATTTTAAATGCTAATGCTGACTTGAAGCCCATATTTGAAACTGTAATGATAGCATGAAAGCTTGACACTGGCTTGAATCCATAATTTGAAACCGTAACTGAGTGCCAAACTTGCTGGACTGCATGTTTGTGAACGCACATTTGATAATGATGTCGTGATGTTGGGAGGTCTGTCGTGCAGTTGGTGTTTTAAAAGAAAACTATTTTCCCGTATATCGGGGAGTTCCTAATGGGTTGAAAATCAGTTTGACCATCACAGAATCTTCCAGTAACTAGTGAACAAAACAACAAACTTTTTGCCAACAAGTAATTACATTGTCACTCTTTTATCAAGTTCCCTCCACAATTATTTATTTTATTTATTTTTTGAACAAACTCAGTTCCTCCCCCGACCAAAACTTTTTCGTTCGCCACCCGTGTCGTTTGCCGCCGTGCCCTCCTCGTTTGCGGGGTCGCCACCGGCCAATCCGAGTTGGCTTTGAAAGACAGCATTACGCCGCAGTCGCCTCTGTTTACCATCATAAACCGAACCGTCGCCTTTGAGTTGACCGAGCGCCGCGTCTGCCCGCGACTCGCCTGCCGACTTGTAATTACCCCATTAACTGTTTATTTTCTTCGGCTAACCATAACAACATTTGGACTCCAATCATCTGGGCGCCTTACTGGCGTAATTGCTGGCCGCCATTGTTTGCGACACGTCGATGGGGTACAAAGTGGGATTCGCGTCCCCGCCGGCAATTAGATCATGAGCGAGACCGGCGGCTAATGAGATGGGACTGGACGATGGGCGGTCGGGCGACGCTGAGACCACCCAGGGTAACAAGGCCGTGAGGTGACTCTGAAAATGACGCTGATGTGCAAATTTTGCACATGCCAGCAATTTCTTCAAAGGTGTAGAAATGAGAAGGGAGTGGGAATGTGATTCCATTAACAGTGGACATGTGGTGATTATATTGTTTACCGTTGGGCCTCTTTCACAAGGAGCTGGTGCCAGCCGCTGGTTTGCAAACAGAGACTAAATTAACTCTGTGGAATGAGAGGGAAGGAAACAGTCAAAAATTACACAGTTAAGTTGCAAACCAACATCGGACAACATATTTTCAAAAAAAATTCCAAATGAGTCAAGAACTGTCAGGAATCGAGTCAAGAACTTTGTTAGCAATCAAGACAAACACCAGAAAAGGACCCTGTCAAGAACCGCTTCCAGACTAAAGAGAGGATCCAAGTCACGGACCACGTCAATAAATGAGGTCAACGTTGAAGTCATGAACCGAGACAAACAGCAATCAAGAACAATGAAGAAAAAGGTCAAAAGCAAGGCAGGAAATTATGCTGAGAACCAAAATACCAGTAAAGAACCGTGTTAATAACCACATGAACAACCAAGTCAAAAACCTGCTCAGAAACCTTGTTGTGATCAGGAGTGGGGCTCCATTGCTCCAAAAAGTGTGAACGCAATAACGAATGAATAAAATGCTGCACAGTAACCTCCACTCCATCATGGTTTACACGTTTGCCGTCATGCTGTTTCGCACATTTTGGCCTCCTGTTTATTTTGGGTGTATTTCCAAGGCCAACCACTAGATGGTGGCACACATCTTTCTTTGACGCTAAATTTCAAAGAACGCAAGCAGGAAGTATATGAGCTCAGCCCACTTTTTTTGCTGAAGCTCATTGATTGTCAAATCCTCGATGATCCTGCTTTTTAAACCCACAAAAAGAGACAAGTGTGCCGCGAAGCAAGATGACAAGATTTCAATATAAGTCGGCAAATCGGTTTTATCTTAAGCACAGGGACTGGGAATATTAGCCCCTTAGGTGGCAAATAAAAGATGGCGAGATAGTGCCGTCTTTGCGAGGGAATAAAAAAAAAAATGGTTGTTTATTTTTTGTTTGTTTACAGTAAAATCAATAGTCTGTTTGTACAATATTTTTGTCTTATCCATTGTCCGTGCTCTCCCGCAATATATTATGTATTTAAATGTGTTCTTTGTGTTGTATTCTTTTCAAACTGTGTTTAAAGAAGTTTAAAAGAAATAATTGTGATAATTGCAAAAAGCAATACTTTAAAAGGGTATTCCTATTTTGTATATTGTGGATTTCACTTATTGCAGGGCTGGTTTGGAATGTAACCTCAGCGACGGAAGGGGCTTTCCAGTATACCGCACTCTACGTATGCTCTTGTCCAATATCTCACAGTGTTCGGGGAAAGCATTGCGCAGGGCGGATGACAGCGAGAAGGGGGGTGTCTTGAGTGCGGCGGTGCAGCCATGCGCTAAATGATGTTGCTTTAAGGCTCCGCGCTAGACTGCCTCGTCCTCCTCCTCTTCCTTATGCCAGGAGGCACAGCTGCTAATGAATAAATCAAGACAAAATCAACTTTAGAAAAATGGTCAAAAATGATTTAATACACAAACACACACACACACACACACACACGTCAAGAAAAAAAAGTGAAGAACCACTTCCAGAAATACTTCAAGAATGAAGTCAACAACTGTGTGGAAAACTGTTGAGATCCCAAAATCATGTCAAAAAGCAAAGTAAATAACCCCACCCCTCTAAAAAAAAGAAACGGAATCACTCAAAAAATAGGGAGTGAGGTTCATAACTTAGTCTAAAAATAATACTTTCAGGACTAACCCTGGTTTAGAAACGTGAATTTGAAACTGTAACACCATAACCCAAACTGAACATTTCTTTTCAAACCCTAATTTGAATCGCATATTTGAAACCCTAACTGGAAACCCTACCTGACTTCAAACCCTATTCAGTAACCTAACTGGAAAGTCTCATTTGAAACCCTAATTCTTGTTTGAAACCGTAACTGTAATTTGAAGACATTATACAAGTCTTGAAAGCCAAATTTGAAATGTTGACACCCTAACCCTAATTCAGGCTTGAAACAAATCAGGGTGACAAACCCATTAGGGTTTGAATCATGGTTTCGAGACAGGTTCAAAGTTTGAATTTAAGCGTCAAATTCGGGTTTCAACCTACGGTTATCGTTTTAAGATAAGATAATAAGATAAGCAAATCTTTATTTAAAAGAGTGTTTCAATCCCAAGGCTAGTGTTTCAAATTAGGATGTCAAAAGGTGTCTTGCTCATAACATTAGGGTTTAATCCAACGATACAGGTTTTAAAGTCAGGTTCAGGATTTCAAATGAGGGTTTTTAACCCAAGGTTATTGTTTCAACGACAGTCTTCATGAAAAAGCTCGGGTTTTAAGCACAGCCCGTCTCGACTTTAGCTTGCGCCTCGCCTTGCAGTACTCACACCGCACCCTGGTGGCGCTGCAGGGACGTTCAGCGGCAAACGCCGGTGAATATTAAATAATGAAGTCATGAATATGAAATCGAGAAGTGATAAATATTCATCATCAAGTGATGAATATGAAAGGCTGCAAGTTCATTAATGTAATTTTCCAGCGAGGCTCTGATTACATACACTTGCGCATTCAGCAGGGGCGCACAAACACAAAATAAATACATAAAGTTGTAATTGTGTGAAATATGAAATTAAAAATACATGGAAGCAAAAAAATTAAACACATGGAAGGAGCCGATGTGAAAATGATGTGTGTGTGCGTGCGTGCGATGTCCCAGAATTCCTGTGGCTGATGCTGATATTGAGGGAGGGGTGTGCACTGGGGGGGGGGGGGCTTCACATTTCCTCTAATAGAATGTAACTAGCATCATTACTTTTTCATCACAGCCCTCCCACTGCTGTCGTGCACATCGAGGAACATCACTTTCCGCCGCGCGCCGCCCACCCTCTCTCCCTCCCCCAATGCCTCCCTCCCTCCTCCCCCACCTTCATTGGGCCCACCGCCACTCAATTAATGTGCCCCGCATCAGGAAAAGAAAAGGGAAAAAAACTGGGGAAGCAAACGTGGGCCCTGAAGGGGACGGCGGCGGCAGCGGCATCTTCTTCTGAGGCTCTGAGACACTCTGCTTCTCCGCGGGCTGACATCTTGGATTTGGCGCAGATAAAAAGCAACAAAGAAGAAGAAGAAAGGACGGGGAGAGAAAAAGGCTCGGCGGGGTTCAAGACTTGAAGACACTCGGGGACGCGTTAAGAGCTGGACGACTTTAAAAGACTTGCAGAAGACCGAGGGGATGCCATCGTTGCCCGGAAATAACACGTCGCGATGGCAACAAACACATACACAAAAGTCGATTGAGGAAACACAAAAATCACCAAATGCACAAGTTGAATCATCAGAGTTTTAAGACAAAAGACATGCAAACATTTTGGTACTCAACCAGAATCGAACCAGCTTGTGTCCTCATCACGTACTGACCGAAGCTAAGACACGCTATGAAATTTGAAAACGGCAATACATCATCGGAGAACAAGAGACCCTTATGAGAGCTCAGAACCAAAGAGAATCCAAACAAGAACCAGAAGGTAACCAGTCAAGAACCAGAGCAGAACTGCTACAAAACCAAAAGATGAACCAGCAAATCGCAGGATCAGAATTGAAACCAAACCAGTGAAGCCGCAAAACATGCTAACTGTAATAAAACCATGACAGGGTCTGAATGAAACAAAAGTGTGAAATGGAGAGAGAGTCATGAACATCCAAGGTCTCGTTTGAAAATGAAAAGACAGCAGCAGATGAGAGTCGAAGCAAAACAAGAGCGGGACCAGGACATGGTCTACGGAATAACCAGGGCAGAAGCAGGGCAGTTCCAAAAAATATAACCAGAGTGGAACAAGAGGAATAATCACAAGCAGGGCCAGAAGGGAACTCCAACTACAGCAGAACCAAATCAGCACCAGAGCTGAACCAGAGAGCAAGCAAGACAGAATCAGAGAAGAACCAGATTGGAACAAGAGAATGACCTCAAATGAAACAGACTTGAACCCAAGCAGAATCAGAAGAGAACCATAACAGCATCCGAGACGAGCCAGATCAGAATCAGAAACAGATCCAGAGAGGGACCAGGACATAACCTAAGAATCAAGTCAGAATCCGAGAACTATAGTAAAATGAGAGCGAAATCAGTGCTGCAGGACTAAAACATTACCATAACAAAACCAGATCTGATCTGAAGTAAAACTAGCTAGCTAGAGCTCGTCCTCATTATGTTCCACCATGTGCAAAAGGTTAAGAACCAGTGTCGAACCTAATCAGAACTGGAGGGAAACTATTTCTGAACCTGAGTGACTCTGAATCATGCTACAACTGAACCGCAGACAAATAAAAAACAGTCCAGGACCAGATGATAGCCAGAGTTGGTCTTCTCGTGGAGGTTTGATTGAAGCGCCGTAATCAAAACAACGAAATGAAGCTGAGAACAGTGTCAAATCACACCAGAACCAGAGGGAGTCCTGTTCACATTTTGAGTGAAGTGGATAAGGTCAATATTTTAGATTTTAGATTTTAGTATTGAGAAAGCTCCTTTGTTATCTGTCATTCACACGTGAAACAAAAGATCTAGTTCTCAATTCTTTCCTCGGGTTCATCACAAATTTGGTTGTTGTTGACGTTGAGGCGAGCAGTGGAAGCAGGCAAAACTGGGTTCTGAGGATTCATCACTTTGAAAAAAGATAATCAAAACTAAGACATTTATAAAATCAAGTCAATGCCTGTAAATAACGAGACCAAATCGAGCTAAAGGGAAAAATGGGGGACATGCTTTGGGAGGGTATTCTTTCAGGTTTGAGGTTCAATTTAAGTCCACAATGCTTCAGTTCGGGTTGCATTGGGGAATCGGGTTCGAGCGAGGTCACGTCCCAAGGCATGTACAGGTTTTGTAAAACATGTTGATGTATAATAAATGTGTCTGTTAGTAAGCGGCCTGAATTCTATTTTAGTCACTGAAATGCGACTTCGTTACTCGCGTGTGTGAAAAATCTTGTATCAAATAAAAGCTCTTATGTAAGACGTCTTATTTTATTCATGCACTTGTTTATTTATTCTGGCCCCACACCGGGCCTCAGGTTATACAATGGGAGTTTGAGGGGGGGAGCAAATGGATTTTCTGAGTTTTCAGCTCGGTGTTCATAAAGGATTGTCCACCATTTCTGTGTGCGTGCGTGCGTGTGTTTACTTGCATAAACGAGGCACTAATAACCCAACGCTCGGCTGGCCCACGCTAACTGAAGCTGTTGTTTCGTCAATGGCCTCGTTGGGCTAACGAGACGTGATTAGCGAGCCTAGCGCGCGAGCGCGCCCATGTGAACGAGCCGGCTAATAAAGTTTGTGTGCCTCGTCGTCTTCATCTCCTCTTTAACCTACATAAGGAAATTAAAATCCTATAATTATCTTCAATTAACAGAAAGAGGGACATGCAGTGATTAAGAAAATCAAGTTCAGGGACTATTTTCATTATCTTTTCAGCCTCCCCATCCTTGTACCGTATACTTCCCCCCTCCCAACCACACACACAGACACAGACATCCCCACCCCCACCGGCTTCCTTTAACGTTCACCTTTAAGATCACCGCTTTGCTTTTAATTAACTTTTTTTTATGACTTGTGACTTTCAAATTTTCTGACCATTGTTTCACTTTTGAACAGGATCACACTTTCTCATTAGCCAGACAAAAACTAGCATTTGTTATCAAATGTGAGGATGACGTGTTTTTTGTTGTTGTTGTTCCAGCTGGGTTTTTATTCTTTTACCGAGACTCTCGTTTGACTTTTTAAATGATAAATGCTCATCAAAACAAACAAATTGCTGCCATGGTAGGGTTTATGTTAGGCTTAGGGTTTGGTTTGACTTTGGGGTTACTTTCGGGGAGTTAACAGGGGGTGGTGAAGGTGTGAATTCGAGTTAGGGTTAATATTTAAATTATTTTGCTAAGTGGTTTTAGATTTGGGTTCATTTTAAAATTACATTTAGTCTTCTTAGCAGCTGAGAAGACGATTGGTGTCTCTCTCCCCCCGCTCGTGGACATTTACAACTCTCGTCTGACCCGCCAAGCCATCCGGATCGCAGGTGACCCCACCCACCCATCTCACAGCCTCTTCGACCTGCTGCCGTCGGGGAGGAAACTGCGATGTCTCTGTGCTAGAACCAGCAGGCTCAAGAACAGCTCATACCACCAGGCGGCCAGGAGACTCAACTCCCTCCCTGTTCTGCCCACACTTCCCCCACCTCTACCCCTGCCTCCTGCCACAGACAGAGGCCCTCCCTCAGCATCCAACACCCGATTATTGCACTTAAACAATTCACTACCTAAGCTTTAACCCACAATCATCACAAGTGCCCTTGGTTGTCTGTTGTTTGGTATTTATTGTTTTATTTGTTCATATTTAAATATTTATGTCTTATTTCTTTTTATGCAGTTCAATTTGGTGCCCTTATATTTTAGCTGTGTGTTTCAATGCACTGCATGTTTGCACTGTGGTTGAGAGAGGAAAGTAATTTCATCTGTGCTGTATTGGATTGGATATGATACAACTTTATTGTCAAATGTGCTGTATGTGTAACATACATCACAGATGAAATTTCTTCCCTCTCAACATATGTTGCACATAGAGTATATTTGACAAGAAAGCTTGACTTGACTTAGTTAGGTTTGGGGTCTGAATCAGGATTAGGTTTGGTGTAGGTTAAGCGTTAGGGTTTGAATTTGTTTTATGGTTCGAGTCCATCCATTTCGATTTGGAAACCTCCAGCTTCCACAATTCCACATTTTGGAATTCCACGCCCTCACGTCTGACACAGGAGTATCGAATTTGAAATAACAGGTTACGGTCACACAGCAGGGTGTCATGCTCATTTCAGATTCCGATGGTTTTCTGTACTTGTTGACAAAAACAACTTTTAATGTGAGCGCAGCGCGTTTGCGATGTGACATGCATGTGCACAGAGCACGATGTCAAGCGACACGCACCTAAAAAAAAAAAAAGACACGTGGAACAGTGTTTACGGAAGTAAGTATGGTCCATTGTTAATGGGCTCATCGTTGTATCATCTTTTTATCTACACGGAAGTAAGTATGGTCCATTGTTAATGGGCTCATCGTTGTATCATCTTTTTATCTACACAGGAGCAATGCGGGAAGAGGTAGAAATGTTTTGCGGAAATGAGACAAAGCTTTTCTGATTTCATGGAGACATGGACGAAAGATGACGTCATGTGATTGCCACGCGTAATAATTGAACCACCTGCATGGCTGAATTACGACTACCACCACAAACGTCCAAATAAAATCCAATGAAAGTAGAATACAAATGAAATAAAAACGATATTTCCAACCCAATAAACAGAAAACAAAGACGTTAGGGAAATAACCTGCGCAAGTTTTGCCCCTTAAGCAATCAATCGTTGCGTGCGTGTGTGTGTAGGTGCGTGCGTGCATATATGTGTGTGTACATGTGTTAAAGACAGTAGTGCGACTGTTCACATGCAGGTTAATCATTTGTGAGGTTGAAAAGGTCCAACTGCATGTGGATGTGAATGTAAATCAACCAAAGTATGGTTTGTGTTTGCGGGTGTGCAGGTGCGAGTGTGCGTGCATGTGTGTGTTGTTGGCCAGGCTGGACCGCCTGCAGCAACGCCAGGAGGACCTTGCTTGACTAAAGCCAGAAACTCTCACACGCATTCATGCGCACAGCGGATGGCCAGTTTGTAAATTAGCGGCCGGGATGCACAAAAAGAGAGATGCGGGGGAGCGGCGGGCGGGGTGGGGGTGGGGGGGCAATGGCCTTGGGCATCCACCTGAGGCAGGCATCCACAGCACAATAGCCTGATTGTGTCTTTACAGGATCGTAGAAGATGTCCTGGCAGGCCATCGACTTGGGAAAACTCCATCCAGTGCACCTGCACATGTTTTCAAATCAGGGTTTCAAACTATGGTTTGGGTTTGAAAGTATTGTTTTGAACTAGGAATACGTTTTCAAAGAAGGGCTTGCAAGTCGGATTAGGGTTTTAAAGTAGGGTTGTAAACAAGGGTTAGGTGTTCAAAGTAAGGTTTCAAATTAGGGTTTTTAAACTAGGGTTAAGGTTTCAACATAGGGATTTTAACTATATTTCAATATTTACAGTGGGTTTCAGTTTCAAAAGTGGGGGTTTTAAACTATGGATCGGATTTCAAAGTAGGGTTAATTATACAAAGAAGGGTTTTAAAAGGTGATTAGGGGGTTTAAAATAGAGGTTGAAATCCAATATGAGTGTATTAAACTATGGTTAGGTTTTCAAAATAGGGTTTTAAATGTCGACTGAATGTTTTTTAGAAATATATACAGTATAATATATGAATTAATTATAATTCATAATTATTTTCTCATCATATTTATTTTTGGGCACTGTCCTGAATTATATTTTTATTTTTTTTGTTTGTAAATTTGCATTACAGGGCAGCCCGATAGTCCAGTGGTTAGCACATCGGCTTCACAGTGCAGAGGTACCGGGTTCGATTCCAGCTCCGGCCTCCCTGTGTGGAGTTTGCATGTTCTCCCCGGGCCTGCGTGGGTTTTCTCTGGGTGCTCCGGTTTCCTCCCACATTCCAAAAACATGCGTGGCAGGCTGATTGAACACTCTAAATTGTCCCTAGGTGTGAGTGTGAGTGCGAATGGTTGTTCGTTTCTGTGTGCCCTGCGATTGGCTGGCAACCGATTCAGGGTGTCCCCCGCCTACTGCCCGAAGACAGCAGGGATAGGCTCCAGCACCCCCGCGACCCTAGTGAGGATCAAGTGGCTCGGAAGATGAATGAATGAATGAATTTGCATTACTTGCAATTCGTATGCCTATGATTGGGCGTGACAAGCCACATGCTGCTTCACCAAAGACACAATCTGCTATGCTCAATGACAAAAAGAAGACAGAAGAGATGAACGCGACTCCAGCCTGAAGGCTTCGCGTGGTGGTGAGCGGAAAGAGGATAAAGGCGGTCGCGCTGACCCACATCACCTCGCTCGCTCGCTGCGACTATTTTTAACATCAGTCGCTAATTAGCAACACGCAAATTAGCATGGGAGGACGCCGCGGGAGCATGGACGATGCAGCGCAGCCTCGTGCCTTGGCGACTGCTTTGTGTCATCAGGTGGCATTGTTGCTGTCAACGAGTCGTGTGTGGGTATGTGTGCGTGTGTGTGTGAGTGTGCGTGCTAAGCCGATCAATGATTGTATTGATTTTGGCTGAAACGATGTGACGTGCTTCAAGTACATTTTCTTCTTCACTCAATCAAAGAAATGATCTGTGTACATGTGTGTGTGTGTGTGTGCGTGTGCGTGTGCGTCTGGACTGTTCCTGGATGAATAAGAGGAGGTCCATGAGAAGAGAATAAAAGTTTCAAAAGATGGAAAGGTGAAATAGTGACAAATAGACGGACAAAAAAGACGATGTGGAAAGATGGATGAAATGAAGACAGATGAAATGTTGGACGAAGAAACAATCACACGAAAGTTTGAAAAAGAAAATCATGACAGAGGAATGTAAGATGGACAGGTTTGAAAGATGGAAAAGAAAAAAGAATGACAGACCAAAAAGTAAAGATGGATGTGGAAAATGCCTGGATTGATAAAAAAGGTGGATAAATGAAAGGATGCAAGATGAAACGATCGGCAGATAAAAGATGGACGTAAAAAGATGAGCAGATGAGTGGGAAAAAAAGGGCTAATCAAAAGATGTGAGATGATTCAACCTAAAGATAGATGTGGAAAGACAGATAGACTAAAAGATGGATGAAATGAAGGACAGATAGAAATGCGGAAGATGAAAAGAATGCAAAAGATGGACAGAGGAAAAATTCAAAAAGATGGGCAGATGAAAAAATAAATGATGAGGAATGAACAATGGACAAATTCCAAAGACAGAAGGGGGAAAGAATGACAAAGACGATGGTCATCTTTCATCTTCCTAACCGCTTGATCCTCACTAGGGTAGCGTGGGGGTGCTAGAGCCTATCCCAGCTGTCTCCGGGCAGTAGGCGGGGGACACCCTGAATCGGTTGCCAGCCAATCGCAGGGCACACAGAAACGAACAACCATCCGCTCTCACACTCACACCTAGGGACAATTTAGAGTGTTCAATCAGCCTGCCACGCATGTTTTGGGAATGTGGGAGGAAACCGGAGTACCCGGGGAAAACCCACGCAGGCCCGGGGAGAACATGCAAACTCCACACAGGGAGGCCGGAGCTGGAATCGAACCCGGTACCTCTGCACTGTGAAGCCCACGTGCTAACCACTGGACTACCGGGCCGCCCTGGACACATAAAAAAAAAAAAAAAAAAAAAGCAAAGATGGATGCGGGGAAAATGGCTCGATCGAAGTTAAAAAATGAAATGATGGACACATGAAAACATTTATGTAAAAAGAAGATCAGATGGAGAGAAAAAAAACGGAATGACCCCAGGATGCCAGATAGATGACTGAAACGATGTGGAATGATGGATGACAGAGACATGAGAAATGGACAGAGGGAAAGATGGAGTGATGGATGGATGGAGAAGAGTTGTTACGGTGATGTCATCCATATATCTGTGATGTCATTCCTCCATCACGGATACCCACGATTCGTAAAAATATCGGCAAAAGTACCGGGACCCTTTTGAAGTAGAGGAAATGGAATCGAAATGTTGGGATACGTGAAATGAATTCAAAATATAAACAAAATGATTGATGAACTCTTTCAGGCACAGCGGTCACTACAGCGGACAGCTTAATTCGTTTGTTTATGAATTCCAAGTCCGTCCACGAATCAGAGAGCAGGTGGCGCCACGGTTGGACTGAATGTATTTTATTGTAAAGCTATGAGGAAAAAGTCATTACATGTCAATCATTTCTTTGATTTGCTCAGCAAAAATTCCCCACCCCAAAAAGAAGCACTGACATTGATTCCAAAGTCAAACATGCAGATGGACAAAAAAAAAGAAAAAGTCCAAACCATCAAAAAACAAACAAAAACCCAAAACTCAAATACGTCACTCGACATTCCTCCGCTATAACGTCTTTAAAAAACAGGAAAAAAAATAAACATCCAAATGAAAATTGGACGAGCGGCGCGACGAGCCTACGCGAGCCTACGAACATTGGACGAGCCTACACGCCACATTTCCTTCACACGCTTCGAGTATAGATACAAGAGAGTCGATATAGATATTTATATATATTCGTATTTGTCATCTCATCAGAAAAAGAAAAACAACAACAACAACAAATAAAAAAACAATCGCATGTACATAAAACTGTACAAAAAACAAGGCATCACTAGCATTGTTTCTATAGAAATATTAACCGACCCACAGCAAGTCTACAAACATGGACAGGCTTCTTCTCTATAATTCGGTAAAAGAAAAAAAAAAGGATTCCGCTTCGAAGTTGGGAATCTTGGTGTTGCTGCTTCCACATTTTTTTTAATTTTAATTTTTTAGCTTTTTTGTGTGCATCATAAGGGTACAGAAAAAAATGTTTACAAACTCCTCGCGTTAACCTGTTAGCCAAAAAACCTCTTCCAGATACGTAACTGCAAAAAACAAGTAGGCTATTTTGTGGCATTTGAAAAATATCGCCTCTTTTAAAAAAGAATCAACAAAATTATTGGGTTTTTTTCCAATCTGAAACGATTAAAATAATGATTTTTAACGGTCATTTGCCCTTTTTGCAGGTTTCTTTTTGTTTTTACATCAAGTCAATGTCGATTTGTGTCCTAGCAGCTTGAATTAAATCCATTTCATTAATTTGTGAGGTCATAACAAATTAACAAGAAATCACGTTTGCAAATTACACGTTTACATTATAAAAATGCGGTGCGTTTTTTTTTAATCAGCCAGTTTGAGATAATAGAAAAATATTTTAAAATCAAAGTTTTTTTTTTAATATTAAACCATGAACTACAATAATACATTTAAAACGTTCATTTGCACTTCTCGTATGTCTGTCTCACTTAATTTATTTTTTATTTTTATTTTTTCACAGAGTGATAACATGACTTTAAGTCAGCTTTCTGTCATGATTCTGATGTAAATAACGTAATTGCAACTGAGACGGTGAAGCAAATTTTCATGGAACAAATCCGGTTTGAGAATTATCTCACAATTACTTCAAAGATGGTCTTTCCACGCATTATGGCAGTTGAAAACTATCACCATTTTTTGTGTGGGTTTTTTTGTCGAAAAAACAAAAAAACTAATGAGGGTTGTTTTTGAAATAGGAAACAATTACCTGGTAATACGTCATATATTTACGCTTCTCATATGTTTGACTTAATTTGTGGTTATTTTTTTCACGCATTATGATCAAGTTGATTTTACAGAATTAACTCATCAACTTGTTACGCTCTTTGAATCAAAATCATAATTAACAAATGTGGTACTAAAAAACAAAACATAAATAAATACAAATTCAGTCCAATTCACAAGTTGATGGAATTTTTCAAACACTGCTTTTTAGTTTACCGTAGGTTTTTTTTTCCCATTAGATTCTGGGAACACTGATTTGTTTTCGTCACTTTAATCATTTTAAAGGTGTCCATTTTTTAACCAATAGATAACAACAAACTGTTTAGGCGACTTAAACATTACACTCGACATTTCTTTTAATAAAGCAACAAAGAGCTTTAAGAGCTTTTTTTTTAAATAAAATATTGAATGGGTTACTGTTATGACTAAGAGAAAAAAAATCTAAAGATATTTAACATGTTATCATTTGCATTCCTCGTACATTTGACCTAATTTGCTTCGCTTTTTTCGTCAATTTCCTTTTGGTGAATTGAATCATTTTGACTTTACGAACTTACAATTTCGTCATTTGAAACACACTCTAAGACACAAACTTCCATTGATGTCTGAAATTATTTCAGCTGAACGTCTGCAATGATCAAGTGTCAACTTCATTTAATTCCTGCGTAATTAATTTGAGATTAACATTTTTTTTTCCCAACACATTCGAAGAAACACAACTTCCTGTTAGCGGCTAAAATGTATCGTTAACATGAGAGATCGTGACAAATTGGTATTCAAAGTCATGATTTGGACTTGTCAGACGTTGACCGATTTTCTGAGATGTTTTCCCATTTTGAATGGCGCCAACGTCATCAACTTCTGATTTTTGGAAGTATAAAAACACAGTGTGCCCGCTCACTTATGTTTTGTTCAAAAAGAGAAAAATTAAATAAATAAAAACATTGAGCGCATATTGATACAAGAAAGCAACGATTGACTGATCACCTAAGAAAAATGTGACAGCCCAAAAAACATTTTCATATTTATAAAGTCTGCTTGTTTCATGCTCAGAGTTATAATACACAGTTGAGGAAAAAAAATGAATTGTGGGAAATGTCGATTCCAATGCTTATCACTCAATCGTAAAGAAACATTTCAAATTTGAGTGTCAAGTTGTCCGATT
The DNA here is from genome assembly GCF_025434085.1 of Hippocampus zosterae. NCBI lineage: Eukaryota > Metazoa > Chordata > Actinopteri > Syngnathiformes > Syngnathidae > Hippocampus > Hippocampus zosterae. The sequence continues at coordinate 9,123,651 of NC_067451.1, read as the reverse complement.
TTGTTTTGGAATACAAAATACTTGAACAGTTTATTTTCCTTCTTTAGAAATGTTAACAACCTGTTTTTTCTCACGAAACCCGACTTCCCCGTTTCCAGAAACCAAAAGATTCGGACTCTTGCCACTCGTGCGGTACGCACTCCACAAGGCACCCGGCGGCGTGAATGTAAGACGCGCTCAGCTCAGTGTTAGCGTTAGCATGTTGCGTGTGCGGGAAGGAGGAGCTTGGTTAATGTTTGCTTGAATTTGTTCCCAACTTCACTTTCGAGCTTCGATGAAAGCTGAAGGGATCAACTTTGTGTCCTTTGTTTATTGTGACAAAAATACAATTAATAACTCCAAAATGTTTGAATTTTTCAGACTAAATATTAGCAAACAATGCAAGGATGGAAACCAAACAGGTTTTGACTTGTAGCTTGACCTAAGTACGTGGTTGCCTAAGTAATTTTTAACATTGTGATTCAAACCAAAAAAAAGTAGCAACGTGCTTGCTAAAATTTATTTTTATGGTCATTTTTTTGATTATTTCCAAAAACATTCTCATATATAACACAGGCAAGTTAGCCATGAGGCTAATGAACTACTTCTTCCTGGAGTGGGTGGCAGAAATATTGGTGAAAAGGAAATTGTAAAGCACGCATGGTCGCTAACTAATGAACCAAAAAAGGGCCTTTTCATCAGAACAGGTTTGGTAGGCAAGGTTCGAATTTAGCAGCAATTGGACTAAATTTTGAGGTGTTTTTGGGCGACTCACGAAAGTGGATGAAATGAAATGAACCGTTTCGAACAACAATGGCAAACTTCCAAATCTTTTTTGGCATGGCTCCTTTAAAAGTTGTGTTTGTGGATCTGCTCATGATAGACCTGTCTATCACTAACTTCCAAATTGCCAAGTCAAACTGCGAGTGTGGACTTAATATTTCCATAAATTTTCAGGAAGCAAGGATACAAAATGGCATACTCGCTATGTCTTATTATCAAGCTATCTTGAAACTTTTTTTTGTGGGTTATTTTGTAGGCTACCCATGCAAACCAAAATTAAAACACCAGAAATTTGGAGTTTAGTTTGAATGTAATTTGTAGGCCAGCGACGGCAGTGATTTTTTTTTTTTTTTGGGGGGGGGGGGGATTCTGTCAGGCTAATAAATAAAAGAAGGGAAGAGAAATTCTTTTTTTTCTTCAGAGGGTCAAAAAGTCTCACATTAAGACTTAAAAAGAATTTGTTGCGCTGCTTTTAAACTTTAAGAAATTAACTACATTCTCTCTTTCTCTTTGCTCACACACTCACTCAAAACCAACATGGGCGGCAGAAGGCCACTGAGGGTCAGTGGAGGTTAATTGGTGGCAAAGAGTCAGCATAACCTCCGTCCACCATCTTTACCTCATGCAGCAAAACACGCCGGCCGCTCGGGAGGCACGAAAGGAGAGGAAAGACGAAAGGAGGAGGAGGGGGAGGAAGGCAGGAGCATATGTTGGGCCTTGAAATGGAAATCGTACTTCACAACCTACTTTTGAAATGAACACGACTGGAAACGGACCAATTAAACAAAACAGGGGCCAAAATCAAACAAAAATGGCCAACTACTAGACTGCTCATGGGGTGCCACAGAGCAGGTTGTGGGGGGGGGGGGGTCAAACGAAACTCATTTTGGATGAATCTTTGAGTAGATGTAAAAACCCACACAAAGTCAATTTACCCATCAGGCTTTGTTTCTGTCTGAAAGAATCATCATTAAAGCCCTCCAAATGGAATAATTTGCCTTGATACACTCATACAACTAATTAATTTCAAAAAAACAAAGCAACGGTCATAAGAACAATTTTGTCAATAGTGAGCTGCTGCTTTGACATTTCCTGTCAACTTTCAAGCTCCTTTGGATGAAACTACGGTTCTCAGTGCTTAGAATTTAAATTGAATTCAACTTTAACATTTGTGATGATTTAAATATAAATTCTGTTTAAATGTTGAATTCAACATTTAATCCGGACGACGACAACAATCAAGAAAAAAAATGCAACCTTCAGCTCTCATCATGACAATGCTGAGAATTTCAGTTTTGACTTGGAAGCTTTAAACTTCCACTCTGGGCATGTGGATTACTTCCCAATGGTGTTGTGCCATCACGAGTGTGTTGTGATATTGAAGAGAAGAAAAAAAATATCCCCCTCCCCTCAAAAAAAAAAAAAAATATATATATATATAATAATAATCCCAGCAGGGTCTGTACATGCAAAACTCATCAGTCCTGTAGTGTGACGTCACGTGAGCTTCACCATATTTACATGTAGAAACTGGGAGAAAACGATTCCCACCATGTGTAAACAAGTCAAACGTCCTGGAAACAAACAAAAAAAACAATAACATTGGGAAAAAAATAGGCCAGGCTGTTTGATGTCCAGAATGGTTGTGGGCAAATTCTCTCCAAAAATCCAAAGAAAGAAGTCCAAAGTCAGGCTAGATAGTTTCACACAGAATACTGCGAAAGGATTTACAACATCGTCTACTCGAGGGGTTGTGGGGGCTGGTGGGTGAAAAAAATTAATGACACAAAGCATTGTTTGTTTACATTCCTTCCATTTTCTCATTTACAGCTGATTGGCTGGCACAAAGCCAAGTGGGTGGGGCCTAGAGCAGTGAGCATAAGGGAAGGGAGGATAAGGGAGACTGTGCTATAACACAGCCAGGCACAGGTGAGGTGTTTAAGGGTTGGAGAGGTGCTCGATAAGAGATTTGTTAGGGGTGGTGAGGTGTATAGGGCATTGGCCAGCTGTTTGGATATGTCCGTGAAGGTGTTAAATCTGGCAGGGAGTTGCTTGGGTACGTGGGAGCTTTTGTGTGAGGTGTTTGGGGGCACTGAGGTGTTCGGACGGGGCAGTCATGAGTTTAATAGGGCAGTAAGGTGTTTGGGGGAACAGTTAGGGCAATGCTGATTGGCTGATGTTGGAGCGGTAGGAAGGGGGATGCGCGCACCTCGACTGGGCACTCTCCGGGGAGTGCCTAGGATGAGTGTATGGAAGGATTTGGAGGTGTTTTGGGGTCCAGTGAGCTGTTTACGGGAAGTAGTGAGGTATCAAGTGAGATATCGGAGGGAAGTGAGATGTGTTCAACCAGAAGGTGAGCTGGGTGCGGGTGACATGGGTGTTTGGTAAAGTAATGTCTTTATTATGACAGAGAAGATGTTAATGGTATGGTGAGGTACTACGGGAGGTGGTTGGGTGTTGTGTAAGGTGTGATGTTTGAGGGCCTGGTGAGATGTTTAAAGGGGTTGTGAGGTGGTTGGGGTATGGTGAGGGGTCAGGTGGAAGAGTAAATGGTTTAATGGGACAAGGATGTGGTTAGGGTTGTGGTGAGGTATTCAGGTGCGGTAAGTGAGGTGTTTGGAAATCACATAAGGTGTATAGAGTGGGGAGGTGATAGAGTGAGGGAGGTTTTTCAAAGCCTGGTGAGGTGTTTAGGGGGAAAGTGAGGTGGTGGTGGTGATGATGTGTTTGGGTGGGGCAGTGAGTTGTTTGGGGTCGGGTGAGGTCTTTACCGTGACAGTGAGGTGGTTTAGTGGTAAGACAGGTAGGTGTTTGAGGGCTGATGAGGTGTTTGAAGGGTGAGGTGTTCTGGCGAGCAGCGTCAACTGGAAGCGATGGTTACCGTGGTGCGCGGGCCTCCCTCACAGATAGATCTCCCTCTTGGCGGCGTGGCCTGTCGGGGTGGTGGCCGAGTGGAACTCCACCGCCTGGCTGAGGGGGATCTCCTCCAGGCCGCAGTCTTTGGCGGGGGTCTGGCCAGTGGCCCCCAGGGGGTAGGCACTGCTATAGGGTGTCATGAAGCGCATGTTAGCCACCCTGCTCCCGCCCACGCCTCGCTCCTCCACAGGGACGGGCTTGGGGCTGTTGTTGGCCACAGGCGGTGGGGGCGGCGGCTCGCGGGTGGCGTCCATATCCTGGTAAGGCACGAAGGTGGACAGCTTGGGGGGGACGGCGGCTCCCTTGGAAACTTTGCGGTTGGGCGACGGTTGACCTGGCATCCAGCACGAATCTGAGTGTCCAAACTCGGTGCACTCACGTGTGCAGTTGCCCGTCATGGCCACATCCGGGAGAGGCCTTAGGTCTGCAGTAAGGAGGGGGGGGGGAGGCACAAAACACAACACACACTCAATAAGTCCCATTGGCATAACGACAGCAACAACAACCACCTGAAAACAAACTTTAATTAACTTTGTCTATAAAAACAGCTTTCCCAGGGGGGAGGACCCCCGGGGGTGCACAAGATTAAAACCGTAATAGTGGAAACATTTATAGAAAAAGTGGGATACGTGCACCTCCATTGGGCACTCTCCGGGACGTGCCCAAGATTAAAAACGCCAAGATGCTTTGTGGTAAACATTGATGTGTTTTCACTCCCAAGTATATGAAAAAAAATAGAGAGGTTGAATTATGACTATTTGGGGGTGCGGGGAGGGGGCAACTGGGGGGTTATCGTGCGCCAATGGGGTTTTTGAAAATGATGTGTGTCATGAAACACTTTCTTCACGGTCTAATACGACATACTATGTATGCATTGTAGCTGTAGTACACATTGCTCTAATTTATATTTTGATATGGATGTGCTGGAAATACAGGTGCAACAATTCAGTCTTGTTGTTGCCAAGGGGGTGCAAAATGAAGAGCGCTATCGACTAAACTGTTGATTTCAGTCAGGATTTTAAAAGTGGGTGCAGGGCTTCAAATGTTTGGTCTTGGCCGTTCTATGATGTAAAATTATTCAAAAATTAACCTTTATATGTTCAACAAGTTCTGGTAGATGGGAGGTAGTGGTGCTAGGGTAGGGGTGTGCCGACACTGTTGGGTGTTTAAAGGATGCGTGTGGCTTCAAAAGTTTTGTTAGACCTTTTGTGCAACGTAAAATCAGGGAAATAAAAGTAATGCTCAATGGGGTTTGTTTAGTTGGATTCTGGGGGAGTTGTGGCGGCAAGGTTAGGGGGTGCGCCAGAGCTTTCCGGATGGTTAAATGGGGTGCATAGCTTCAAAGTTTTGTTACGGCCGTTCTGTGATGTAAAATTATTTAAAAAATCAACCTTTATATGTTGAACAAGTTCTGTTAGATGGTTTTGGAGGGGAGGTTGTAGTGCTAGGATAGGGGTGCGCCGACACTGTTGGGTGTTTAAAGGATGGCGTGTGGCTTCAAAAGTTTTGTTAGACCTTTTGTGCAACATAAAATCAGGGAAATAAAAGTAATGCTCAATGGGGTTTGTTTAGTTGGATTCTGGGGGAGTTGTGGCGGCAAGGTTAGGGGGTGCGCCAGAGCTTTCCGGATGGTTAAATGGGGTGCATAGCTTCAAAGTTTTGTTACGGCCGTTCTGTGATGTAAAATTATTTTAAAAAATCAACCTTTATATGTTCAACAAGTTCTGTTAGATGGTTTTGGAGGGGAGGTTGTAGTGCTAGGATAGGGGTGCGCCGTCACTGTTGGGTGTTTAAAGGATGGCGTGTGGCTTCAAAAGTTTTGTTGTGGCTATTATACAAAGTAAAATCAGGGGAAAAAAGTCAAGCTCCACACGGTTTGTTTAGCTGGTTTCTGGGAGAGTTGTGGTGGCGAGGTTAGGGGCTGCGCCAGCGCTTTCCGGATTGTTAAACGGGGTGCATGAACAAAGCCAATTAGTTCCCAAGAAGAAGAAGGGAACGAACGATGTTGGGGGGGAAGCGGGAGAAGAAAGAGTGAGGAAAAGGTCAGTGAGGCAAAAAGGCAAATGTGAAACGCGTATGCAGAAAGTAACCTTTCTCTCCCCACGCGTGACATTAGATCATTCTCTAATATCCCAGGCTGCGGGCGAGGTGGTGCGAGGTGAGGGGGGTGCGCGAGGGTTCTTTCCTGGCGCGAGAAGGCAGGCGGGAAGCGAGCGCGTGCGGGCGCATGCGAGCGAGTGAGCGCTGCTGCTGACTCGACCAACACATTCACTCACACATTTCTTATTCCTCTTTTTATTATTCCTGCTCGCTGGTGTACGGTTGGTTGGCACTTCCTGTGGAAAAAGGCGGCAAAATGTTGAGTCATGAATTCGGCTTTTCTTTCATTTTGCATTTAGTTCCAAAAATAGGACTTCTGTTCTATTCTTTGAGGCCAACCCTTTAAAATGTCCTCACCGAGAGGTGCAACTAGGAATTGATTAATGGACGAATAATCGATATTCTGAGAAGCAAACACTCAGATATACTCTTATTTAATTTGCTTTTATGTTCACTCTATTTATTTATTTTAAATTGCATGACTGAAGTGTTTTACATTTAGTATCCTCCCTATTTCTGAGACCCGCCCCTTACAGGAAGCAGGAAGTACTCCATTACAGCTGTCTGGGTGCTTCACTGTGTGTCCTGTGTGTCTTTTCGTGGGCCAGTGTCGCGCTTTTCTGCGCTCACCTCAGTGGCACACCCAAAGTCCCTCACTACGACGGCCCCTTCTCACCACCATATAATCCGGTGTGCCCCCGCTATCGCCCAAACTAATTAGAAGTACCAAATGGAAATTATTTCCAGTTCAACATCTGACATTTCACACCGACGACTTGAGTAAAGGAGCTGCAACCGGACGCTGGCCATCCCTCCTCCTCCCCCTCCTCCTCATAATGAAGAAAACATTGTTTTAAATTTCTATTTCATTACTTGCAAGTTAAGTCACTCTTTTCTTGTCTGCCGCTTCATTGGACAGTAGATTTCGGATATAGCGGCCCGGTGTCCCAGTGGTTAGTGCGTCGGTCTCACAGTGCAGAGGTACAGGGTTCGATTCTGGCTCCGGCCTTCCTGGGTGGAGTTTGCATGTTCTCCCTGTGCTTGCGTGGGTTTTCTGCGGGTGCTCCAGTTCCCTCCCACATTCCAAAAACATGCATTGCAGGCTGATGGAACACTCTAAATCGTCCCGAGGTGTAAGCGCGGTTGTTCCTTTCTGTGTGCCCTGCGATTGGCTGTTCAGGTTGTCCCCTGCCTCCTGCCCGAAGACGGCTGGGATAGGCTCCAGCACCCTTGTAAGGAAAAAGCGGATCGGAAAATGGATGGATGGATGGATATCAAACATAGTTTTTCATTTCAAGATAATTAAGGTGTTACTTTTGAAAAGTAATCACATCCTCTTTTCACTCAGGATTAACGCTTTTTATGCACCCTAAATTTGGCATGACATTAATGTTGATGAAGTTCTCTACTTTTAATTGGTCAAAGCACGGTGAGACATTTACAAAGAATGCTTATTGATGACTAAATAAGCGCTGACTGAGTAGCATTCCACCACCAAGTGACGACGGCACTCTGGTTTCTGTCGTTTCATCCCGTCTTCACTTTCTGGTTGTTGTGATCATCTTTCACAGATGCTCCGCCCCCTCCACAGCGACATTGTCGTGCAGGCATTGTGTCGCGGGGTCACATTAGAACTGTGCCTTGTCACTCTTTATTCTCACTTCAACAACTTTTGTAGGGATTTAATTAGCCGGCAATTACTTAAAGGACGCAGGGACGACGAGGACGAAGGGGAGAAAAAGTTGGAGGGAAATGAGACAGAAGGAGGTGGGGGGGAATGGGCTCGGTGGTTCTTTTATGCGTCACATTTGGCAGTAAATGAAGAAAACAGGAATTTTTTGGAATATAGAATATGAATATGAGAATGAAAAAAGTGGAATATCGGACACCCCTTCCAAAAACACTATCATCCCCATTTCTGAACTTAATTTCTAAGACCTCTGAAGGAGAAAAAAAAATCTGTTTGTTTTTTGTGTTTTGTTTAACGAGCCATTTTCAGACCCTTTCACACAACGACACAGCAAAAGTGGGATACGTTGACTCAGGAGTACACCCCGGTGCCTTTCACACAGGACAGCAAAAGGGTGATTAAAACAAAACAAAACAAACACAAAAAAACAAGGATATGTTGAATTTCATGGACAGTGTGAAATGGGCTTTCGTTATGCTTTTAGTGTCTTTTTCAGATTCCCCTTTCACACAGATGTTGCAAAATGTCACGTTCACGGTCCGACTTTGTGCAAATTGCCTTTGACGCAGGCAAACCTGTGAGAGGACCTCAAAAGTCAGAAAGGTGCCTTTGTCCCTCCCCTCTATGCCAGTACCTTTCACAAAAAGGGCTGTGTGAAAGGAACTTTCTATAAAATGAGCTTCACTTCACACATACTATGTCTGAAGGTGGAAAATTAACATCAATCCAAACCATTCGGTGTTGGTACAATTTATTGTAAAAAAAATAAAATAAATAAAATTAAATGTTCAACTATGGGTGGCTGTTTAAACTTCACACCCCCCTTTCCTGGTTTTCTGTTGATGCTCTTTCACACAGGCACTCATCTACCTCTGGTACTACCTCAATAAAATGAGACCTTGCCTTACCTTGCTACCATTCACACCAAACATCAAACTGATGGTTCAAAACACAAAAAATAAACTTTTGTTGGCAGTGTGAAAGGGGATTTTTCATTAGCTTCTCTTCACATGTCCTAAATTTGAGGGTGGAAATTGTTGGTGCTGTGATTGGGGGAAAATGGTGAGTATTTTAAAATGTCACATGTGAGAGGGTCTTTAAAACTTCTTTTGTCTCTCACCTTTCTGTGGTTACCTTTTGCACACTTTAGCTACACCAAAGGGAAGAGGAATAATAGGCTTTTGGAGGCAGTGTGAAAGGTTGTCAGAGTACAAAAAAAAGTGTGAAAAATGATGCGTGGTTGTTAAACTTCACACCCCGATTCACCCTTTTGGATAATCCCCTTTCACACACATACTGACCTGTCTCTGTTATGCCTCTGATATGACCTGAAAAGCCAGGGAATGGTCATGGTCTCTTGCCTTTGTGCCTCCTGCCTTGCGTACAGAACAGCCACATTGGGTAAATCGGGCTGTGACGGGCAGCGTGAAATTTAGATTGTCCCTTGTGAGGAGGAGATGCATTCCGTGCATGTATGTGTGTGTGTGTGTGTGTGTGTGTGTGTGCGTGTGTGTGCGTGCGTGCGTGTTAGATGCTCAGGTTTTGTAGCGTTTTGTATTTTAGTGTTTGTGAAAGAATTGGACAGAAGGCGCCTGGAGCGAAATCAAGTGCAATAACGCTGTTGCAGCTTCTCCAGCGCATAAATATTTGACCACTGCGAGGAGTGTGTGCGTGCGTGCGCACGTGCGTGTGAGAAGTCTTTAAAGCTGCAAGGGTTAGCTTTGCTTTATATTTACGAAAAAAAGAAATTAGAGTGTGTCTTCAGGATATTCACACATAGACACATAAAGGTATGTATGTGTTCATCCTTCCATTTTCTTTGTTGCTCGTCCTCATTAGTTTGAGCCTGAGTGTATCGCCCGCTGCTCAGAACGTATATCCTGAACGTATATCCTGAACCGATACGTAGACTACCAATCACTAAAACACACACATATCAACATTTGAGTGTCTCCAATAAATTTCAAATACATTTTTGAGAGGGGTCTGGGGAGGGATTAATAACTTAGCAGCAGACTAGTGGCTGGTCAACGGAAGAACACACATAAAGTAGATAAACAATAGACCGGTCATCACAGTTCCAAAGACAAAATGCATGATCATCTCTGATGCAATGGCGATTGATGGTGCGTAATGGAAATATGCACCACACACGGTTTTCTGTTGAGGTGTTTCAGTTTTGGATTTCAGATGACTTTTCTGTCATTGAAACACTTCAAACGGTGTGCTTATCCTTCGGAAGGCGATTGATGACGGGTGGTGGTGATTGATGGCGAGTAGCAGAGACATTTTTTTTTTCTATTTGTTCTGACGATTTTTAAATCCATTTTGCCTGGGTGAAACTATGACCTAATGTGGCCATTGTGATCTCTCAGACATGATTACACAGCGACAATTGATGGCGCGTAATGAACACCAGCGCAACGTTTTCTGTTGTCGTCCATGAGAGTGGAGTGGTTTTCGTTTTTCATTTCTCAATGAATTTTCTCTTGTTGAAGAAACAAACATTGTGGTCTCTCACAAGGGCGACTGATGTCAGGTAATGGCCATATGTGCACATGATGTTTCCCTTGTCTCATTCGGTGGAAGTTGTGGTTTTGGGCTTTCAGATAAAGTTTTCTAAGCATGAGATAAATGGCATCATAGCACAATGGCGATTGATGGCCAGTAAGTCTGTGCACAATATACAGTATAGCATTGTGTCAAAAAAAGAGTCCATTTCATTTTTTTTGTCCACAAATCAATCCGTTTCCTCCCAGGAAAACATGTCAGACGACAAGGAAGAAGAATGCCCAACGTGTGATAACTGATTTGATGATTTTCTTTTCTCCCTTTGGAGCCAGTTTTCTGTCATCGAAACACTTCAGAGGACAATAGCTGATTACTGGCACATGATTGACATGTGTTTACTGTTATATCCAAAACAACAGTGAAGAAGTTTTCGGTTGGCATTTCTTTTTAATCAGTTTACACTCATCCAAGCACTTTTTGGCCGATTGCTGCCGCATGACGGACGTATGCACACGTTGTTTTTTTCCCGTCATGTCATACGAGCGCATCGGAGCTGTCATCGTGTTGTAGAGTAAAAGCGCCGTTGGCGTTAACATGCACATCAAAACAGGAAGTGCCACTCTCGCTGGAAATAAGTGACCCCCCCCCCCCCCCGCCTCCTGCACCCCTGTCCCCGTCAGAATGCGCGGCGCCGCTCCTGCCTGAACGTAAATAACATCAACAGTAAAGTAAATCAACGCACATCTGAGGCGGTACAGAATTAGCGGCAGGGTGACAAAACCGATTATTAATAGAAGAAGAAGGAGGAGGGGGGCTAGGGGAGGGGGGGTGTTGTCATCCCTGCGGTCCGGTCCTACTATGACAGGAAAATTCAATTATCCAACAAAAGTGAATAAATTTGCAGAGCCGGCGCCCGCGGCGGGAAAATCTCCCAGGATGCATTGGGGAGCAGACGGGGATGGGAGGGGCCAAGGGGACCAGGGGACTCATTATTGGGACGCAGCCATCTTGGAATTTTTCTGAAAGAAAAGAAGACCCACAGTGCGAGAGTGGAAACCTCTTGACAAGCAGGGGGTGAAGTCATCGACGAAGAAGTGAACACGTCCTCAGTGACAGGAAGTGAGGTCATCCACAAGGACGGGAAAACTTCCTGATGGACATGTATGTGACATGACGGAAATGGAAATTAAAACTTCCCCAGTGACAGAAAGTGATATACCAGGCCCGAATATAAGACTGCCCTGATTATAAGACGACCCCCACTTTTTTAGTCTTATTTCAATGCAAAAAACAACGTCTTATATTAGGGCCAATACGGTACTCTCCAAGCAATTTGACATGGACAGGAATTGGAACGATCCACAAGGAAGCAGGGAGCGTAATGTCCCGAAAAAGAAATAGAACATGATATAATCTAGAGTGTGGGAGAGTATTCAACAATCTGGAAGGATGGAAAAAAGGGAAATGATCTCCACTGTGTAGAAACTTCCGCAACGAAAGGAATTGATGGACCAGCAAGCAGGAAGTGCAATTCCCAACAAGGAAATAGGAAGTGCAACGATCCACCATGTAGCTACAAAAACCCAAGCAGAAGACACCTAAAAAAAAAAAGATCATCTTCTTGGGCGAAATGGGGAAAGTGTTAAATTATGAGTGAGTTCCTTTCTCACAACTTCCTGCACCACCGCAGACATCGACATCACACGACACACTCATTAACACACACACACATACACGCACAAACACGCACAACAACGCGCATACATCAAGAACATGAAGAAGTCGTTTTCTTGGAAGCGTTCCAGTAAAGTTCTGTCAAAAAAAAAAAAAAATCCCGTGAGGAAGTTGACTTGGAGGAAGCTTTAAACTTCCTGGAGAACCACCGACGATAGAGAGAACTTTCCAGAAGTTCTGTGCAAATCCATCCAAGTCTTCATCAAAAAACTGTGTGTGTGTGTGTGTGTGCGTGTGTGTGTATGTTATTGTGTTAAAATACAAACACATTCAGATCTGAAGTGTGACAGTGCCGCTCAAACTAAAATCTTGATCACCCAAAAAATCCCACTGTGTTCACATGAGGACATGCGATTCAAAGAAGCACGCACTACACACACGTACACACACACACGCACACGCATACACACACACATACACACCCGCACATGCAGCGTGCGAGGTTGGTTGGTGAATTGCTGCTTTGTATGATTATCTAAGAGCAGATAAAAGAGGAAGTTGTTATCTGGCCTGGGCGGTGTTCTCTTGTGTTCTCGCCGTGAAATGAACGAATAAGGCGGAGACGTGCTAAATGTGACGGCGCCCCAGGGCTCGCGTTGTCCACAATGCGATGTGGCGCTACAGAGGCGTCACATGGCCCGCACTGCATTCACAAGCTCTAGCGGAACCAAAAGTTTGGAACCGAGAAACGTCAGTCATGCTGCCTCTGCGTGGAAATGGGTGTGAGAGCGAGTGAGAAAGTGCATACAGTGTGTGTTCGTGAGAGACAGATCTGGATATATGATTGTGTGTGATTGTGTGTTGCAAGCAAAATTGTGTACATCTGTAAATCTGAGAGAAAAACAAAGTGAGGGCACGTGAGTGTGTGTGTGTGTGTGTGTGACAATGAAAGTGTGTGTTTTTGGGAGAGTGCGTGTGCCTGTGAATGTTAGCATGTGAGTGCGTTGTGTGAGAGTGCATGTTTTTGAGTTAGTGTGAGTCCATGAATGATGTGTAATGACAGTGTATGTAATGAGAATGAATGTGTACATGATCAGTGTGTGTCTGAGTTTGTGAGAGAGAGTGTTGTGCGAGAGGAAGAGAATCTGAGTGCGCGTTTGTTCGTGGGAGTGACAAGTGAGCGCATGAATGCAGTGTATGTGTGTGAGAAAGAATGTGTGTGTTGAGAGCGCGTGCGACTGTTTGTGAGTGTGGGCATGTGAGTGTGGTGTGTGAGAGACAATGTTTTGGTGTTAGTGTAAGGGGCCGTGTGCATGCGTGTGTTGCAGAGGTTTTGCAAATCAAAGAAGGCGTGTGTGTGTGTTCGTGTGGCATGTGAGACATTGTTTTTGATTTTGTGTGTGTGTGTGTGTGTGTGTGTGTGTGTGTGTGTGTGTTTGTGAGCAAGAGCGAAGGCGAGTGTGTGCGCATTTGTGAGAGAGTGAGTATAGAACCCAAGGTGTGAAATGGAATTTGTGGCCTTCATCCCTTGGGCATGCCTCCCGCCTTTTGGGAATGAGCGAGCACCATGTTCCTTTCATGCTGCTCAAAATCTTCATGCTGGTGTGAATCATCATCATCATCACCGTAATCATCATCATCATCATCGTCATCATCTGGCACCACTCCCAGCCCGATTTCCCTTGCATCTTCGCGCCCCCGCTCTCATAGTCTCCCCTTTGTAACAGGTCCCCGCGCGCGACGAGGCACTCGGCTAGGAGGCGGAGGACAGCCTCATTTGCATACGTAACGAGGCGAACAAGAAAAAAGGAAAATAAAAGGATTTGTTAGCTTTAGGTTTGAGGGATTTTTTTTCACTTCCCAGTGGCGGTTTTGACGGCCGTCCAGGAAGCCGGCGGGAAAATTCTTTGCTGTTTATGCGCACGACGGCGGCGGGGGAGGAGGAAGAGGAAGGTTACGGTCATCCCGTCGGCTTCTTCATCCTGCCGGGTAAATCTTCCCGCGTTAAATTTTGACGATAAAAACAATAACAACAACAACAACAAAAAGGGGCCCCGGCCTGTGTTCCCGTTTTTTTTCCCCCTGCAGAATTTAGCGGGATATATAACATTTTTTTGCTGCCTAATCTGTGATGCAAAAGAATTTACAGCGTGAAGCCGAGCCGTTATCTCGCTCACGCAGCACGAGAGCGAGCGGGAGAAAAGGCGCGAGGCGGCTGAATAATGAATCAAACACGCTCCCGCCCGCGCCGCACACATTTCCCGCAGCTCCCGTTAAATATTGAGTGGCCCCCTTTCACGCACGCGAGGAACCGCGGCGACGTGTCGAAATCCACAACGATGAGCGGCGCGACCCGTCCTCGACTTTTTACCCCGCTTTTTCCGAATGTGTTCTGCCCTGTTTCAACTTTTCCAACCAAACGAGAAGCTTGGTTGACCCCCGCTTCACAACTACCCATTTGTGTGTTCGGTGTGAAAGGTAAAGGTGGATAAATTTCACTTGTCCCTTTTCATGCAGTTGTTTATTAAATGCAGGTATGGAAATGGGGAACAAAAAAAATGGGAGCATGTCATCAACTTTCTTCCTGATACTTCTGGTGGATGAGAATTCTACAGGTGAACTTCAACCTCCCCATTCTGTGTCAACCTTTAATATGACTTTCAACAAGGGGGTGGTCATAAAGTAGCCCCTTTTTACATTAAAACACTTCTGCATCTGATCATTTCTCTGAAGTTGGGGTGGGGGGTTTCAATCGACCTTTCACGCAGGTCAAATACCCCTGGGAAAGGAGGGACAGTAAGAAAATATCCCTTTTTCAAACAAAAACAGTCCTGCATCTGATACTTTCTCAGAAATTGGTAGGTTTTTGAAACTACCTTAACTACCTTTAATAACTCTGGAAAGGTTCTGCATTGAGGGGCATTCTCAGCGCCCCTTTTCACAGACACACAGTCCTGCCTCTGACTGTATTGCAGAATTGAAAAACGTGTGGGTGGATTTAAACCACCGATCAACCTTACATGCAGACCAGGAGCTCAGGGGGACAAATGTTTGGTTTTCAGGCTCAGTGAGAAAGCAGCCCCCATTCACACACATTCTCCTCTGCTACTTTCTCAGAAGTCAGTAAATGAGGTCGTGGATTTCAACGGCCCATTTAGAGTGTACCTTTCACGCAGAGCGACTCCTCACAGGAGCACGCCTTCGAGGGTCACTGAGCAGCCCCTTTTCACCCATAGACAGTTCTGCCTCCGCTACTTTCTACGAATTCAACATTTGAGATTGTGGATTTCAACGGCCCAATTCGAGTCTACCTTACACGCACACCAACCACTTGGGGGAGGTTGGCTTCGAGGGTCACTGACAAAACAGTCCCTTTGCACACAGCCCTGACAATGATACTACCTCTAAAGTCACACTTCAACCACCCCGGCGGTCCACCTTTAACGCAGATCAAAGACTCCGGGGGGAAAAAGCGAGAAAAAACTTGAGAATCAAATCTTTCAAAAGTGTGTATATTACAGTGTGTCCTTTTATTATGTGTCTGTGCATATGTTGAAATTGTTAATTTCTTTTTTTTGTTGTTGAAATAATTCTGTGTGTGTGTGTGTGTGTGTGTGCGTGTGTGCGTGTGTTTCTGTGTGCATATTGATTGTGAGTTTGTCATATTTGAGGGAGTTTCATTTGGTTCTCGTCGGACGTGTGTATTTTTCCAATGACAGTGTGTGTGTGTGTGTGTGTGTTTTCTCTTTTTTGTTTTAAATTCATGTGTTGTATTTATTTATTTTTTTACTATTTTTCTATTTGTGTGCTGCGTGCAAGAGTGCCCCCTGTGAGCTCAATTAAAATTGCAGCCATTAGTGTGAAGCGCGCGAGAAAGACTTGACAGTGTTCGGATTCAGAGGAGAGGCAAAAACATCCGAGTGACTCTTTGCGCTTCATTAAACACGCACACGCACACAAGAGGACCCCCGGGAAGTCTCAAGTCAGCCAGCAAGGGTCAAAGGGCACCAGGAAATGGACAGGAAGTGGACCATGGAGGGACAGGGCTGGTGTCTGAGAGAGCGACACAACTGGAGCAGAACAACATGGACCCTCTGGACACATGCACACTCACGCACACACACACACACACACACACACCATCACATCCCTTAAGCCAGCAAATGTGAGTGATGTGATGCGACGTCCCGACGCGTCCATTTGCAGTCGACAGGACTGGGAGGCTTTGGCCCCGCCCCCCGGCGGCGGTGGCGGCTCAGCCAATTCGACACCGGCGACTATGAGAGAGTTTAGTGACTACAGAGTCAGATGCCAAATCAGAAGGTCGGAGAGATCTAATTTCGCTTCTTGCCGAAAAAAGTGTGTGTACCTTTTGGTTTCAACACTTTGAATGTGTGAGCATTGCATTTTCAGTGTTTCTATATGAGTGGGCGTACAATTGTGTATGAGACTGCACACGTGATGCCTGGTGTGAGCGTGTTTCAGTCTGTTTGTGCAATTGTGTTTCAATTGCGGGTGTCTTTTGTCTTCCCATTTTTGTGTGGGTGTGCGAATGTGTACAAGTGTGCATTGTACTGCGACTGTAAAGCTGCGCATGCATACGTGTGTGTGTGTGGTGTGTGTGTGCGTGTGTGTGTGTGTGTGGTGTGTTTGGGTTTGTGTGTGCCTAACTTGCATTTAAACTGTTTCTATGTGAATGAATGTGAGCGTGTGTGCGCTCACTCAAGTGTCTGTTACAATAGGACTGTGATACTGTGTGTGTGCGCGCGCTTTCAGTGTTAAACTGCGGCCGTGCTCAGCATCACAAATAATGTAAACAATTATTTGCCTTTGCACCTCGTGTGTGTGTGTGTGTGTGTGTGTGTGTGTGTGTGTGGTGTGTGCATGTATATATACTACATACACACATATATATATCTATATCTATCTATCTATCTATCTATCTATCTATATATATATATATCTATATCTATCTATATATATATATATATATATATATATACATATATATCCGGACGAGCCCCCAAGCGGCTGGATAGCTCAGTTGGTAAGGCATCAGGTTTGGCATACGGGAGACGGTGGTTCGAATCCCGCTTGGGGCAAAAAAAAAAATGAGCACATAACACCATCCAGTGTGGGTCCTTGGGCAAGATCCTTCACGCTAATGCCTACCTCATACAATGACGTGAGACGATCCAACATATAACTGCAGGGTGTAAGATGCTGGCAGGGAAAGCCTACATGGAACGCCATAACCAGGTGGCTGGCATAGTCTACCGAAACATCTGTGCCGAGTACGGACTGGAAACCCCATGGTCAAAATGGGAAACACCTTCGAAGGTGGTGGAGAATGACAGAGCGAAGATCCTGTGGGACTTCCAGATCCAGACTGAAAAGATGGTAATGGCGAACCAACCAGATATCGTGATCATAGATAACGGACAGAGGAAAGCCGTTGTAGTGGATGTCGCGGTTCCAAGTGATGGAAACATCAGAAAGAAGGAACACGAGAAACTCGAGAAATACGAAGTGCTCAGAGAGGAGCTGGAGAGAGCCTGGAAGGTGAAGGTGACAGTCGTGCCTGTGGTGGTCGGAGCACTCGGGGCAGTGACCCCCAAACTAGATGAGTGGTTGCAACAGATCCCGAGAACAACATCGGACATCTCAGTCCAGAAATCTGCAGTGCTGGGATCAGCAAGGATACTGCGCACAACCCTCAAGCTTCCTGGCCTCTGGTAGAGGACCCGAGCTGAGTGAGGGACAGACACCACCCGAGGGGGGGTGAGACGAGGCATTTTAAATATATATATATATATATATATATACATATATATATATATATATATATATATATATATATATATACACTGTATATATTTATATATGCACACACTATAGTCGGTGACACAAGTGACCCGTGTTGGCCTCAATGAGTTTTTATCTGTGCTTGTGTGACCCGAATTATAAATACAGCATCCCGCACCAAGCGGTGTGTGTGTGTGTGTGTGTGTGTGTGTGTGTGTGTGTGCGTGTGTGTGTGTGTGCGTGTGTGATATGAATTATGAGCATCAGCCTCCCCGTGACCCTGATGCATGTCCGTGCAGAATGACTTTGTATCGTGCATATCAATGCGCATGTTATCTCTTCAGTGTGTGTGTTTGAGTGTGTGTGAGGTTAATTGAGGGGAGGCGTTTTAAGTGTTGCCCGGGGAGATGCGCACCGCCACTGCTGTCGTCCACTCATTGCCTATTCAGCACCATGATCTGAACCAAAAAAAAAAAACGGCCATGCGCAGCTCCATGGATGGAGGTTGGGTGTGTGTTTGTGGAGAGGGGGTCGCCGCTTCACGTCTACCCGCAGAGCGGCACTCGTGACTGGCCCAAGCAGGGCAAGCGCGAGCCCCTCAGCTGGAGCTCAGACGAGAGGCTAATCCTTCCACGCGGAGGAGGCGCTAATGTCTGAGGATGAAGTGAGGGGAAGACAGCGCTATTTCATCCTGGTGAAACACTTTCACACCACTTGACTTTCCGCTGCCGTGTCACGCAAACGGTGCCGTGCGAAAGGCACCGTCACAGAATGGGGGGCAAAGGCAATTTCCCCTGCCTCTGATGCGGTATCAGTTTCATTACATCCGTAATGGTAGCGTGCGCATTTTTTAACCCCTGAAGACAAGACAAGAGATGACGGAATTATTTGTGGATTGCGAGGTTGCTATGTTCTCTCTGTTGTCCAATAAGAACTTCCATCCATTTTCCGAACCGCTTGATCCTCACTAGTGTCGCGGGGGGTGCCGGAGCCTATCCCAGCCGTCTTCGGGCAGTAGGCGGGGGACACCCTGAACTAGTTCTGAACTAGTTCTGAACTAGCCACTCGCAGGGCACACAGAGACGAACAGCCATATGCGCTCACACGCACACCTAGGGACAATTTAGAGTGTTCAATCAGCCTGACACGCATGTTTTTGGAATGTGGGAGGAAACCGGAGCACCCGGAGAAAACCCACTCAGGCCCGGGGAGAACATGCAAACTCCACACAGGGAGGCCGGAGCTGGAAACGAACCCGGTACCTCTGCACTGTGAAGCCGACGTGCTAACCACTGGACTACCGGGCCGCCCACCAACTTGAGGTTCTGAATTTGTTTCATGACACGACCTTTAGGGCAACTAGCTTTGCAGTTAGCAAAGGGAGCACACGTTAAAATGTCTACTTTCCAATATTTCCCACTTTGTTCAAGTCACTGTTTAAATAATGTGCACCGCATTGTTGTTGTGTGCGCACCACAATCCAGTGTCTCGACATAAGTTACGAAGGGTGCTCCCTTCCTATTGGTCAATGCAGAAGAACCGATCGAAGGACCACGTAGGACATGTCACACAAATGTGGCAAGATGAGCAAAAATTACTGACGTGCCAGACTTTCCTCGTCATCTCTGAGCATGTCACACGACGCGGACGGCGATGCGCCGAGATAACTTTTCACCCCTCAATCTGCTCTCGGCTTCTGACGATCTTCCATCTGTCCTCTCGATCGTCTCCGCTCTTTTCAAGATCCACTCAAGAACTTCTTACATTTCTTTTTTCTACTCTTGACAGCGTTTCTGAAGCTCTCTCCCGCTCTCTCCTCAACATCAGCCTTGCTCTCCCAGATCTTGTCTTTTTTTTTCGTCTCTAATCACAGTTTACCTCTTTTCACCGTGAGATCTCTTCTCTAGATTCCTTCCTTTCTCCTCCTCCGTCTACACGACACAAGTCCAACGTCATATTTACTCATGTCTCCTTCCCCCTCCTATGGCACACTCTCATTTCTCTACTCTCTCATTTTCTCCACAGGTGACCGCCGAGGCACTGTGAGTGTTTGTGTGTGTGTGTGTGTGTGTGTGTGTGTGTGTGTGTGAGTGTGTGTGTGTGTGCGCGTCTGTCGCGTGTGCGGAAGTGTGTGTGGGTGCGTGTTCCGGGGAAGTGGATTATCATGGTGGTCTGCAGGAGTCGCCGGCAGCCGAGCAGAAAGCTTTAATGAGAAGTCGCTGTTTACTAGGGACAGACTGGGACACCACTCACACCCACCCACACACACACACACACACACACACACACACACACGCGTGCGCGCACGTGCGAGCGGGCACTTGAAGCACACACTGTAACTATTGCAGTAATGGAGGTTGGAAGGTTCCTTCTACAAACTAGTCGGCTCTGTGTTTCCTCATTAAGGAGGACAGTCAGGACAGTTTCAAAGGCGTGCGCACACACACACGCACGCACACACACACACACGCACGCCAAAACTTTTTACAGGGTAGCTGCAGACATAAAAATACTTATAAAAGGCATTTTTGAAGCCACTTTGGTCAATTTAAACATCTCACCTTCATTAAATGTGACAACTAGGTGTGGGTGATTTTTTTTCAAAATGGTAGCGACTCAATTTTTTTTTGTCGGACATGGTCAACATCTGTTGGTCTTGAGTGTATTGGATGTTTCTTTCTCTGTAGATGTCAGGTGTGACCTTCGGGGACAGTCTGAAATCACAGCTTTCCTGCCGCACCACACCTGAGTGATTGTTCCAAGTATCCCCAACTATCTATCTACCTGGATTATGTCCGTCCATCCATCAAGCTAGCTTGTATTTTGCCTTCAGGGACAGTGCGACATCCCCTCTCACGCGTCAACTGACGTACATTCATCTATCTATCAAATCTAGTCAGGTGCCTTCAGGGAAGTTCTGAAATCATAGCTTCTGTCTCAATTTGAAGTAAGACGATTTTCATCCTAGCTAGCGATTAAATTCATTCACCAACATCTCGTATGACATGGAATAGTTGTCAGGCAGTGACAATTGCTTTTAACGCAAAATAATAATAATTTGTTTTCCGGGTGTTAAAAACTTCACACCCTGGTCCGAGCTTCCAGCAAAACACATTCAGACAACCTCTGTTCCGCCTCTGTTACACTTTTAGCACTTAGCGTGGAAGCCAGGAAATTAAGACATCTTTCTCTTTCACATCCTGTGTTGGTTTGTATCTTTCACACGGCGCAGCAGGATGGGGAAAAAGCTGATTTTGATGGGTAGTGTGAAAGGGGGTTTCGAGAGCTGTTTGACATCGTCAGCGTCTGGCGTAACGTATATAAAGTTGTCAGACAAATGCTTCCAACATAACAGGGAGATTGACAAACGAGTATTCTGTAATAAACTTCACACCACCCCGTCATTGATTTACCTTTTCACACAGACACCGTCACGCCTCTATTAAACCTTCAATACCACTCCAGATGCCAGAAAATTAACAGCTCTCATTTGGCTTCTGTTTACCGCTCATTTCACACAAGTTGCCTTTGATGGCAAGTGTGAAAGGGGCTGATGAAATTCTCTGTGGGATGTTCGATATAATTTACTGTCACCTTTCTTCCCGTACGGGTATCCGATGTGTGAATACGACCCTTTAGCGCTTGCAGATGCAGACAGTGTGCCGCTCGTAAAAAAAGAAAAAAAAAAAAGAAAATTAAATTAGCGCTGAGCTTTTTAACGTCCATTTCGCGCTGCCACTTTGAGCGGGGCAAGCGCTTAATAAACTCTCATTATTCTCTGATTCACGGCGCCAAAACATGCCGGCTCCACTCCCGACGCTGTTAATTTGTGACGCGCGGCCGCTAAACACTTGGTTAGCTTCATCTGCTGTCGTAACGCGTGCGCTGCGGCGCTTTATTAGCACTCACGCCGCCCTTCATTTGGCTGCAGTTAAATCTAACGTTTCCTCTCCTTTTCAAAGGGTTTTTGGGCTCTCCGGGGAAACGGACGCTCTTTAGTTGCTTCGCAATGTTGAACAGCAAAGACAAAAAGAGAGCAAGTAGCTGCTAGCTATTTTCTTGTTGAAAAAAAAACCCTACAGTCTTAAACGACAATAATAACCTGAAACCTCATCAAATGTTCACAAATATCACACTGGTAACTGTACTAAATGCTTGGCTAGTAACCAAACTTGGCCATGAATGACTTAAAAGTCAAATGTAGCTTTGTCCAATTATCTAGTACATGGGTTTCAAATTTGGTAGATATATAAAGTTCGCCTTTGCATAAATCGACCAAATTAACCAAAAATGACAATCCCAAAGCAACTCTGTGTGTGTTTTCAAGCATGGTTATTCAGGATATTTTTAGGAGTGTCTACTTCAGGTAGATACACCTACCAAATTGTATGTTATCAAATTTAAATGGATTTGGGGGACTGAATTTACAAATGTGCATGAATGGCCAAAATTCCATAAATATCACTTTCAAAACATAATGGCAGACTGCTTGTGTATTTTCAGGTATGACTTCTACAGATTTGTTTTTTTAACACTTGCTTACTAGGTTTAACCTTGCTGTGGGAAACAGGCTGTGGGAGATGGAGTTTCAAATGATTTGAATATTTGTCAGCGATTCATCCAAATTTGCTGCAAGGCTTTGACCAAAAACAACAACAAAAATTCAAATTCTTGGCAATTTCGTTTTGTCCATCTGTCAAGTTGGCTGAACACGGTTCAAATTTGGTTGCCACTGTCCCACATCTATAGAAAAGAGTTTGTCTTTGATGCACCCCTGAAAATGGGCAAAATGACTCGAAAATGGCTGCATCACTTTCTGTATTTTCATGTATGGTTTCATAGTGTTTTTATGGGTCACCTCACAATTGACAAGTTGACCGAATGTCATGAAACTGGTTTCTGTGACCCCCCCAAAAAAAGTAGATTTAAAAGAATAAATAAATGATATATACTGTATATATATATAAATACTAACATGGGTGCTTCAAACCAAATTCCAAATTAGCCGACTTCCTGTGCCCTTTCAGGCATGGCTTCTTGAGATTTTTTTGTGGGTCAACTTGTGATGGACATTTCTACCAGATTTCATGTGAAGTCAAACTGGCCGTGCGGGTTGACTTTTACTTTTATTTTTTTCTTTGTGAGATTTAAAAGGAAAAATCCAGTCAGTGTTGCACGCTTGACTTGCGATATGCGCGTGCGCACACACACACACACACACACACAGTCTTCCAGTGTGCGAGTGTGGCAAGATGGATGACTGCACATGAACACATACACACATGCATACAGCCACACAGGCACAGTATCACTGTTGGTGTGTGTGGGGTCCAGAGAGTGGGATGGTGATTAGTGTTGGGATTCTGGGACTATGGCCTCAGTTTTCATTAAGAGCTATAAACTCACATGTTACATCACTGCACACACACACAGACGCACACACGCCCTAACACTCCTTGTTTGCTAGGCGTGCGAATGTGTCTATGCGCGTGCCAGTGGTCGAGCATTGAAGACGATCGAGTGCGAACGAGAAAGATGTTGTTTATCATGGCAGTAATTAAGCCCGCTGTTCAACTTTAATTAAAATATAACAGCAGCACTAAGAATGAACGCACACACGTACACACAAAATACATTTTTAGCTGGCTATTTGCCACCAAAGATAATGCTACATAAATTGCGATAGGAAGCAGCGCGATCCGACGTTCACGATCCAAAAAAGGCCTGAAACGAAATGAGATTAAAATGTGAGCTTGGGAATGTTAATTATTAGCGAAACCTCAATTAAAATCGAAATGGCTTCCTATGTATATGCACAGCCGTGGGCCAAAGTCTTGAGACGCCAATGGTTTAATAGGACACGGTTAGCAGGATTATACCAATGGTGCTGTTTAATGAATGAAATCAATAAACACACCAAAAAAATGCTAAAAGTGGCTGAGCCAATTTTTTTTCAAATAAGTGGTCCGCATAATGGTAATGGATAATTATTCCATTGACTCCAAGAATCACCAAGGGCTTCACACTCCTGTTTAAATGCCAGTTTTTTTTTGATATACAAAATGGGACCAAGATAAATCGTTTTAAAACAGCGAACATATCGAAATAGATTTCGACTCAGTGTTGTGCAGACCTCCACCAAGGCTCAACTGTGCAAAGATACAATACAATACAATACATGCTGATTTATATA